>NC_140487.1:48713869-49291369 GCF_964271855.1 Acomys minous | reverse complement strand
GAGAGAGAGAGAGAGATTTTTAAAGGATATTAGTGAAGCCTGGGAAGTAAGGGAACCTTCAGCAGGTTCCCCAGCATGCAGTGCTCCAAGGGGCAGATTCAAAGTCTGGAGACAGCAGTACTGTATCCATGTTTTTTATCTTTTGATTAACATGGAAAGTTTCTGTTTTTAAAACCCAGCTCGAGCTAGTTCTGGAAATATCAAAACTGTGCAATTATTCTGAAACTAAGCAAATCAAGATTTTATTCTGATTGTGATGGTTTAGCATACCTGGGACAGTTATGAGATTCCTAGGATGATAATAAGTATTAAAACACGGACCAGAAAACATGGTGCTTTAATGGAGTCAGGTGAAGTCACTGAGAGGGAGAGTGTGGGCTGCAGAAGACAGGTAGTTCCTGATACCCTGGACAGTGGACTTTGCCTCTGACTGAGAGGCTAGTCACTGGGGTCCCTCATTTCCTACAGGATTGGGAGATATGACACCATTTGCACTGAAAGTTCCTTAGTTCCTAGAGGCTGACAAAAATTTTTGTTGCTTGATTAGGAAGAGAGAGAATTTAACACCCATATGCCAATGTGAGGACAGTGTTCACATCAGGGTCACTCTGTTGGGTCTTGAAGTGAGCCTGACATGCAGGACCTGAGCCAGCACCTAGCACTTTGAGATATTTTCTAGTTTGCTTTCTTCTGCCTTGAGAAAGATCACGAGACCAAAAGGAACTCAGTCAGGGAGCAGGGGAAAGGAGGGAAGGGCAGAGGGCAGAGAGTATTTGGCTTACACAACCTGGTAACAGTCCATCATGAAGGGAAGGAACCCAAGGCAGGGAACCTGGAGGGCAAAACGAAAGCAGAGAGCATGGGAGAGCACTGTTTACTCACATGGCTGTTCATGGTTCGCAGAACCTGCTTTCTTATACAAGGCAGGGCACAAGTGAGCAGGGCCCTCTCATACCAATTCTCAATGAAAAAAATGCCTCCCACAGACTTGCCTGCAGGACAAAGTGATGCAGGCAATCCATAACTAAAGTTTCCTCTTCTCAGATACTTCTTGCTTGGGTCAACGTGGCAACCAACCAACCAGGCCAATGTTCAAATCGAGAACTCTGAACACTTGTACTGAGAAACTGCTTCTTTTGCCCCTGAAGTATTGGTTCAACAGACATCCACCTAACTGTATTTTGTGAAGACCTGTTATGTCTTATTGATTTACCCTTCTTGAAGTCTCAAGTACAATTCACGTTTGATTTTTTGAATTTTTATTGTATGCGCTTTTTATTTTATGTCTACTTCATTTGCCTATAATGGTGTCTGTGTATCACTTGCATGCCTGGTGTCCTGGGAGCCTGGAAGAGAGCATTAGAGTTTCTAGATCTGTAGCATTGGAGTTATAGGGAGTTATAGATGGCGTGAGACACCGTGTGGGTGCTGAGAATCAAACCCAGGTCCTCTGGAAGAGCAGCCAGTACCTGTAGCTTTTGAGCCATCTCTCTAACCCCATATGTTATATTTTACTGTGGCCCCTTTCTCATGGACTGGCAGTTCTTACCATTTTTACAAGAGGCGTCAGTAGCTATACTCCTGCAAGGTAGGTTTAATGGCTGTAGATGTGGTGTGGCTATGTAAAACCCAGCGTCTGACCTTGGTGCCTTGTAGACTCTGTTCTTAGTACCGGAAGGAAATGCCTTGACTCATTTTCATATGGATCAGGGTCTTTTTGTAGCTTTAGTGAGAAAAGAGGTATCACAGATCGGAAATTATGAATTTGAAACCGTGAGGTGCTAATCTGTTTCTGAGTCTTGAGAAGAGTTAAGGTGCTTATCAGCTAGTACGGGAGTGACGTGCAATCAAATGCACCCCTGCACTTACCACTAGGAAGTTCTGGAGGCCTTAATAAGCATGATTTCTTTAGGGGTAGACCCCTCTGTACCATGAATCTCTAATTTGGCTCGAAGACAGGAGGTAGGTGAAACTCAAAAATGTTTATAGCCTTGGCCACTTCTGATTTCTCTCTTTGCCCTCCTCTGTGCTCTTAGCAGACTGCTGCCTAGGCTCCCCAGCTCTGCCTTCTAGTGCACTAATGAGGCCTTCACTGTGGCAGCGTGAATAACAGAAATAGCGTAATCCTTTGCTTTCCATTTCTTTCTGCATCATTTTCCTCTTTTCTCTGTGTTGTGATTATCTGGAAAATTCATAGTCCTTACAGCTTTAATAACTGTTAATTGATTAATGCATCTTAATGACTGTTAATAGTTTAATCTGCTACACCTCCTGGGTGAAATATTTGCATTTTAAAAGGGCTTTTCTTAGAATTATAACATTATTGTAAAAACTAGCACAGAGTGAGAATTTAAAGCCTGCTGGCAAGTTATGTGGGTAAAGTATCATAATGGGTATTTTCCACATTTGAACATCCCTAGAAACAAGGGTTCATTCTTTTTCTTAAAGAAAAAAGTGCATTTTATGTGTATGGGTACTGTGCATGCATGCATGTATATCTCTGCATCACATGCATGCACGGTGCCCATAAATGCTAGAAGAAGGCATTTGATTCCCAGGAACTGAAAGTACGGATGGTTGTGAGCAGTACTGCTTGGGTATTGGGTAAGAACAACAGCCAGTATTCTTAGTGCTGTGTCATCTCTCTATCCCCAAAGGGACATTATTAAAATAAAAAAGGAATGCACCATAATTTGGTTGGCAGCATTATCTGCTCATTCTTGGTGATGCATAAAGCAACATCTTAAAATTAGTGGCACCTTAGATTGATTTAAAACAAAGGCGCAGTGTGATAAAGCAAAGGAAACTACCAGCAGAGTGAACGACAGCCCTGAGAGCCGAAGAAGAATCTGTGCTAGCTCTACCTCAGAGAGGAGTGATAGCTACTGTTTATAAAGGACTATACAAATTAAATATTCCCCAAATTTATACTCCAAATCAACAAATATGCTAATGAAATGAACAGGCTATACTCAAAAAAAGAAATGCAAGTGGCCAATAAGTATTTTTTTTAATGTTCAGCATCCTTATCAATCATGAAAATACAAATTAATTTAAAAATTCCATCTCATGCCAATCAGAGTAGACATCACCAAGGAAAGCAACAAATACTGGTGAGGATGTGGGGAAAGAATAAACCTGTGTATTCTTGGCATGAATGTATAGTTGCAGAATCATCATGGAATACAGTGTGTATGTTTCTTGAAAAGCAAACCTGGAACTTGCATATAAGCAAGCTCTATCACTATGGGCATATACCCAAAGATGTCTATATCCTACCACAGAGTCACTTGCTCATCCATGCTTATTACCCCTTTATTCAAAGTACGAAGGCAATGGAATAAGGCTATATGTCCATTAATAGATGAATGGATAATGAAAATTATATATGTGTATTATGTATGCACACATGTGGGGGGGGAATGTGTGTGTTTATATAAATACATGGAAATTTTTTTTCAGATGTAAAAGATAAAATAATGAAAACTTCAGAAAAATGAATGATTTTGTAAAATATTATTTGAAATGAGTCAACCCAAATGAAAACCATATAATCTCTCTCATGCAGATCAGCTCCTAGCTCATGATGTCTTTAGATGCGTACAGAAGTGGCATAGGTATGAGCATGGCCTCGGAGAAACAGAGGTGGTGAGGAAGGGAGGAAAACAATGGGACATGCATGGCATGAGAGTAGAGAGGAGGCTGGATGGGGACTGCAAAGGCACAGTGGGTGGTGGGAAGAATTTGGGAGAAGCCAGAAGAGCAGAATTCGCAGAACAAATTCTATTGGGAAAAAAAAATGCTATAAGGAAACAATTTACTGTGTATGGTAATTAAAGATTTAACATCAAAATAAATCAAAGTATTGCCTTTATTTTTTATTTATCCGTCTATTCATTTTTCTATTTTTGCTACTTTTCCGACTCCATTTTGTAGTAGATGGTAAATACCTTCCCTATTTACAAAGATTTCACACATACACAAACTCACACCCACTCACTCACTATACAAACTTAAAACTCATAAATAAATACATATTCAGTGACCACTGGGCCATGGGCATTCTCTAATGGGCTGCAGTGGATGCTTCAGTTTCAATTTTAGGGCTTTTGTAGAGGGGATTGAAAAATGCATTTTCAACTTAGTTTGTGATATTTCTAAGAAACCAATACTGGAGACAACATCTATTCATGAGATGTGTTCTCTGCCTTTAAAAACTGTCATTTGTAATTCCTCTTATTCCGCCTCATTTTGTTCTGAGAGAGAAGCAGTAAATATAACTAAACGCTTTGAAGAATATAGTATCTGGACGGACTGGCTATCTTAAAGATGGAAAGGCTTGGTATCCATAATTACTCATCATGTGAGACACAATTCGGAATAAGAGAGTGTCAGTATTTCTTTTGGGAAGACATTAGAAACAATTGAAGAATAAAAAGCAAGCTCATCCACAGCAACAATAACAAAACAAAACAAAAAAAAAGTCAGTCAGAAAATTGGCTAAAATTCAGCTCTTTGTGCTCTTGAGACTGAAGGCCGTCTCTGAAAGAAAGCTCTTCAGTTTTCTATCACACAGACCCGTTGCCTCCTTTCAGATGATTTACTCTTTGATGCAGTTTAGCAGTGTTCTTGGCAAGAGAGTGTTTATTTAAATAATCTTTGCAATTCAGTTTAGTATTCTTCACCGCTGCACTCCCTTGGCATTGTGAGGCAACTCCATGTGCTCCAAGATGTTTTAAAATTTTATAGCCATTTAAATTCAAAGAGTGAATACTGTAGTTATAGGCTTTTACAATGTAGTACTTGTTCTGTTTTGCTGATGGAGAACAGTTCTTGGTGTGCTTTATGAACGGGTAGGACTTTTCATTAACTCCAGTTGCTATAGTCTTGAAAATAGAAATTTTTTGACAGTCAAAAAATTAGTCTTAGGCTTTATGTATGTTTAAAAGCTAGATTTCATTGTAATACACGTGATACTAAAGCTGCTGTTACTGCATTTTTTTTTTGCACAGACCTCTTAGGAGATATAATACTTAACATATGTGAATGCTGTCATTCTCTGAAGGGTCCGGGCTAATCCCTATTCTTCTCAGTTTCTTAGCCTAGATTTGTGATTTTAGATTGTCAGTCTTTAAAGAGAAGTTACCCGAGTGAATAAGAAATTGAACAAGGTCTGCGACTGTGGAAATAAACATCCCGGTGAAGCCGATGAGACATTGAGAACTAATGGTGAGATGATAAAGGGGCCCACGGCAGGAGCACAGAAAACAAATCTCACCTTCTTTACACATTTGTCCACAGAAAGCCCAGAGCTTTGAAAATGAGTGGCCGGTCTGTAGCTGACAGCATGCTTGCAAAAAAAAAAAAAAAAATTAACATCATTTTTTTTTCATATACATCTGTACCTATTCAACTCTGACTACATTTTCATCTGAATCTAAATGCCCTACCTGCCATTCTGTCACACGGAGGAAGAAAGTATGTGTCTATATGCTTCTGCCAGACCAAGAATTGGCAAAATGAGGTATTGACAAGAAGTGCACCTAGGAGCCTGTTACAGGAACAATACATGGGCTGTATAGGGACTCTCACTCTGTAGAGAGCTCTAGATGTAGTGTAGACCGCCAGGCCCATGGAAAGGTCAAACACTCAACTGCCTAAAGGTAGGATCCCATCCCATCACATGACTTTTCTATGTCATTTGAGCCAGGAATTCCAACTTAGTTACACTTGGCTTATGTGGTATTCTGAGTATTTGAATGTATGCAAATAAGTTTATTTATATTGTTGTTTATATGTACACATGCACATTTATATTGTTGTATAGATATTTATGCGTATATAAAATAAATTGATATATACTATGACAATATTATATGTTAACATTTTTATTTCTTTATTTTTCAATCTCGTGGAAACTTAGTCTATCTCTCTTTTCACTCTATCTCCATGTATTTCTTTAATTAAAAAGATACATGGTTATTTTTTCAGTTGAGTGGTCGTCATATATAGTTTTTTAATGTTAAGTGTCTTCATTATGGATGCTTTCCACTTATTTGTTTGTTTGTTTGTTTGGTTTTATGAGATAAGGTTTGTCTGTATAGCCCTGGCTTTCCTCAAACTCACTATGTAGATCTAGCTGGCCTCAAACTCAGAGGAGATTCATCTGCCTCTGCCTCCTAAGTACTGGAATTAAAGGTGTATACTACCACCACATTGGTTGATGCTCTCTTAACAGAGAACCTGTTGTATCATTTATTTTTACTATTGTTGGCAAGAAACAAATAGCATATTATCAATCATGTATATGTTTTGCTTGCTAGAAAAAAAAAGCAATGCATAGCATATTGTTTTGTATGGTGACTTGTGACATAGCTCCTATTAGGGAAGGTAAATGTGATAAAAATCAACATCTAACTGTATCTTCTCATTGTTTGTAGAACAAGTAAGATGTGCCTGGAATAGTTTTCCTGATAGAAGCACATGACTTCAGAGGATGAAATTTTTACTTATTGTGGTTTGGCACTAGAGCGGAGTAGCTATGTTGGTCAAGAAGTGCCACATGAGTTAGCAAGGGCAATATAATAGTGAGCAGTGTGCTCTCACTCTGAGTCAGACAGTAGCTAGAGCAAGGACTCTAGAGAAAGGAGCATAAGCCAGGTGGGGCACACACCTGTTATTTTAGTTCTTTGGAGGTTGAGGTCAGAGATGCATGAGTTCAAGGCCAGATTGGGCTACCTAGCAATATACTGTTTTAAAAAAGAAAAAAAAAATCAAGCATTCTTCACGTTTGGGTACAAGATGAAAGCCACACAGCAGCCGTCACCTGACTCCAGTGGCAGTCACTTTGAGGAAAGCTCACAGCCCTGTTCATTGTTACTCTAATGGACCATTGCAGTGGCTGCCATTACATTTCTCTCTTAGAAATGCTATTGTCTACAAGGAACTGATCATGGTCAGAGTACAGAGGTTTCTCAAATACAGATAATTGCTCAAAAGCTCCCTTATCTTCTGTTTACACTAAAGGGAACCAAATGTTTATATTTTAGACCTCAAATGTTCCTTCTCACACTTTAACACCACAAGGACTGTTCATGAACGTGTATATGTGTGTGAGGCTTTGCTAAGAAACAACATTACAAATGCTGAGGGCAGGTAGTTCTTAGCCACCTGCTCTTAAACATACTGAGAGAATTTAATTTTGGGGCTTTGAATTTGTTGCTTTTGCCAGACAGCTCTCTGGCTACTTTTGGTAGCCTCAGCCAACCCTGTTTTGTGCTGAGGAAGGAACCCTTTGCTGCACAACATGGTAGGTGCAGCTGTTAATCTGCACCAGGGATTTCTTCCCAGTGCTTGGAGCAAAACAATTCTCAGTAGCAGAAAGTTTGAATCATAAATCTGATTCTGTGGTCGCATGGCATATAAAATGTTACTGGGTAATGTTTATCTTGTTAATGCAAATTTAAACAAGGGGCATCACATTTTATGCTCTGCTCTTAAGCATATTCAGATGCTAATGTGAGTTGAGTCGTAGCTGAAAATGTTTAGGGCGTCTTTTCCTTGCTCTTGATGTCTTGATCTTGGACTCGCTTCACTGATGGGTTATTTGGGTTCATAGGGAGTTGTGTTCATCTTGACTTACAGTGTATGCAAAAACTGAAGTTGTGATAGACAAGCCCTTCCTCAGCACAGCTCTCCAGAAAACCGTAGCAAGATGACGTTCAGAGCAACTGGTGAGGCCTCTCTGTCTGCTTCTCTATGTATTTTGCGAGTGTCTGCTACTACCCAGAGAGAAGCTTGTCTTCTGGTTTACAGGAAAAATGACCAAGAGTTCACAGAGAGGCTTTGCCCTTGATGCCTGATGATGAGTTGGGTTGGATTGCCTGGACTTTTGTTAGCCAGGGTAACTTAATCTGCATAAGCAGTCAAGTTACCAAGGAGAAGTGGAGAGGTTAGAGAGGCAACTTTGCACCTGAGCTTGTTTACAGGACACAGTAGTGGACTTACAATGCACGCAGCTTGTCTTTAAGCCAAATTAGTTTTACCCGCTGAACAGGGTCCCTGTTTTTTCCATATTCTATGCATCCAAATTCTCCTGTTGGAAGAGAAGCTGCAGCCACATGGGAAGAGATGTTTGAGTAAAGCAGAGTCTGTTTTTTCCTCTAGAAAGTAGAAACACAAGGACATGAGGAATGATTGCATCAGAGTGATTTCCCCCACTTTCACAATGTGTACAGTGTCTCTGATGTCTTCATACTTTAAAAAGGCTGCAAAAGTTTCTGAAATAAAGTGAGGTACAGGGATTTTTAGAATATGGGCCTTTTCTACAGTGTATTCAGGATACTACATGGAGTTTAGCTGTGTTAAATGTGTTATCTCCCTATCTTGTCGTTATCAAAACCAATGGAAAAAGAAAGAATGGAAATACGGGCATGACAGAACAGGGAGAAAATGAACGCAAACCAAAGGCATGCCTTTGGAAACACAACAGGCATTCTTCAGAGACTATGTCGGGAAGTATATTACATTAGTGGCTAGGAATTTTGGCTTGGGAGCCTGAACTGAATAGCAGCACTGCTGCAGAGTACCTGTCTAACCTTGGAAAAGGTGCTTAGCTTCATCAGACTGTTTGTGTATATGCAGGCAAGATTGTTGTGAGGACAGATTTGCGAAGCATGGAACACCCAGTTCCTGGGCCATGGAAGTTGATAATGAAAATTATTTGTATCACATGTATTGCAACTGGGTAAAACTCATTATGTTCAAGTAAGGTGTGCTTTTGAATAAAAGATGATTTTTCTAGGAATGCATTAGTGAAAAATGTCAAGCATTGTGTTTCTAGAGGACCAGCTTTGGATAGAAGACAGGGAGAAAGTTCAGGGAAGAATGCTGTAGCATTTTTCTTGTCCTGGTACATGCAGACACATTGCCTTTATAATGCAAAAACACAGGAACAAAACCATGTTTTTCTTTTCCAGAGAACATCTTGTGTATCACATATATCTAATTCTTAAAATAAATGTTATTAAGATGGCTATTAGCACCTCGGCATGCAATGGGACCCCACTGAGAATTGCAGGAGCAATTTCTCTGTATTTGTGGCACATAGCATCATAGCCATTTGTGGCTTAATTTTGCAAAGTAAAACATGATATACTTAAAATGCATGAGTAAAAGCCATGGGTGAAAAATCTTGAAAAGTTAGTCTGCCTCAGGGATTCGTAAACCCAAGTCCCTATTGGGACACTGAAGGCAAGATGAAGTCTGTCTCAGAGCCAAACCTGGCACAAAGTTAACATTAGAACACAGGGTGGTTAAGTGAATGAGAAATCTCTGTATGTACTGCAGGTATTATGCTATGCAGAGAACAAGTCCCTAGAATAACATTGACGATGTTAAATTCGAAATTTAAGAGTCAAGTATGAACACTAGAGAGTTCGGGTAACTTGGAGATGGTTCATAGATTTTTTCCGGTTATGGAGTTGTTTTGTAGATTTAGTAAGCTAATAATGGGCAGAATCATTTGGGGGAATTGCAGTGTTACAATATGTATTCCTGAAAGTTATTACTTTATTTGATCACCTAATTATATAGCTCTTTATCTCATCTATTCTCGTACTCCCTTGGATGCACTCTGAGAAAGCCACTTACCATTACTTTTCCTCAACAGCACTAATATTCCAGTTAGTTTTAAAAATATAGGTCACTAAAAAGCTCAAAACACATTCTGTTTCATGGAGGCGTTTGTGTACTAACTGTACTTCACTTCATAGAGGAGAAATGAGGAAAAAGAATGGAAGAAAATACTCGTTGATGCATTATAGTATAGTCTATTAGGTTTGCAATAATATAAAAGCTACAAGAGACTGATAGTCTTCATTAAAAATACTTTATTGCTAAAAAAAAAAAAAAAGGCTAACAGCAGTCTAGGTCTTCGGCACACTGTAGTCAGTTTACTGATGGGAAGCTTTTGCTCTTTGTTGATGGTTGATCAGGTTACCGCTCACTGTAAGTTGGGGTGTCTATGGCAGTTTCTTAAAATAAGATAATACTATTTCCCACATGGGTTGACTCTTCCTCTCATGAGTGACATCTCTTCAGCATTTGATGCTGTTTGGCAGCACTTTACTCTCAGCAGAGTGTCTTTCAGAATGGGGACTAAATCTCCCCAGACTCTGCCACTGCTATGTCAATCAAGCTCACATCACATTCTGAATCCCTGGCTGTCATTTCAACAGTGTTGCATTGGAAGAATCTACCCTCTGCTCACTCCTAAGAAGCAACTCTGCGCCCATGATTCTGTCATGACATTGTAGTAACAACCCCTCTCCTTTGCTTCTCAATCTTCACATCTTACTGCAGTTCTCTTACTGTTTAAAGCACATCCACTGAAGTCTAAGACCGCTAAAATCACACTGAGGATGCCACTCAAATATTTCCAGACTCCGCAAGGCCAATAGTTTGACCTGCACCCATGAGTCGCCAGTAGTGAATCATTTCTAGATGGTTTTAAATTTACTTTCTATCACAGGAATCAGTATGTCAAATATGCCTTATGAAATCTGTTTCTTACTGAGGTCGGAATTGTTCTTTATCCACACTTTCAGGAAGGATGTTATGTTGATGGGCATGGAGACAATATTCGTTCTGTTCTGTGTCTCCATCAGTGCTCTTAAGTGATTAGGTGGCATGTCACTGAGCAGTGATATTTTAAAAGCAGTGCTTTACCCTGAGCAGCAACAGCTCTCATACTCAGCTAATCATGCTGGAAACAGATGTGCTGCCAGCTACGCTTTGTTGCTCCACTGCAATGCAAGCAAAGTAGATTTAGTACAATTCTTAAGAGCTTTAGGATTTAAAGGTGGCAAATGAAGATTGGCATTAGCTCAAAGCCCCCAAGAGGATAGCCAACCTCTCCTTTGAAGTATTGAAGACAGGCTTTGACTTCCTCCCTGTAGCTATGAAAGTTCTAGGTGGGATTTTCTTTTGTTTAGTAGCCGCTGTCAACTTAAAGAGCGAGTTGAGGAACGACAAATGGGAAGCCGAGTGTTTATTAGAGACACATGGGCATGGCCGACTGGAAAGATCCAGTCCAGAGCACACTTGCAGTGTTTGAAGATTCTGCTTTTAATGTATATTATTTTTTAAAATTAATATTGGGTAATATAATCACGTAGTATGACAAGAATAGCCCTGGCCATTGATTGGGCATTGGCCGCTTGTATCCTCAGGCCACCTAGGAACGAGGAGCCACCAGTTATCTCTTTAGGGACACAAATAGTCATTCATTACTTTGGAGATTGCAAATAGTTTAGAATCATTTGTCAAGGAGATAGGGGAAGAAACCAAACATGTGCTTGTTGTTATGTTGTAACATCACAGCAGCATGATGTAGTGCTGCAAAGGACTGGGAATACAACTTAAAAGGCTTTCTGTGCCCCGGTGAGGTATGCTTTGGCCCTTGCTTCCTCAAATAGAGATCATCTGTGGTGCTGAATGTGACATTTCAGTAGAACTTCATCTTGTGATGAATTTCAGTTGTGTAAGGCTTCAGATTCAGCAGAAAACTCCAACTGGCCATCTGTAGTCAGTACTAAAAGGGATGCTTATTGACCTTTCCATTTCAAAAGAACTATTTCAAATCAATCATGCAAGAGACCTTTTGATGGTAATGTACAAACCATCAATCTAAATAGACCCTCTTTGCAGAAAGTCATGAAGAATCAATAGTGGTTTTTTTTTCTGAACTCTAAATCTACACAGCTTTTTAGAAAAAGCATAGTGTTGTAAGTATAAAGGCTTTGAAGTCTGTTTGATTATTAAGGTATTTCCATTTATTGTGACTATAGTAAGGCTTATTTAGCTTTGATTTATAACAAAACAAATTGCCAATGGTATTAGTTTCCTATAATTTTTAAGTGGATGATACACATACTCAAAGATTGCCCCAAAATTTTATAAAAGGGAATATACTTCAGGTTATATAAGTCAATAGCTTTTCACAAAGGTATAATTTTGAGAAACATTTTAAACACATAAAATTTTAAAAGAGTTGTACCTTGGCTCTTTTAAAATATGGGTTTCTGTGGTTTCTACATTTGAAAAACTTTTAAATATCTGAAGTTGCAACAGAAACTTTAGCTAATTTGTGAGCCAAACTTAAGAATATTAACATCTTATTACATTAAAATAGTATAATTGATCTACAGACTATAGCTGCTTTGTATTTTTCTTGTTTCTAAATAACAATTTAAACTTGTGGTAACATATACTGAAAATCTTATTTATTCACATTGTGCCCTTGGTTTCTCTAGAAACTATTGTCTACCATCTAACTAAAATTATTTTATAATTAGTACCATCTAATGATTTTGTATAGTTTAAAGGATTTAAGCTATATTGTATTTTTATCATGAAATTATTTCATCATGAAAGAGTTGTATCAACTCACGTGATGCCAATCAGAAGACTGATTAGAAGTGCCTGATATACTTTATTTCCAGGTAAAGGTATGCGCTGGGGTGTGTTACAGGTGCTGAGCTGGTGGAACAGATGTTGCATAGCATAGAGATGTGGGTCAGTCTTCTACAGAAGGCCCTAAGTAAACACTATCCGTTGTTCTACTTGTCCAGTTCAGCCTCTAAGAGGACCTAACTCATCAGTTTTGTCAGAGTCTCTACTCAAGACATTAACATTTTCCCAACAGCTTATGTTGCTTATGAGCCTGTACCCTGTTTGGTTATCACACTACTGTGTTGTCCCAGAGCCTATGCTGTGCTAACATTCACTTGACTAATGATATTTATCTCATTTTGAGATCCCACGTACCCAGATTTGTAGTCATCTTAGAGGCTTAATGCTGAGTAAACTCACCCTTTCTAGTTCTTTCTGAAATCTGGCTTGCTGGTTCAACTCAGCTTTTCTGGCCCAAACTCCATTCCAAGCTAACTGATTTAATCTGGCTTCTCTCAGGTTCTCATTGAATTGCTCTGCTGGTCCTCAAACTAACTCTGGCAATATGTGCTAATCTTCTGGCTCCTTATTCCCTGGCTTCAATGGCCTCTGCTGACCTGCACTGAACTGCATGGGCTCAAGAATGAACTCACCTCTACTGCACTGCACTCACTGCACTCACTGCACTCACTGCACTCACTGCACTCACTCAGTCACTGCACTCACTCACTCACTGCACTCACTCCACTCACTGCACTCACTGCATTCACTGCACTCACTCACTCACTGCACTGACTCCCAACTGACTGACTCAACTGAACTCAACTGCATTCAGCTGAACTGCCCTGAACTTAATTGAAGTGAACTTCACTGCATTGCTTGAGCTTCCCTGAACTGCATTCATTGATGAACTGACTCACTCTCTCATTTCCTGTGTTCCTCTTAAATAGCTTCTCTTTTTTTATTGTTCCCACGAGAGTTAGACGTATCCTATGTCTGAACTCATTTTGTCAAATCTTTCTCTGATTTGTCACTTTGTGTGCCCCTCAATTAGACCTCACTTTCAAACATATATGCTTCCTTCTACATACTAACTTTACCTTTATTGTTCGAGATTAAAGGTATGTACTGAGGATGTGTCTGTATTCTGGCTGGATCATATAGACCTAGAACTTCTTTGCATGTGAGCCCTTGCCAGTGCAGCCATGTTGATGAATTAAAACTCCTGTACACAGATCCTTGTGCAGCAAGATAGAAATTACTCTCCACTGGCCCTGCTCTTCAGCTATCCTAGGAAATACTTCGGAAGTCCACTGTGAGTGTCAGTCTCCAGGAAACAATCATGTTGTTGTGCTTATCCATTGTCTTCTTAGACGTGTCCCGGTGTGCAGCCAATTGACCCTTCATCTTCAGAAGTAGCTAAGTCACTCTGGACAGTGTTTCTATCACTGACTTTACCATGAAAAATACCAAGCAACCGTTCCTTAGGAGTCACTGGCTGTGCCTGCTTGTCCTCTGCCAAGAACAGAGTTGGGTAGCTCTTTCTGAACTTGTTATCTGTGCAGACCCTACAAAGCTAATGAGTGACTTCATTCACTCATACAAACCCAGGAAGCAGCAAATAGCCTTCCCTGAGTTGTCTATAATGGCACTGTGGGAAGCAGTTGGATAGTCCCCCCCCCTCCCGCCCCATCTTCCAACAACTTCCAGAAGCAGTTGAGCATCCTTCTTTCAGAAACATGGCCCATTGAGGCCTAGGAAACAATCAGGAATCCATGTCTGTATGACTTCAGCACAGGAAGCAGCTACAAGTAGTACCCAAGCTGGCAATAATGAGAGACCCAACAAAGTGACTCATATCCTCTTTGGAGTTGTAGCAATTAGCACATCTTGGTCCTCAGATAGGTTCTTTATACTGCTAGACACACTAGCACTGCTAGACAATGAGTTACCTGGTGGTACTGTTGTTCCCTGTGATCCAGAACAACTGTAATGGTGCACACTATGTCCAGAGCTGCCAGTGACCTACCCTACCTAGTGGAGCTACATCCCGGTAAGGAGTGTCATCCACAGCCCTTGAAGGCTAGACAACTGAGGCTTCTGCACAAGTCATCAGTATTGATTACAGCTAAACAATCTGTAGAAGTTCAATACTAAATAATCCAACTGTAATGAAAGGCTCTCCATAGAGTTCATGTCATCACTGCCCTAGTAGAAGTCCTCATCTCTTCGATGCACAGGTCCCAACGTGGAGAGACAAGAACACGAAAAGCATGGGGATTTATAATTGTATGAAAGAGAAATCAAAATGATCTTAAGAAAACAAAGAAATGAAAGAGGATGCTTATTCACATTTCAAAGATATTAGAAAAATGATTCATTATATGAATGAGAAGTTTTAAAAGGTTATTGAGAAAAATCAACTAAAAACATAAACCAGAAAGCCCAGAGATGAAGAACTCAGTATATGGAATGAGAAAATACAGTGAAGAGCCTCAGGAATAGAGCGGATCAGGCAGAGGATAGAATGCCCATACTTTAAGATGAGTGTTTTCTAAGAATCCACTGACAACCAATACCATACAGTACAATAGTGAGGAGAATGTTGGAGGCCTTTGGGTTGCCATTAAAGCAAGCAGACATCCTTACCATAGGGAAGAATAGATTTCTATTCAATGAAACACTTGCTAATGAAATTATATCTTGAGAAATATGTGGATACACAGGTCTGGAAAGCTCAAGGAACCTCTTCTAGTAGATTTGAATGAAAAGGATCCTTTCCCAGCCCTATAATGGTAAACCATCAAAAAAGAGAAAGGTGCTCTGCGGTGGGGGAGGACAATTTTAAATATAGCCAAAACACAAGGTAGTGCACAAAGTAAATCCACATTCTAGCAGATAGGAAGCAACAAACATTGAAGGCAGGCCATATGAGAGGCTAGTGGACGGAAGAGACATGTGGAGAAAAAAAATTTCCAACAGCCCCAAAGCACACATACTTCTTAGCACGTGGAGATTCTCCAGGACAGACTACAAGGCAGGCTGCAAGCTAGGCGAAGTTGGTATAATGGTGTTGGTATTGTTTGTTCCTAATGGAATTGGACTAGAAAGCAACAAGAGGAATCTTAGCAGTTGTATAGATATATGAAAGCTATCATTGCCCTTATAGACTACTGGGTTCAAGAAACAATAAAAAATATAATGAAAGATTAAAAAAATAAATGAAAAATGAAAGCACATGCTCAAACTTACAGGATATAGCAAAAGCAGCTCTCAGGGGGAAATGAACTGATATTTGCATATTAGCAAGTTGAAGTATTTCAGATCAGCAATCTAATGGTAAAACTTGAGAAATCAGAAGAACAAGAGCAAATAAACTCAAAATTAGCAGAAGAAAAAAAAAGATTTATGCACAAATTAAACAGTAATTTAAAAGTTGTCAATAATCAATGTAACAGTATTTATTTTTAAAATATTTATTTTTATTTAATTCGTGTGTGTGTGTGTGTGTGTGTGTGTGTGTGTGTGTATGTGTGTGTGTGTATGTGTGTGTTCGCATGCACATGTGTGCATACACCTTCCAGCTCCTGACACCATGCCTTACATTTTTATGTGGCTTCTGGGAATCCAACCAAATCCCTATACTTGCAAGGCAAGCTGTTTACCCTCTGCAATAACACGTCAGCCTCCACATTTTGTGAAAGAAAAAGTGAAAATGACAAGCTTTGTGTTAGACTGATTGTCTTAAGGTTTCTGTTGCTGTGAAGAGACACCATAGCCATAGCAACTCTTATAAAGGAAAACATTTCATTGGGTCTGGCTTACAGTTCAGAGGTTTAGTCTATTATCATCATTGTGGGAACCATGGCAGCGTGCAGGCAGACATGGTGTTGGAGAGGTAGTTGAGAACTCTACATCTGAAACTGCAGGAAGCAGGACGAGAAAGTGAGCCCATAGACCTGGCTTAAACTTCCAAGACCTCAAAGCCCAATTCCAGTGACAAAATTCCCCCAACTCCTACTCCCAGGCTACCCTCCTAATAATGCCACTCCCTCTGGGCCTATGCAGGCTAATTTTCAAACCACCACTCTAATCAATAAAAATGGATTAAAAGACCCAAATAAGAAAACAAAAACTGTCATGTATTAATTACACCAATGTAATGGAGCATTAGAGTCTCCAACAGCAACATGACAACAAATTAGAACTCCCAGAAGTGGATAAATTCTTTGGAAAACAGTTTACTATTGTGTGACTTTTTCTGGGGAGGCAAGAGCAAATCTTTTTGACTGTACACAGGCAAAGAAAGGATCCTACCTAAGTCTAGCTCAGTGGACCAGTGGGTTTATTGAGGTAACTTACAAAGTTTTGGAACTCAAAGATAGCTGTTGCCAGGAAGCTCAGGGGGTTGGGCGGTGACTTGTAAAAGCCATCCATAACTTTGAGGGCCCTGCATGGCTTGCATCAGCTTAGCTGACTGAGTCTCTCCTGTTCCCATCAGTTATTTCTGTTCATATAACCATGGGCATTGGCTTTGTGCATCTAGTAACTTCCTAAGTTTCCTTAGTTTTCCTGATCCCTGTAGGAGGGAATTTTTCAAATAGAGCAAATGGTTATTTAGTATCTACAAATGCTTAACACTGGGCACTTCAGAACCTGAGTAAAACAATAGTAAATTATGATTCTGAATTACAAAGAAAATTCTCAGCAGAGAAATGGGACTTTGTGACTTCACTGCTATTTTTTTTTAAACCAAAGTCTAAAGAATACGTAATGATACTTGTTTTCAGGCTCCTTCAATGTGTTGAAGTAGGGGAAACTCCGTGTCCCTTTTGTTCCAGAATATAAGAATTGTCATTATACAAAGACCAAACAAGAAAACAACAACAACAAAACCCAGAAAATTAAGAAAGAAAATGAGAAGAAAGAGGGAATGATCCCTGATAAACACAGGTGTACACCTTCTGCAATGGTTATTCTCAGAATCCAACAGGATATGACATGATACACATACCATGATCAAGTGGAGTTTTCTTTCTTTCTTTCTTTCTTTCTTTCTTTCTTTCTTTCTTTCTTTTTTTTAACAACGGATGTGAGGATAGGTCACCACACGCAAATTGGCACTTGTAATGCATCACAGAAGCGTAATAGAGCACAAAACGTGATTTTATTAGTAGGTGCAGAAAACCAATTGATGAACTTTATCATCCCTTCATCATACAACTTGAAAACAAACAATTATGAACAGAAGACTCACATCTCAGGACCCTGAAGAGCTGTGTCATGCTGCATATGGAGAAGCTGAATCATTTTCCACCAGGACAGGAGCAGGACAAGGATGTCCAGTGTTGTCAGTGTTGCTTGATACTTTATTTTGAGAGGCTTTTCCTGAGCAGTAAAGCAAGAGGAAGAAATGGACAAGGTCAAAATAGAAAAGCAGGCAAAGCCCTGCCTCTGCAGATGACACTGTTCCATGCACAGTAAAACCATGCAGTGCCCATCACTGGGGGAACATGAAGAAGCTGGGATACTTATTCAATGCGGCATTTAGCCTCCAGGTATAACGATAATGAAATTCTGTAACAACAATGTGAATGGAAGCAAAGGACATCCGGTTAAAAGCGTTAGGTCAGGCACACAAAGATCACTGTGTTTTTAGGTACGTAAGAAGCTTAATGCCCCTCCCTGAATGAATGACAAAGTAGTTTTAGAACTTGACATGGAAATAGAAGATGAAAGCACATATAGCAGTTGGCCATAAAGGAAATGCAGTTAGCATCCACCAATTTGTTCATTAAACATCCCCAAAGAGTGACTAGAGTGGGTACTGAAATTATCAGTCTAAAGAAATAAACAACGATAAATGTTAAATGTGTGAGGGGATATGCTAGCATCCCTGGACTGCTCATTGCACACTGAACACCTGTGTTCAAATGTCATGTGACACATGTTTATACGCTAATTTTTCTTTCTAAAAATTAAAAACAGTAAAAAAAATTTACACACCCAGTAGTGCTCAACTATAGTTCCCTCCCTATGTGTTTCTGCACTTTTTACAGAAAATAAAGGTGAGGAAAATTTTAGTCAGTATTTAACCTTTCTCATAACAGCTTTCTTCAGCATTACAGGATCATAAGAGTCTAAAATTAGTGACCTTGAGTTATCAATTTCTTTTATTATTATTATTATTATTATTATTATTATTATTATTATTATTATTGGGAATTAAGTTACAAATCTCTCTCTCTCTGTCTCTCTGTCTCTGTCTCTCTGTCTGACTCTCTCTCTCTCTCTCTCTCTCTCTCTCTCTCTCTCTCTCTCTCTCTCTCTCTCTCAGAGCTCAGAATTACTTCACTAGTCTGCCTACAGCAAGGAAATGAGGAAATTAAGGTTCAAGTTCATAGTGTCTGATTTTAGAGGAGTTTTTCTTTCTCATTTTTTTCTCATGCTAAACTTCCTCTCTATTCCACCCTCTTTCTCATGTTCCTTATCACCCTGTCCCTGAAACACTGAAGCCCAACGGCATACTATGTCACCTCCCCACAGTCTGTGTCTCAGGACCAAGGCTCGCCTAAAACCTTCGTAAAAGTAGACGGTGCCTTCCTACCTCAGACTTACTTCCTGCCCCTTCAATGCTCCTGAAGATTATAGAATTATTAATGACTTGCTATCTTATGTTTTCCTAAACAAGTTAACGTCTTCAATATTTTTAGCCCACAATGATATGTGAATATACACAGACCTTGCTATTTATTTGAAATCCATTTTTCCCCTTAATTAGACGATTTTTTGAGGCAACGAAAAGAATACAAAACAGTAAAATGCATTTTGCTCATGAACAAAGATCGTTCTAGAGTTCTTAGCACTCCTTGCTATACATTTATGGTAACCTTAAGAAACAGCTGTGCTAAGGGCTCATCAGGAGGGATGGTGAGGTGCCTCAGTGGATAAGGGCAATCTGCAGCAGAGACTGAGGACCAACTTGAGTTCAATCCCTGGAATGCACATGGGAGAAGCAGGAAATCAACTCCTCTACGTTGTCTTTGACTTTCAGAGTTGTGCCATGGCACAATGCTTCTCCCAATATAAAAATAAATAGCTGAAAAATGTATCAGTAGCCTGAACATTAATGAAATGTAATTTGATTAGGAAGAGCCTTTGAAATTCAGTCTTATTTTATTTGTCTTCTAAATACTGAAAGTGAATTATGTTATAGATGTCCCCCAAATCCCAAAAGGATTATGTCAGAAATCCCTCAAATACACTGAAGCTACGGAAAACAATGCTTTAGCCACATAGGACGCTTAGAGTGCAGAGGCTACCTCCTGACACGGTGACAGGCTGAAGCTGTGATTTACTGTTACCAAGTTATTTTTTAGTCCAAAAGAAAAAAAGAATTCTTCTGAACTGCCTAAGAACATGACAAGGTCATTAACCAAAACATCTTCGTCATGCCTGTCTCAGTGAAGAATGGTTAGATCGTGAGGTGTAGACCATGGATGGTAGAAACACACTTGGCAACCCTGACTCATGCATCGTTCCCAAGGTACAAGATAAACTTCAAGAGCCACTGTGCCAATCAAGACAGTTAAATGGTGTGACTTCTATGTGATCTAATAAACACAGTATATATGACTGCATTACTGTTGCACAACCCTTTCTGGCCTCTTTAGAGATTGTATTTGCCTGCTCCAGAAGGAATTGCTAAAAAGTACAGAAGACAAATAAGTAAGTCCTTATGCAGTCAGCACAGGAGAGTATATAATTTAGTATACTGGAAGGTATAGGCCTAAGTGCTTCAATAAAAATCTATGATCTTTAGATAGTAGTTATTTTAGTTTTTTTAAGTTATGTTTGAAGTTTCATTTATGCGTATGTGTGTATATATGCCACCCGTGTTTGCATGCCCACAGAGGCTGGAGGAGGGCCTTGAACCCCTGAAGCCGTAGTCACAGGTGGTTGTGAGTCACAGTATGTGGGTGCTGTGAACTGAATTCAGTTTCTCTTAAGGAACAGTAAAGCGGTGGGTGCACGTAAGAGCTGAGCCTTCTTTCCAGCCCCGCTCTCTCAAAAACAAAAGCAAAAAACTGTGGTTATAGTTTAAGAAGTAAACATAGTCATGCAAAAACAATTCTGTCAATAACCGTATGCAATCAGCTATATCTAAAATATGGTTTCAACTAATGATATGTTTTATGTCTGTTTTTTAAAAATCCAGCGTGTATGTACTCTTCAGCACATCTCAACTCTTGAACTAGCTATACTTAAAGGTGTCAGTCTGTGGCTGCAGGCTACAACACTGAGTAGTTTAGCATTAGGTTGCAGTCACAGATGCTTAGAGAAAGTCTGGGTCAGTAGGAGGTGAAAACTGTAGGTAGCACTTGTTTTGTGTCCTGGACTTAAGAGCATTTGTGTCTTTAGAAGGAAATATCTCACAGAGAAGAACACTAGATTTTGAAATCATTTAATGAAAATAGTTTATTAACTATTGATCATTTTGCTAATTTATGGTGTGCTTCAGGTTGCCGTCAGGGAAGGCTGCTGTGTCATTTGTACCGGCTTGTTTTGTGTGTCAACTTAACACGCACGAGAGTCATCAGAAAGGAAGGAGCCTCAGTTGAGGGAATGCCTCCGGGAGATCCAGCTGTAAGGCATTTTCCTAATTAGTGATCCATGGGGGAGGGCCCAGCCCAGTGTAGGCGGGGCCATGCTTGCACAGGAGGTCCTCGGTTCTATAAGAAAGCAGGCTGAGCAAGCCTTGTGAAACAGGTCGGTCAGCAGAGTTCCTCCATGGCCTCTGCCAACAGGTTCCTGCCCCAACTTCCTCCATGAATGGATCGTGATCTGGAAATGTAAGCTTAATAAACCCTTTCCTCCCTAACTTGCTTTTTGGTCATGGTGTTTCATCACAGCAATGAAAACCCTGACTAAGGCACCAACGAAGGAGGTTCTATTAGCAAGTGCTACTTTTACTATATTCTTTAGGAATACTGAAAAAAAAATCAAAAGCAGTCAGGGCAATAACAGTACTTTGAGATATTATTAAATGTTTCCAAGCCTAACTGATCCTGCATACCAGATTTCCTTGAATATACACCTTTTGGATTTTACTTGACTCTTCGCCAAATTCTTGGTATGAAATAAGGTCTTATTTTCTCCCCAGTGCAGATAATAAATATTCATGCAACCGATACCTTACAGACTGTATACATTGGGAACATTGCTCTAATGTGCTCTAATCTTGCATGGGACTGCATTAGATATATTTGAGGAACATTTTTCATTATTTTCAGAATTTAGGAATGCTTTCTAATTGTGTCTTCCTAATTACACAGCCTGTCACAATCAGTTAGATGATGCCATTTATTCATTTATTCACTGAAATTACCACCTATCTTTTCATCTATGGAAATGCATTTTTCCTGAACCACAGCTGCGTTTGTGATTTCTAATGGCTGATGTAAATTGGTAAATGATAGGCACAATACTTTGTTTGTAACTCATTAAATATTCAACAGTTACAAAAGCCAAGGAATATCTGTAGTCTGTGTTTGATTATTGACTGATTTTGGAATGATTTTCAAAAGAAAAATTACAGGAGAGTGGAATCTTTTTTGTTATTAGTTTTCATGCATAATTACCTAACTCTTACAAGGTTCTTGCCTGCAACCTTCCTGCAGAAAAAGCTATGATCCTTGTAGGCACTTTCAATGTAGCTAACTGCTCTAAGTAGTTTTTTGTTTGTGGTAAAGCATCCGATTGTTCTTTATGATGTATTATTGTCAGGCTCAGTCCTGACAGTAAATGTGAGTGTTTGCTAGAGACTGCTCTCGGACCTCATGTTTTTGTCTTTTCAGATTATTTCTGGAGGTCTCTTTGTGCTTCAGAAATGAGGGACTAGCATAGCGCCCATTAAGATAGTCTCTTATTCCTTACTGTGTGTCTCTCATCACTTCAGAAAGAGGCTAGAAAAGCCAGCCAGTGAAACAGCTATGTGACCCTAAGGAATGGGGAGAACATTTAAGATGACAATTTGGAGACTCTGAGTACTCTCCCAATGATGGTGGCATCGGTAGAGCTCTGGGTTAGGGGAACACAGGGTTGGCACTGAGCATCGCAGGGTACAGATGATGTTTGTGTCTAGCCTAGTTCTATAAGGAAGGAGGAAAGTGACACCCTGACCATAGTGGCTTGCCTGCAGGGGAGGACACCTGGTCATGTTCTCTTTTGAATTTCCCATGTCTGGATTATCAAAGGACCTGCTGATGCCCAGCGCCTCCTCCTGAAATGATCCTTGCCTAGAATACGATGCTGGTATCCCATGGTCCACAGAGTGTGATCCTAGGACAGGCTTTATTTGAGAAAATGGAATATACAATAAAAACATGTTTTTATGTGGAATTTAAAAATTTGGTTTTGCTTTACTTAGTATCACTATTATCACTTTTGTTACAGTCCACATTTCCCCAGGATAACTAGACGCATGGTGTAAGTTTAGGGTTTTTTTTCCATTAAAAATTAATATGGTGTGATTTAAAAATATTCATCATATTAAAGCTTCATCTCCAATCATTGTTAGAATCTTGTTCTTAAAAATCTTAGGAATTGAATCAAAAGATATCACCATATTGACCTGGGTTGGTGTTTGTGCAATTGTAATTCCTCCCACTCATTTTTTTTTTTTTTGTATAATTAAAATCGCTGCAGCCTTTCTCATGATGTTGTTGTTTATCCATGCTGTTATGTTACATAGTAACGAACTGGGCCTCCTAATTACTGTAACTCCTAAGGAATCCCTGGCCGCAGTGATTGAAGAGATATGCAGGTGAGAATTCCTTCTTCAAGGAGGAGGAGGTTCAGACATTTCCTGTTTCCTGTTTCCTTCTTCAATCTGTATCCGTGGGCCAGTGGTTAATGCCTCAATGTTTTATGTTTAAATTGTTCTGAAAGAATCAGTAATTATTTCATAGAACTCTGAAAAAAATCTCCAAAAACTAAGTAGTCAGGCTTAAAAACTAATTGCACTGGTGCTGCTTGTTAAAAGATGAAATCTAACACTCCATCTTCATCTGCATCAATTATAGCTAATTTGTGTCTGGCTCAGCTATTCTTCTATATTTTTAAGCAAAACTAAGTATCTGGAGACAGCAGAGTTCACAGCTCTATGACTGTGGGAAGAAGTAGTTTCAGGAGAGTAGAGACTCTTTAACCATCATGGAAAACTTTCTACTCTCATATTGAGCTTAGTTAGTGTTTTTATGTAAACCTTTTGGGAAGCTGTGTTTCTAGAATATGTTCCTGTTCTGCGCCGCAACAGACCAGACCGGCGACCAAAAGGCAGACATCATTGCTGATGTTCCCTGCCACAGGTACTAAAGTGCTTTCAGCTTTTTGGGAAAGAAAGGAGATAGACAGGAGAGAGACATTACCTCTTGTATTGCTCTGGATTTACAAGGAAAATAGCATCGAAATGCCCAATTTGGTTTTGTTTGTCTTCTTTATTCTCTTTCTAAAAACATCTTCTGCTCAGATCATTGGGAAGTGTGTATGTTCTTGTTCTGTTCTGTTCTGTTCTTTTCTGTTCTGTTCTATTCTATTTTAAACAAAATAGACTAAGATCTATAAGTTATATTATTGTATCTTTGCCTTTGACACTGGTCAAAAGTAAAGGATGCTTACTGGTAGGACCTTGGCCATGGAGATTATCTGCTGGGCATGCACTGGATTTAATAGAGACTGGTGTTCAAAGCCACTTTCATTATGAAAATAAGCCACTTGCCTTCATATAAGCAATATTTAATAAACCTTTTCAAAAATTTTATGATATTGAAAAATAATGAAAAATATATGCATGTATATTAAGAACTATTTTTTGTAAGTCAGTGCTAATGAAGATAATTACTGCAATAACATTCTAAATTGGAAACAATTGACATGACATTTCTGTTTTTCTATCATTCTTTGCTCTAAGGCTAATTTCGTTTTCATGATCATGTTCATACATTATGTAGGTAGCCTGTGATAATTGCATCTTTGGGAAAGATGTCTTTATTTAAGTTGCTTATATGTATTCTCCCACACTTAGATTTTAGTATGTTCCTTAAATGCACTATTGAATGTTAGGAAGTGGTATACTTCTATAGACATCTTCTTTGGCATAGTAATATGAGGCAGTGGGTAGGAATTTAGCATTTCCCCATCACTATAATAAAAGCATTCCTTTAAGCTGCTTCTTAGAAGATTTGAATAACTTCATGTGTGACAATACTCAGTTCTAAATTTTAAAATTCACATTAGAAATCTGTGTGTTGATTGTTATTTATATGGGAAGTAAGTCTTACAACATTTCGTGTTAGTTAAGCCATGACATAATTAGTCCTATATTCTTCTACAATAGGTGCGTTTATTGCAGTCAGAGTGAGAAGCATCATGTAACTGATGCATTTATATTTAAGAAGGAAGATATAAAATTTTTCTTTTGAAACAAGTCTTATGTACCCTAGGCTGGTCTCAAACTTCCTACATGGCTAAGAATGACCTTGACCTGTGATTGTCTTGGTGGATTATAGGTCTGTAGCCCCAGGCCTGGGTAGGGATTGATGAATGGAGACTTCTGAGCATTGCTCACAGGCATTTAGAAAGAGAGCTACCGTTGTGATTCTAACATCTCCATTACATTCTATTAGATACAAAGGCAACATGAAGGCCTGCAAAGCCTCCAGAATAGAGCACCTCGACTCAGATTGTGTTGATGAACAGATGGTGGATGAGGATGTTTGCAAGTTACTATCATTTATAGAAGGTTACCATAAGAATTTTAATTTCATTGTATACCTGACAGAAAAGAATACTAGATAAAAAAAATGTAGTTGGACTTGTATTGTAGCATTTTACTGATGAACTAAGAGAATTAAAATAACCAAGAAAATCCCTGGTCTTTCCTCAGACTCCTGAGCACATTCGTAAGCAATACAAAGAAATAGAAAAAGAACAAAACATCACATAATCTGAGACTTTAAAGAACACTTTTCTGTTTGTGAAGAAAGCCCAGACTTGTGTAATATCGAGTCCAAGTGCAGATATTAATCAGAAATCAGCTCTCAGGTTGTTTGAACAGAGCTCTTATTTCTTACTGACTCAAGTTGTATCATCAAATTAGGCATCTCTTTGTGGAAACTCTGCTTTGCCTCTATAACCTTAACCAAAGCACTGGGTAGGCAGGAGATTTAAATTATGTGTAAAGATATAGGCATATCTGAATTTTTACGTATTCCTAGCAAAGACGCCAAGCTTTGAAGACTGTTCAAAACCCCACTGTATCCATTTGAGTTGCTAAATGTGTTAACATACAAATTGATTTTGTTTATTTAAACATGTCATGGCAATTAAGCATCTAATAATTACAGTATTTTTATGTGAAAATATTTTATGAACTTGAAGAGAAAAAAATCTAATAATCGCACCTTTTCTATTTTTATCATATCAATTTCCTTTTATGTGCTTTATCAAAGGGCTTATAGATATTCTCATATTCAGAGATTGACTGTGAGTTTAAAAGAACTCAAAAGTAGAGAGAAGAAAATGTTAGGTGTGACAGAAGAAAGGGAATAATATGTCAGATATCCTTCATGCCAGACAATGATTAATGCCCCAGCACAAAGCACACAGAGATTCTGAAGTAAGACAGTTCTGGCCACACAGACCAAACAAGATGTCTCCTCCTGAAGACTTCCAAGGACTAAACTATCTGGTCTTCAAACCCATCAGAGACTTGAGAAGGGATAAAACTTAAATACCTGAATGGATATCTTTTTATAAAATATAAAAATAATATGAAGTAAAAATTAAAAAAAAAAGATTGCCAAGGAAAGAGATGGACATATGTGACCTATGCTAAGTGACTGAGGCAGGAAACTGAGCGTATGTGACTTAGGCTGTGTTCCAGGGGTCAGTCTTTCTCTGTGTAAGAGCGGGGTCCTAATTCATATGTGGCCCATGTAGTGTGACAGCAGTCAAATGAGGCATTGCAAATTTGAAGTGATAGTAAGAGTGTAGCCGTATCCTTTAGGTGTCTCAGAGAGGGATAAGCGGCACTAGGGATGGGTGGGCTGGGTTTTTGGAGAGCTTCCCAGACACCCGGGAGGCTAACGGCTTGTTGTTCTAGAATGTGGATCATTTGGAGATAAATAAATACTGCTCACAAAAATGCATGGGCAGGACCCATTTCAGCTTTTTGAAAGCTGTATCTGGCCTTTACTTGCTAGGTTACTGTAAGGCAATGGAAAGCAGGTAAAAGTTCAGAGAAAGCTTTTCACTGTGAAGTTACCCAGGTGAGAGGCTTTGGTAGGTAGCTTTTAGGATTCTGACTAATCCAGTCCCAGGTGAGAGTGAGTTCAGAACTAGACCAATGATACAGAGGTTTTGGTTGACTGGACTTTAGTGGTATACTTTGAGGAGCTCTCCTAGAGGGATCCACTGCCTTCTACTGGTAAATCTACATTGCATCATACAGAGAACACTAGATCTGCTCAGAAGGGTGCTCTGCCAGGAGTGTTACATTTTATTTTATTCCAATTTTTTTTTCCTTCTAAGAGAGCGTTCCTATTTAGGTTTCAATTTGTGTGTATGTTTTCTTGTGTAGTTATGTAAATTATTTTTGACAGACTTGTTGTTAAATGAAGAGAGATGAGTAAGAATTCCAGTTTGAAATGCTCGTGGGAAATGTGCCACCAGTGAGTGTCCCAGGTGATGTGCTTTTCTTTTTACAATAAAATGGAAATGAATATAATTCTATCAGAAGAAATGGGTTGTTTGAAAATGATTAGAAGTTATACCCGCTTTTTCTAAGAACGTTCACTGTTCTCTGGAAAGAGGCTAAGAGTGGTCCTCAGCAGACGAAGCGTCGTGCTCTACTTTAAGATGGTGCTGAAACAGCCTTTACAAAGGCTTAGAGTGCAGTGTTTCCTTTTAAAAGCAGTAGCATTGAGCCCATCAGTTGCCTGAGCACGTAGAAACTCTCACCGTAGATCTATGCCGTTCTCAAGCATGTTGACTGGGATAATGATGTCTCCAACCTACTTGTTTATAGGAAAGAAAACTAGGCTCTGCCTTTGTTGTAGGAATCACGTTTAGCGACACGTGACCAAGTCATCGTTTGCACAAGATTCTGTGTATGCTCCCTTGTGTGATTCAGTTAGAAAACAGGTAGCAATAATTGTACATGGTCATTGTGTTAAATTAACAGCCCATCTGCCCATAACTAGCAGACACACATTTTAGAAGTATGTATACGGTAGGGAGCATCAGGTTGTCCTCATAACTAAATTTCAGGAGATAATCTAGGTTGATTCCTGGGGTGAGGGTGTTCTGAAATGTTCTACTTCTCTGTACTGCATTTCATTGAGAAAACAAGCACCAAGTACTGGTGGGTGAATGGTGATCACCAGACTTGCTAGAGTAGCAGGTCAGGCAATTGCCAATGATTTCATGCTCCTGGCAATGATCTAACAGAAAGGGGGGATTGAATCATGAGAGCGTTGCGCTACTCCCAGACCCAGCAACAGTAGGACTGATTCAGAACATTGACTGAGGACGATGAAGAAGGCGAGAAGGTGGCAGCAGAGATGCAGCCTGTCCGAGGCGTGTGGTTCAGCAGCCCGAGAAGACAGAGGCTGTGCATTGTATCTGAGTGTGTGTGTGCATTCCACGTGAGCGGCAATGATATTTAATGGAATATACCAACCCCTTGTCAGAAAATCTGATGGAGTCACTCTGTTCCTGAAAGGATGTGAATGAGTTGATACAAAGGAACAGGAATGATTTCTTTTAACACATTTTTATTGAAAAATAAAATAATTCCTATTACATCTCATTTTCTATCTCATCCCATGCATCCTCCCATTCCTCCCTCCCTCCCACTTTCAGCCCAATCCCCCTTCCCTATGACTGTGACTGATGGGGATGTCCTCCCCCTGAATATGGTGCTAGGGTATCAAGTCTCTTCTTGGTAGTCTGCTATCCTTCCTCCGAGTGCCATTGGTCCTCCCCAACAAAGGGACATGGCCAAATATGGGGCACCAGAGATCCTGTGAAAGTCAGTCCCCAGTCTCCACTTAACTGTGGAGAATGTTCTGTCCCTTGGCTAGATCTGGGTAGGGGTTTGATGATGACTGCACGTTTTGTCCTTGGTTGGTGCCTTAGATCAAGCAGAACCCCTGGGCTCAGATCTACCCATCATAATGTTCCTCTTGTAGGTTTCTAGGACCCTCTGGATCCATCTATTTCCCTGTCCTCTATATTTTTCTCACCTAGAGTCTCAATAGGATGTCCTCACCTCTATCCCACTTCCTGGTAGGTGAAGACTTTCATGGGACATGCCCCTTGGGCTAGTGTCCAGATATAAGTGAGTATATACCATTTGAGTCTCTCTGCTTCTGGGTTAGCTCACTCATTATGATCATTTCTAGTTCAATCCATTTGTCCACAAATTTCGGGAATTCCTTGTTTTTAATAGCTGAGTAGTAAGGAATGATTTTTACAACACAGACTTCCTCCTTGAATTAGTAAAGGTCCCGGAATCAGCTGTGTCCACCTCCTTCCAAGTTAATTAGAAAGGCAGACGGTAAGGATTGTTCTGGATTGAATGAGTTTCCAGGCTTCCACAAAATTCCGTCTCTCCTCTCCTGAGTGACCACTTTCTTCATTGAAAGCATAAACTAAAGGAACCCTTCTCTAGCGCGCAGGTGTTAGTGTGAGTTTTTCTTTGTAAATAATAAGATACGAGTGCCACAGAATTTTTCTATACGGTTGGAGTTCATGAGTTCATGAGTCAGCTAAATGACTGTTAGAGTGCAGTGTCCACAGGCAGGAAGGCCATCCTTAGGACATACAGTTATAAAACTACCAGAACACCTGTGTTTAAGGAGCATAGTCAGCGTTCCATGTAAGACAGCATTTCTAAAAGAGATTTCTGCTGATACCTTTTTTTTTTTTTTTTTAGTAAAGCTGTACCATACCAAAAAAAAAAATTAAAGTTACAAAGTTACTACAAAGCAATCTGGCTTGAACTGAATCTTTTTCTTTCCTTTTTTCTAGAAGACCACATGCTAGGAGTAAGTCCTAAATTCACCTGATCCCAACTTCCTCCTGCACAGGCTACTCCATGGCATTGGCAGTGGGGTTGGTAATGCCAAACACAGGTTAATATACACAAAACAAAACAAACATACAACTAAAACCTGAGACTAAGAAAAATACCTGATGGTTATAAATATGCTAAAAAGAGGTTAATTTGGGGCCAGAGGAGGTAGCTCAGCAGTTAAGAATACTTTGCTTGCAGAGGACCTGGGTTTAGTTCCCCACACCTGTATATAAGGTAGCACACAACTTCCTATCAACTCTAGCTCCAAAAGATCCACTGGCCTCGATTTCCTTGAGCCCAAGAGGCACCTACATAGTGCACATAGAAATGCACAGATAAAACATGTACATATATAAAATATAATAAATGAATCTAATATATGTGCACATATCTACTTCATCTATGTGAAATTTGACATAGCTGGGAAGAGGAAAGCTCAATTTAAAAATCTGACTTTACCAGATTAGCCTGTAGACGTGTGTGTGTGGGGGATTTTCTTAATTGCTAACAGATGCAGGAGGGGCACTGAGCCAGCCAGAGAAAGCAAAGCCGTAAGCAGTATCCCTCAACAGCGGCTGCTGCAGTGGATGCCTCCAGGTCTGCCTGACCTCTTTCATGATGAACTGTGACCTATAAGCCAGATAAACCCTTTCCTCCTCAAGTTGCTTTGGGTTAGAGTGGTTTATTACAACAACAGAGAGGCAGCCGAACGACCACTGTAGCACTTAACATCAAATGCATGCCCAGTGGAGCTGATCTGAGCCTCCTCTCCCAGGAGAATCCTTTGCTGGCTGGAATCTATGTGACGTGTTTCTCCTATAGAGGAATGTATTTCACATTTCACATTTATTACCTTGCTTTTAGCTTTGAGGGAAATGTAGCTAACTATTAAAGATATTTAATGTGGTTTTCCCTAATGATAGTTAATGTGGTTTTATTTCTCAGTGTCTTTGGCTATCATTCTTAGATATTTTAATAAAAGACGTATCTAACGATAAAACAAAGATTGGATTTGATAGATGTCACCATCTTTGAAGTATATATCCTGTCTCAAAATAAATGGGAAAATGCCACATTTTCTATGCTCTGTGTCCACCTATGGTCACCATGGTGGTGTTTTTGAGACAGTGGTGACATTGATGAATCACTTTAATTTACTTGGCAACCGACAGTTTTCTGAGATGATTTGTAAGAGCCAGCTAGAGCTGCTCCCGACCATTTCAGTATGAGTCTTGTCAGAGACACAGTAAATGAGTGGAACCCAATTTGGATATATCCTTGAACTACAAATAAAGAAAAATACATGTTTTGGTATACTTTGCATTTTTATTTTTCTTTCATTCATTACTCTTTCTAATTGAACAGTCAATACCAATGAAAATATGCAAATCAAAATATTTACTAAAACTACTTGTACTATAATTTGGCATTTTTTTTTATTTCTAAGGTCATTTTAAAACTAAACTTACATAGATAGGAATCAGTTTTGATTAAACAATGCTATATACTGGGTTACAAAAGCAAGGATTCTTTGTTTTGGCAATAGCAAATTAAGGTATCAGTGATTGACTTGAACAGTTTAGGCTTTATGTAGAGAACAAAAAAAAAAAAGATAGATATCCTTCCAGCGTACTGTATAACTCACATGGAATATAGCCAATGTTATGAAAAGAGATAACCTCAAAGGTGCCATAGAGGGAGATAATCACCCCTCACACGGCTGTTGTTCCTTGAGTGTATGGAAGTTACATCCTCTTGGCATGCTTTATAGGGAAGTTGAGTAGAGAGCTGTCCATGATGATGCGGCATTACCGAAAGAATCTTTTGAATTCTGTGTATTTATGAAGCACCTTGCATATGCTGAGATCCGTACCAGGTCTGTTCAGAGGTAGGCACTATTTTAAGAAGTGTCTTAGACTATGAAAAAAGTGCTACCACCCACCAGAGACCTTCCGCTGTCACTGCAGGAGTGCAGGAATTGCATCGAAAAATGACCCAAACTAGCTCAGTAGTATTCCCTAGTGTATATGTACCACAGTTTCTTTATCCATTCTTCTACTGAGGGACACTTAGGCTGTTTCCATGTTCTGGCTATTATGAATAAGGCTGCTATGAACATGGTTGAGCAAATTTTCTTGTTGTATGCTGGAGCATCTTCTGGGTATATTCCAAGGAGTGGAATAGCTGGGTCTTGAGGAAGCCCTATTCCCAGTTTTCTCAGATAGCACCAAGACCTGGTGGCACTCAGAGGAAGGATAGCAGGTTGAGTATATACAGGGGGAGGAAATCCCCCTCAGGAACAGTCATAGGGGAGGGGAGTAAGGGGAAAATGGGAGGGAGGGAAGAATGGGAGGATACAAGGGATGGGATAACCATTGAGATATAACAAGAATAAATTAATAAAAAAATTAAAAAAAAGAAAAATGACCAAAACGTTCATCTTTTTATCACCACTAAACTTTAGGGTATACCCATTTTACCTTAGAAATTATAAAAATAAGACAATCCATAATAGGTACTGTTTAAGTCTCCATGAGGTAACTGTGTACCATTTATCCTACAACAGGCTTTGTAGAGGAAAGAGAACTAAGAGTAAAAGTCTTAATTATTTAAACTGAGTAGTAAAGAACAAAAATGCAAAGTTAAAGGAAGATGTTGCCTATGTTTCATATAAAGGTGGCCTGCTCTTGATAGAAACGAAGTGTCTCGGTGTCACACACAGTAGCATGAAAACAAAGTGAAGATAGCTGGGAAAGACAATTCCTTTTTGAAGAAAAGATATGTCAGAACCCAATCCTGGCTTACAAGCCCACTGGTCCAAGATGGCTTCCATCTTTGTCCCTGATATAGGTGGTGACTGTTTCTTCCTATTGATCAGAGTTTGAGTTCATAATCTGATGAGGTGAATATCTAGCCTGAAGGAGAAGGTCCAGGAAACCCTTGCTGGGCTAGCTACCTTTACTATAAAACAGAAGGAAATAACAAATCACTTACCACACTGATCGTGTTTCGTGTGTTTAGTTGAGGAACCCATAACCTACATATTAAATATATAAAGACCCCCACCTCCGGGATGTAAGTGACTTGGCTTTTCTTTGCAAGATCTTGATAATAGGTCAAGTGATCTCTCTCCTTCAGAATAGGACTACTTTGGGTCAGCAGAGCAAGTTTCTCAGGCTGATGGAACAAAGTGTATTTCTATTTGGGGTGTTTTCATGGATGGAAAAGCTGATGAGTCATAACTTTGAATTAATAAAGAAAAGCTGGAGAGGACTTTGTGATGCAGTCTCTTTTCTCAAAGCATTCCATTCTCACCTGTGTGTGTGTGTGTGTGTGTGTGTGTGTGTGTGTGTGTGTGTGTTTGTACATTTTCTAACATTGGCTGCTGTATCCTAGATGGGACTTGGTTACACACCTGACTTACTAAAGCAAAGACACCAGACACCAGCATTCCCTCTCTCTAGCTCTCTGCCTGTCCCTTTATTGTCTACCTGCCTGCCTCTGCCTGTCTGCCTGCCCTCCACCCCATCTCCTTATGTTTTATTTTTTAAAGCATAGTCTAAACATTGTGTTTGAATCCTCAACCATGAGTTTTGCTGTCAAGTTAAGGGAACTGTTCCCTGTGAAGGGTCTCTGAACAGTTCTGCTGCCTATGAGGGGGGGGGTAGTTCTTATTTGCTGCAGACCCCTCCATTGTATACATTTTTCCCTAACAGGATGGACTTCATTCCTCAGGAAGTGCTTTTGCTCTGTATTCTTTAAGTAGATATTTCCTGACAGCTGCAAGGAGTTGCTCCCATTGTGGCTGTTTGCAGCCTCTTCCTGCCTGAACTAACAACTCTGTTTTCCCTCTAATCTCTAACAAGCATGTCCTCTTATTGTGTGGCATGTTATATCCCATGTTTTAATGTTTTTGTTATTGTAATAGATACTTGAGAAAATCAAATTATAAAGACAACAAAATCCAAAACCCAGAAAACAAAAGCAAACTCACCGTTCATTACCTGTTTTGATTACACTTGTAGGCTGGAAAAATATCCCTTTTAATTTAAATTGGCCTAGTTATATATTATTTTAAGAAAGTAATTCACCTATTCTGTTGTCTCACTAATCTGACTTTTCTTTTGGGGAAAGTTCCTTCCATTGAGCTAACACGGATGCATCATGGGCTGAAAGCATAGGTCACAAGAATTGTATAAACTGTATCTGTGACAGATGAAGTGGCTATAAAAAGTCTTGTCCAAACAGTCTGAAGGGGGAAGGGAATGCTGTTGATGGCAGTGTCTGGATAACTTGTGTAAACGATATGTCGCAAGCTTGTCTTAGTGATGGAATTAATGTGATCACGGAGGCAGTGCTAAGTAACCCCTGCTTTATTTAATGAGGTGTGTGGCCAGGTAAATGAATGGGTATCCCTGGTGAACACACACAGGCTCCTATAGATTCCGGTCCCACAAAGGTACCTCAGGCCTTCTGCTCTAACTTAGGTGCCTTTCTGTCCTCATTAGCTTGTTTAAAAGAGAGACCTGAACAAAAGCTGTGGCATTTAAAATGTCCTTCGATCCTTTGCGATCTTAGATACCCTGTAATTAATTTTCCTTTCTTCTCTTTCACCTTATAATTAATGCCACCACATTGAAATGTCTCACTGGTGTTCATAGGAGTCATGTTCATGGTTCAGGGGGTGAGTCATTTTAACAGCATTGTTTTTGTCCTCAACACAAGCTTGGACTTGGCTAGGTGTAGGTGCCCTGAAAATTTGTTTCAGCACATGGTTTGCAAGTGTAAATGTGGAAATGAGCATAGAGTGACAGATTGCACAGCTAGCCATGCCTACTTTATATTGGTATTTTTGTCTTATTTAATTTTCTAAGTGCTTTGTTGAATAAGTACTAAGGAATACTCAGCCCATTATTTTCTTACAATTATTTTCCTTGTTTTTTTTTTTATTATGTATTTCCTATTTATGTGTATCTTTTTTGTTATAACTCTCAACATTGGGACACATGAAAAGATATTCTTCATGTTTACTTTGACTTAAATTTTCTATTAGGTTAGGTGTAGGTTCATATGCACTTACCATGTCCAGAGTCCATGAACCCTTGCCTAAGATCTCCACCCATCACACATTATGCCCTCACTGTCAAAGTTCACATCATCTTGAACTCCTATCCAGCCAAGGTTTCCTCCTGTTCCTTATGTGACTCTGCTCATCTCTCCTTTGTCTCTATCTCCTCTAAGCCATGTTTTCATTGACCTCTTCATATCTAAAATTGTACTGTTTATCTGTATGCGACCTTTGACTTTCCCGGTGTGTTACAAACAATATGTATTTTAAAAGATATACTACTGGTTAAAAGGCTGAGACTATGGTGAAGACTTGACATCATTAGCAGCAGCAATTCAGGCTAAAGTAGTATTTCTTTGTATTTTAGTATATATGGAAATTAATACTCATCATTATTTGTGTTAACTAAATCAACCTAGACCTAATTAAATGGCTGATTACAGCAGACTACAAACAAGCAGTGTATGGGTCAGGAATATGGAGCAAATTTGTTTTTTCATGGATACTTATGTGGACCTTTGGGGTGTAACATTTACAGAGGAAAGTATGGATGCAGAATCACAGAGCCTAGAAGTTTACTTTGTCTTGAGGCTGCACTCTCACCTTGATGAACAAACTCTGCTAACCCAGTGACTTCAGTGAAATGACTTTCAGTCTGCAAGAAAAGGAAAATCAAAACAAATTTGACTGTTTTGTTGAGTACTGCCAGCTATTTTAAGTACATGTCATGTAGGCACAGCTGCCCCCTGACACACGTAGCAGCCTGAGGAATTCCCTTAGAGTTTTATGGACCTTGTCTCTGGCTGAACATGGATTCATAGCTTTAGCACTAAAGAGAATTTAAGGACAAACCATTTTATAAAGCACTGTGGGATGCTTTATTTAAAATCTGTAATCTAGGCTTCCTTATGAGGGCCAGGAGAAAAGCAGGCACTCAAAAGAAAGTAAGGTACACTGGGAACTTGGTATGTGCTTCTCAAAGGGCTCATCTGCCTTTGTCATGGATAGGGTTTGAGGTGGCTCTCTTATCACTGCCTGGGTCTGTAGGGCCACCTGGTAGGAATGCAACTCATAAGGTACAAATCTAACCCACAGGGATACAGGAAAATAAGATAAACTTCCTGTCCACAGTTTTATTTGAGATTCTCAGGCAACATCTGGGAAAAGGATTACAACCCTACCCAAGGCCGTGCACATTCAGGCCTAGTGCCTGGGTCACTTCTCTTTTCACATCAAATAGCTGTGTGTACAAGGAATATTAACTCTTTGTCAGAAGCCTTAATAGAAAACGTTCTTAGCTCTGTTGGCCTTCTGGACCATCTCAGCTGGTGAGGGGCCTCAGTCAGACTCCTGCTGACAGGTTCCTTCTCATGTCCCCAGGTTCCTGTCTTTCTGTCATGCCTCAGTTTGACATATGGTTCAAGGAAGATTTCTCAGTTGATATTCCAAACTGCAACATTTTGTATATGAGACTTTTCAGCTCATTTGTCCTCGGAGAAAGGAAATAATCAAAATCAATACCCTTTTCAGTTAGACCTTCATAACATAGCCAGGAAAGATGATATCTGGTCTGTCTTTGTATCCTCAGGGTGTACCTGGAAAAATAATGCTCTGACATACATATTTACTGATGGTGAGGGCAGACTGGGGTATTATTTGTGACAGTGCTCCTTATCTTACCACCCATGTAGGGCAGTAATTTCTTATTTGTTGGTAAGGGAGAGCATGGGTTAGGATTATTTTTCCTTTTTAAGTAGCTTCATTACTCATTTATTTCTGGTAGGAGATTTTATATCAAGCTGTGTGTAGACCCCATCTGATCAAGTTATAGTCAGAGTGCCAACACTGCTCAGAAGATTAGAAAAAAGACCCCTGAGGTTGACCTATTGTGATGGATCATTGAGGTTTTGTGTTCGGTGCACTTTTCCCATTGTACCTCTCTATTCTTAGTGCTGTGTGGGATTGCTTTAAAGACATATTATAAAGGCAGTGGTTTTGTAGAGCATTTCTCAGGGCGCTGCACTGTACAATGACAGTGGGCTGCACCTGGAGCTCTGGCTATGCTGGAAGTGAGTTTTGTGACAGGAATTCCTTTAGATCATCTTCATAATGTGTCCACATTTGCTATTTGTGGTATATAACATATGCTAAATATACATATTATGTTAGACAGGGTCTTACCCTGAAGCCCAGGCTAGGCAGGTACTCACTTTGTAGCACTAGTTGTCCTCAATCTCTCTGCAATCCTCCTGCCTTCAGTCCTCTGAGGGCTGAATTATAAGCCTGAGCAGCCACACCCAGCTTCCATTAGTTAGTCTTCTCTCCGTTTGTAAATATTGTGTTAAATATTATAAGGGAATCCTTTAGCAGCACACATGTGATATGCTTTATGTTATTCTTGATGTAAGGTCTTGATGCAGGAAAAACTGTTTGCTTCCCCCTCCCAGTTGTTTGTAATGGTTGGATTGCCGTAGATTCTTGCAGATGGCCTTTTGAGCAGGTGAGTAATTGCTAGTACTTGAGTTACTGTGCTTATAATGGTACAGAAGTGGCTGCCACACCGAGTGCTGCTGTGTCTGCAGAAGAGCTGCAATAGCTCTTAGGATCATAATTTTCCCAGTGTCTCACGGCATAGCGGTAGATGATTGTGTGTTTTCTATAGATGTCACAAGCTTCTGAGCTTTGCTCCGTGTATACCAGCAGCATTCTGTGGTCCCCACACATGTAAATTCCCAACCGTAAGACAGGCTCGAGGGACTCTGCTGAACTTGGTCATCTGTATTCTGCATCTACCCATCTAATAGATCACATTTATGAGTCTAAAATGACTCGCTCATAATCTCCTAAAGTTGCAAAGGAAAAAAAGGAGCTGTGTTCCAGTCTGTACACATGAGTAAGCTGGAATCCATGTGAGCGCATTTGTCACATTGATTCTCACACAGTCCTGAGGTATTAGGTTGCCTGTCTTGCTATCAGGAAACCAGAGGTTGACAGAGCCTTTGAAAGCAGATTCATGCCATCCATCTAGTAAGGGTTGAAAACTATTTTTTTTTTGTTCAGGCTGATAATGTGAAGCTTCAGAGCCAGCTAATTGTGAGTTCTTGCCATCTGCCTCTACTGCAGAAAATGCTCGCTATGGCAACAACAGGGCCTTCTCTGTGCTTTGTGCTGTTTCTTCCCTTCACTTCCGCCTTTCCCAAACCCGGTTAGATTGGCACTTTTGGTAAGAATGTCTGCAATCTCAATGGTAGATTAGAATTAGTCACTAACATGTAGCTGCTCTTGTCATTAAGTATTACAGTCTATTTTTCCCTTCCCGAATCCGGGAGATAAACTTGTGTCTTGCTTTGACTTACCTCATGAGTATGGACATACCGGCTCTTGGCTTTGGCTTTGAAATACCTGGCAGTTTCCATTTTCAACTTCTTGGTCCCTTGAACTGACCTATAATGTGGCTCTTCACATTCCTGGAGGTCACAGGAGGAGCTAGAAGATAGCCTAGTTATCTCTCAGTCATTCCCCATCTCAGTTCTAACATCAGGCATAAGAGTGGAACCTTTCTGGATTCTAGCCTTGGTGATGCTGCAGGAGAATGACCTGAGCTGTACCAGGGGCCCAGCACAGGGTCCCTCTTGGTCTTAGCAAATACAATATTTTTTTAAATGGGTGCAGAAGAAACTTGTTGACAATTTTATTGACGTTTGAGAGGGCACGGGAAATTCATAGGATAGGCAAGAGAGAGGCCTCTCTGGGAGGAGGAGATGATGAGAAAAAGAAACTCCTGCATTTGGAATTAGAAAAAAAAAACCCCAAATCCATCTTTGGATTCTGTGTGTAGCTGCATAGGGTGGGGAGGCTTCAGAGGGAGACACAGACAGAGAGAGACAGAAGCAAAGAGGAGGAGGAGAAGGGACGCAAGGGGAAAGGGGAAGTGAGAGGAGCAGAGAGGATGTTTTCCATTTTGAGTTTGTCCCTGAAGAAAGGAGAGGTGGGGCCTGAAGCTGATTATAAGGAGGAAGTCTCCCTTTGGGCCCCATAATGTGTGGCTCGCTCCTGAAAAAAGTATCATTAACAGAAACACCAGCCACTCAGACTCACCCACATTGTGGTCATCAGTGAGTCAGAAGTTGCTACTTCAAGCCTTGAAGTATGTGGTTCTTCTGGAAGTAGAGATGTGTGCATTTCCATGGACTTCCAGTGTTGGCTTTGTCCTCATAACTTAGGTGTCGGCACCGCACCGTCCAGCGGAAATAAGACGCCAACAACCAGACTTCTTCTCGAGATCTTTACTCAGGATTAAGCTCAGTGGGAATGGCCCCGAAGAAGGGAAGGGCCAAGTTTAAGTACAACTCAAGGACCAATCAGCTCATGCCAGGTGTCACCTCCTCATAGGTCCGCGTCAGAGCAGGACTGCTCGGCATCAGATCACCAGTTACCCTTGCACAGCCTTTTGCCATATGAGGACTTGTTTATCTTAGAGAGCGCTCGCCGTCAGGATGGCGGAAGGCGGAAACCTGCGCCTTGTGAAGGCGCGGCACATCGCAGCTCTCCACACTTAGGCCTGAGTTATCTGGACCTGAAGAGTTTCTCTATGTGGGGTATGGAGTGTTAAAAGCAGACAACTGAAGAGTCAAGTGATAGAAGAAAACTTGAAGAAAATTAATTGTAGGGTTTGAAGGGCCTACTTTGTAAGAGGAATATGGTTTGGAGAATTCGAAGCTTTAAGAAGCAGTGTATGGAATAAATGCATCAAGTTCGTAGAACTTTTTTGCTCTGAGCTAGCCTGAAGGACTCAGGCCACGTCCCACAGATATTTTCCCAGCCTGTAACTGAAACAGCCATTTCAGCTGTTAGACTTGGATGGACGGTCCTCTTGAGAGTTCTGTGGCTCTGAGGCCTGCACTGCACGGGATGTGACCTCCACCCCGCCCCATCTCCAGGATGTCTCCCTTGGTGTATGGCCAAGGACTTCGCTGCACAGCCTTGTCTGCCCCTCTTCTACCTTTCACGGTCAACCGCCCTCATAAATCACTCTTCTCCTGGTCAGACTAGGTATCTGGTCCTTGGAGGACCCTAGCCTCATTCAGCTGAGAGAACTCATCTGGCAGAAGGCCTCTCCCAGCTCTGCAGAGTGCTCATATTACGATTCACAGAAGATCCACTCATTTCACATTTTGAGAGTGTCAAATAGGGTTCGCAGCCTGATAAAAGGTTTTGAGGTGGAGAAGGATCTGGTTAAATTACAAATTTCACTATTTGGAAAATCTGATTAATCTTAGAACTTCAAAAGCACATCCATGTTATAACCACTTCCTAGTACTTGCATCTATGTACCAGCATTTGACTCTTCTAAAATAAGTCCAGACTCAGATACCACAGTGGCCAGTCAGAGACTGTGGTTAATTGTGTTACTGGAAACATACTTGCTTTCTGAGGAGGCAACACCAGCACTGGAAATGACTGAAGAGAGAGGCACAGAAAACCTTCACATGTACTGTGTATTGCATTTTGGAAATAATACTTCATCTTGATTTCTTCATATGTATCATGGTAGTCTGAGCAGTGACCCAGACCTTGGAAAATTAGCCCTTAGCAACAGAGAAAATGACCATCTTCTTTCATATATATGTTTCCTGTTATGTTATGTGTCTCTTCAATGTCTAGTCATTCAAGAACCTATTAAAATGTGTTGAAATTTACTTAATGATTTTGAATATTTACAGTGGAGTTCATTATGTTTTCTTCATGATGTGCTTCTACAATTTGTATTGAAAGCAAATGTTTGGAAGATTTCAAGCTAGAATGTCAGAATATGGTGCAAGCCAAGCAGAGGCTAGCTTCATCCCTCACATCAGGGATACTGGCCTGGAACCAAAATGTGCCCCTCAATTTTTCTCTTCTCTTTGGAGATTTCCTTTCCCTAAAGTTTCTTTGTCCTGATGTGAAACACCTGCTAGCCATAGAAACAGGATGTAAACACTTTAGCCCATGAAAGAATGTAATTAGTCTTAATGTAGCATCCACACCTCATTTAATATTTTAGTTTGAAAGAAGTAATAATGAGCACTTAGATTTTAAAATCACGAATAGATACAAATTTATGGATATATGCAGGAACCAAATCATAATAATTACCAAAGAGTCAAAAATATACAGTTTGGTATCAAGCAAGGCTGGCTTCAGTGCGGTTTTGAAAAATGTAAATAAATAAATGAACAAATACATAAATAAATCACCGGCGTGCAAAAAGCCAGATCTCTCCTTGCAGTGCCATCCATCATTTATGTGCTTCTTGTCAAATGGCTTTAAGGGTGATCGTGTTGGTCAGAGAGGTTTCATGTTTTCCTCTCAGTCCGTAACCACTTGAAAGGCAGCTCGATGGCACTGAGAAGTGAGGACTGTAAGAATACTTAGGACTCTCTAAATATTAAAGACTAGTAACAAAAGGAATTTTTAATTGAAAGTGAATGCCTGTTGGGAGTTTTTTAATTGAGAAAGCAAGAGGAAAGAAAACTCTTATGTTCCAAGGTAGAGACTTCTGCCCCCCCCCATTTTCTATGTTTTTTTATTTATGCACTTTACATCCTGATCATAGCCCCCTCCCTCCTCTCCTCCTGGTAGCATCCTCTCTTCCTCTTCCCTCTCTTCCCCCTCCCCTATTCTTTAGGAAAGGGAACCCCCCTCCCACCAACCCACCCCAGCACATCAAGTCACATCAGGACTGAGCTCATCTTTTTCAGCTCAGGCTGGGCAAGGCAGCCCTACCAGAGGGAAGTGATCGAAAAGCAGGCAACAGAGTCCATGTCAGAGGCAGCCCCTGCGCCCATTTCTAGAGGACCGACGTAAGGACTAAGCTCTCCGTGGGGCTACATCTTGTCAGGGGCCTAGGTCCAGTCCATGCATAGTGATTCAAATTACATCCCTGTGATCTGTTATGAAAAGAAGGTAGGATTGAAACCGAGACCCTGGCAAGTATCTTCTGCATGGAAGGCTGGTTTTCTTTAAGTTAATATAACTAATTTTCCTGTTTTTCATACAATGAAAAGATGTTTCTTCCCAGTGACAGCAATGGTAGTTGTATGGCTTTATTTTATTTTTGAATGAACAATATGGGGATTTGTAAGCAATGTATTTTTAAGCAGGATGACCTTCCTGATTTATCAAATTTGTGGATTTTACAGTACATTTGCACCTAGGACTTTGATACGATAAATAAAAATTCATAAATATGAGTTGTGACTTTTATTAACTATTTGCATAAAGTTATCCTAGCATTAGAAGCTGATCATGAACATCTATGTGTGAATGTGTATGTGATGTGCATATTTAATTTTTATTTTCATCTTTGTTCTCATTTATACAATGCTTTTTATTTTAAGGCCGTGCACAGGAAAATATAATACACGAAATATGTTTAGTAATCTTATAGTTTCCATCTACCTTGCTTTTAGTTCTTGAAGGGAGCCCTTGTCTCCTGCCATCATGTGATGACACTAATGTTCTCTATGTACTCAACTGTAGTGTAAGAGCTTTTAGGTTTTAGGCTGGCAATGGCATGTGAGAGCCTGTGTGTTTAGGAGTACTTACTCATTGGTCCTTCGCATGCACTGTTTTCATTCTTTGCATGAGGACAGGAAGTGTTTGTGCTCAGCTTCGCGTTCCTTTCTCACATAGGTGGTTCTTTTATACTATAGACTTTTGCAGGAAGATGAATGTGAAAGCAGTTGAACTAGAGGTTAAATTGCTATTTGTACAGAAGAACTGCTTCATTGTATAGATTAAAAATACCAATTTTTCTTTACTATACACACAATAGAAACCATTGTTTCATGAGTTCTTGGGAAATTAAAACAAAATACAGCAGTAATTTGTAAAATGAGCAAGAAATCTTTAAACCCTTTAGAGCATCTTTGGAAATATAGTGCTCAGAGCTTCCTACAGCTAAACTCGGCTAATTCTAGACCAAAGTATAACACAGGAAGCTTATTTTCCTGAATTTATTAAACTGTGAAGAGGGACGTTTAAATTGAAAATAATGACAGGTCCTTAATGATGGCGAGTTCCTGGAAAGCCAAACCTGTAATAAGAGAAGCCTTCTTGCTTCCCAGAGCAGAGGCAGCTGACAAACTCCAACACTTCCTTTCTTGGGAGCAGGCTTCCTGTAGGGAGTTTCCCAGGGCAAGTTTCTCAACTATTGTCTCACTGAGCACTGCTAGTTAATATTCAACACTTTTCTCCATCAAAATTGTGTGCCCTGCTCCCTAGAGTGTTTGTTACAGTGCTGTAACACATTGGAGCCTTCAGGAACAAAGGGTTTTAAGGTGAGGCGCTGGTAATGAGAACCTGCGTTATTCCAGGTGCTGATAAGACAAGGAAAATGCTGTCAAAATACATTGTAAAAAAAACATCATTACTGTAGCTCAAAAGGCAAGCTTTTCTTTGAGTTCACTGTGCTTTGTATGACTTGAGTTGTTTGTCTTGTATAGTAGGAATGTGTGGGATGGTGTTAGTCTGCTGCGAGCACCAGGAGTGGTGTGCCAGCCATCAGGTGATCAGAGGACCTATTAATCACCACCTCCGCTGGCTGGCTCGCTGATTAAGGTTCTTCACACATGGTTCCTTTAGATTACAGGAAATCCTAATGAAGGAAAACAACTGACGGAGCAATAGGAAGTCGTCTTGCATTGTAAAAATGGGACTGGAGGGTCACTTAGCAGAAGCAAACTTGGCCCACTGTGAACTAATGTGACCAACAGCATGTTTCAGAAAATATGATGCCTAGGATACAAATGCTGTCACTGCTTTTGTTCTTAACTCCAAAATCTTCCTATTGTGGGTGTTAGTGCATGGAATCAACTCTGAAGAATACGCATCATAGCATGCCCTCTCTCTAAAGCAACTAAGAACAATAGGAATAGATAGTTTGCAAAATATGGTGCTCATAATGCTATAAAGAATAGTTTGTTTTAGATGTTGTTTTCTGTGTAATGGAAGTCCATAAAGATAAAGCTTCTGACGTCACCTCTTTACTTATTATGTTCATGCTTTCATTGAAGAATAATAGCACCACTAGAATATACTTTGAGGGGAGGTTTTCACACATTAGAAGTCTGGCTTTGTGACTAATTAGGAAGAAGTGCGCTGACATCTCTGTAAAAAATGCTGGTTTTGAAGGCTCCAACCAGAGATATTGATTACTCCTGTGACACTGACTCATGTGCTGCTCCTAAAACATTGATCTTCAGTGGAATCACAGGCACAGTAAGGCAAAGGGGCTGCCACCCTTTTGCTGAAACTGAGGCTGAACCCATTGCTAGTAGCAGTACCAAATTAGTGACTTGGTACTTTATGTAGGCAACTTTTCCTTTTAAATATTTTTTTTATTCTTGATTGTAACTTATAGTTATATCAAAGTGTAAATTCTAACTGATTTGATACTAGACTTAAAAGGCCCTTCTTTCCTTCCTTCCTTTCTTTCTTTCTTTCTCTTTCCCTCTTTTCTTTTCTTTTCTTTTATTTTCTTTTCTTTTCTCTCTTTGATACAGCCTTGGTGTGTATCCTAGGATGTCCTGGAACTCTTCTGTAAAACTCAGACTGAAGTCAACTTGGAATCCTCTTACCTCAGCCTCTTTATTTGTGCCCAGCTCAAAGTTACCAGGTTACGAGAATGAGTATATTATAGAAACTCCAGTGGTATTTTAGGCTGCAGGCATATGGAAGAACACACTTCAAAGAGCTTCAGAGCATTTATAGAAGGCTTAATTCATGCCACTGAACATCAGGGAAGTTCAGCTGTAGGTTGAGAATCTGGCAGTGGTCTGTTGTCTCTGGCCAAGATAGTGGCGAAGAGATTAGAAGCCACAGGCAGTTTGGCCAGTCATGCAACGCCTACGGGGCCTGCAATGGGATTAGTGGCATTGCTGGCACATGGGGGTGGGATTTGGGCCTCTAACACATTGGTCCACTCAGAAATTTTGGCACTAGCAAGCATTCAATTGTGAAGATAGTCTTAGAAAGTTTTTTTTTTCAAGACGAATTTTTCTGTGCAGCTCTGGCCATCCCGGAACTTGCTCTGTACACCAGTCAGGCTTTGAACTCACAGAGATCCACCTGCCTCTGCCTCCCAAGTGCTGGGATTAAAGGTGTGCACAACCACTACCTGGTCTTAGAAAATTTTTAATTACATTCTTTCTTCATGACTGGCAAAGAACAATTCAATTTGAACCTCTGTGTCTTTGGGGGCAGAACTCCACAGAATGTTCTGAAATCCCCATGATGCCAGAACATAAGGGAGGGAGCCCCTCATCCTTCAGTGACATTCTAGCAACTTCTGCTGGATAAGGCCAGTGAAAAGAAGAAATGCATTATTTTGTGATCACAGGGCATGCAATTTATTAACCTGTGCATTCACAGATAGGACTCAGTTCATAGCTGGTATGTTCCTTAATTTCACAAGTTTGTTATGGCTAATCTTAGAGGTCAATGGAAGAGTCTGATGGCCCCAAATATGTCATATTGACTGTAGCTGCCCAAATTGTAGCTCAGTAGACTTGTCTTGTTTGTTATGATTGGCCACATGATTATTGCTTTTAGTAGCTAAGCTTGTGGCTATTACTATTCTTTCATCACTCCTTTTAAACATACAAACATACACTTTAATTCCATGGCACATTCTGTCTGTCTGTCTATCTATCTATCTATCTATCTATCTATCTATCTATCTATCATCTGTCTATCAATTTGTGTGTGTTGGGGGGACACATACCATGGAGGCCAGAGGACAACCTGTGGATCTCCCCTTTCACCTATCTGTGGGTTCTGGGGACCAAACTCAGGCTGTCAGTTTTGTACAGCAAGCACCTTCACCTGCTGATCTACCTTGCTAGCCCTAAATATTATCTTTACTGTTGATCAGTGTCAATGTAAGGATCATAAACATATTAGAGTATTGATAGTCTCTAGTCTCTTAATTAAAGCCATTTGTATTTCTTATTAATGAGTGAGGAAACTGCCTCCCGGCATCTGAGCTAGAAATAGACCATCATCCATTTTTCACAGTTAAAGAGAAATATTGATTTTTGAACAATGAGAAACATGCAAATACATCAATAACTGTTCCTAGTCAGGCTATTCTCCCTCCACCGTTACTATCACTATCATGATAAGGATGAGAGAAATTCAGTATTAGACACCATCTTATGTCCTTTAGATACTGTCTTATGTATTTATATCTATGAGCTGTTTTTGTCATATGCCAGCAAGTCAACTGTAATGCATATTTAGGAGACAGATATACATATGTATGAGCATAAAAAATGTTGTTTATAAAGTTATATATTAATTAATATTTCCTACATAAAACTGGTTTGTTAGTACCAAAGCCTCAGTGTGTGGTGAATTTTTCTTGACATGTATGTCTGCTGCTGCCTTAACCTGTGAATTAGCATTGTCAAGCATGTCTTTTCCTAGCAGGCAGGACACGGATGACTTTTATGTTAAATGGTTTATCCTGGTGATGTTGGAGGTAAGCAAGCCTTTGATGACAACACTGCGCTTGCTCTGACAGATTTCTTTGCTCTCTAGTCTGTGCTCAAAGTGCTTGCTTTTTGCTTCATTTAAAAGAAGGGAGGGATTGATAGTTTATTAGACACAGTAAAAAATTTTCAACCTGAATGGTTTACAAGCACATGTTGCCAGACAGTAAGCACCGGGGATCAAATGCTAAGTGCATGCTTCTGCTAAATGGAAGAGAATTGTTGCTGTGGAAGCCCCAAGTGCTCAGTGTGTTCCCGCTGAGCAGTGGACTCTAGTGTAAAGGTGAAAGCTCCCAGCAGAGATATTAAAGACACGTCTCTGAACTTGCATTTCTCTACTGTGAGTACAGCAAAGTGTTCATCTTGCAGCGCATCTAGGAGTAATATTGGATACTACCCACAGATTTAATGACTTTCCTAGTTACTGATTTTTAATCAGAGATCATTTGTTTTTATCCTATTGCCAAGAAATGTACGAACTGGATGAGAAGTGCAAAGCCCATTTATATGGAAACGTATGTGACATCAGTATATTAGCTATCTGTCACTGTGACAAAATGCCCCGGGCATTCAGCCTGCTAAAAGGTTTCCTTTGGCTCAACGTTTTAGGATCACAGTCATGATCACATGGGCTCATTGATTTTAGGCTGCTAATGTGGAGGATGGGGAACACATGGGAGCCAATCTGGTCCATCTCTGCTGAAAACCGTGAAGGTCCCACAACCCACTTTAAAGGACACCACTAATGTCAAATGTCCCACTCAGTTCCTCCTCCTAAAGTTCCCATTGGCTACAGTACATGACATTGATGTGAAGGTGGTGTGCACAGAGCCTTCTCTGGGCCACACTGACAGTTCAAAGGGTAGCAGACAAGTAAAGGGCTGAGATAATGAAAATGACCCCAGAGATGATGGTGATAAAATAGGTCATCATGAGCAAGTGACCAAAAAGTGAATCATTTCCATGGCGCTGTGGAGATTAGGCCAGGAGACAGGAAGATTCTGCCTTTGGCTAGAGAGGCCACTGAGTTATGTACAGCATTTATCAAGTACCCCCCCCCCCAGATGCATGAGTGATGTGTGCAAAATTGGTTTCTTTACTAACTGGTACACCGTTAATATATGATTCTCAGGAGTTTCTGCCTCTGCATGTTTCAGTGGCAATTCAGATGCCCCAAATCATAGAGCATTAAAAATGAGTAGAGACAAATCTGCATTAGGCAGGCCTGAGGCACTGGTCCTCATTGTTACAACGAAGCTTCTAAAAGTTACAAATTGCTCTATATTTGGTTCTTGGGGTGTTAGAGAATTAATGCATTTAGTAATTCCATGCATAATTTAAAGATAGACATTTAACATTAGAAATCACCACACAAATCTTATTAAAACATACAAATGGTGAAAATACAACGGTGGCATAATGGGGTCTTGCGCAATTATTACTCTAAGAGACCATTGGTTTCTTCTAAATAGGAACATTCGTTTGCTGTTGTATTTCCCATTAGTGTTTCATGTTTACCTCTTGGTACACATAACAGAATTAAGTGTTTATTCCTACTTTGTGGCACACTCATAGATTCTGATTTATCTATCATTACTACTTAGCAATTATAATGATGAAAATAATAATTATCACAGCAGTAAATTACCAAATCTTCACTTTGTTTTCAACCATTCCATTATGCCAGTGAATATGCTGAGAAATTTTTTAGGAGTATTTATCCTGTCTCTAATTAGAGAGGACACATAAATGTTGTAGCACCATTTTCTCATAATGAGAGAGGCTGGCACACAGGTTACTAAATAAATACTACAGTTGAAAATAGTGTTTTGTAAATGGAACAAGAAAGATGCCCAAAGAATGTATGGGCTTTTCATAGTCTAGTATGATACTGTGTATGTTTACTAGTTTAGACCAGGACTTTTCACACCCTTATCTTACAAGCCCCCCAGATTAGAAAGAATCATGAGATTTAATTTACAGTGGGGTAATGTGGTAATCAGAAGAAAATTCTAAAATGTTGTAGACACATTCCGAAACATGCATGATTCGATTCTGGAAGCATTGTGTACACAGGGGAAAGGACAAGCCATGACATGAAGTAGTGTGTAAGGGGCTCAGTAAGCCACTTGGCATGTGCAGCCTAGGAAGAAAAGCATGTCTTCTTCGTGGGAGCCTTTACAAGGATGAACTGTAATAATGAACGCAACACCCTGCGGATGAAGATGTTCAACAGTGAGGCCATTTGCGTTTTAAATTTCATACATCATCATGTTGATTTTCAACATGCTTCTATGCTTAAATTATGTGCATGCTTAAATGGATGCTTAAATTATGCTTAGGTTAATGTGTGTGTTCCCTTATTTTTACATATGAAGTAAGTAATTTCAGACAAACCAAATGTTTTAAATTTTATATCCTGAAAAAGTAGTGAAATCAAATTGGTTTATCTAAAGCCAAATCCTAATCTCTGCTGCTATGTAGCTTTGCTCTTGTACCCGAGTGTCATTTTTAATGCACTGCTCACTGAGAGGTAATTTATTTATATTTACAAGGCCAATAAATAAATCTCTCAGTTCTCGCCAAGTGTTGATTAAAAAAAAAAACATGTAATATGGCTAATCTAACAAGAATGGCTTTCACTCTTGTTCTTCTCTTGTCTTCACTAAAAATCAAATATTCTAAGAGCCTCTGCTGACTCTTCATGCTCTGGTCACCGGTGGGGCTGTGAGCAAGGGGCATGCCATCTTTGCTTCTCCTTGGGAAAGATGCCAGGAGCCACTTGGAAGAACAAACAGTAAAGCTATCAGGTTGTGATAAATGTCCATAAAATTGAACCGCGGGTGCGTGGTCCAGAATGGCTGAGCATCCTCTCTGGACTGGAGAATCCGGACAGAGCTTCCTGTGTCCATGATATTTAAAACAGACATTTTCTTGGTCCAAAAGTTAGTCTCATGACAAATGGCAGTGGATAAAAGGATGAATTTTGATCATTGAAATGTCAACTTCCAAAATACCACACATTTTTTTGTCCTGAAAATATAGATTTCTTTTCACAGGAAAATGGAAGCGGGACTCTTTGGAGGGAGGAAGGGAGCATGAAGGGCACTAGTAATGGTCTGCAAATATGAATATATTACACTGTTATGTCTATGAAAGTATAATTAAACTCATTATTTTATATGCAAGCTAAAATATTTTTATTTTCTAAACTTTAAATATCTGTTTGACATCCTTGTGGAGAATTCACTGGCCAGAAATCATCTCAGATTGATAAAGATAAGGTTTTTACTTAGAAATGAAAGTGTAGAAGACTAGCAAGGGCCACAATAATGCAAAGTTGTATGAATTTTCTATGTTGATGACAGCTTTTTGTCAGTGTGACAAAATGCCTAACAAAGAATTTCAAAAAAAGAACTTAGTTTGGCTCCCAGTTTCAAAAGTTTCAATCTATGAGGAGGCCAAGCTATGATGCTTTTAGGCTTGTGTCATAGCAGAAATATGGTAGATGCCCATCAGGGAGCTGCTCACCATGGCAACCAGAGAATAGTTAGGGAGACTGAAAGAGCAGTGGAGCAACTGAGAGCAACCTGAGGTAAGGGAAAGCCAGGAATGTGCACCCAGCAAGCTACTCCTTTAAGTAGACCCTACCTTTTGAAGTTTCCATCACTCCCAACAATGCCATCAGATTATTAGTATATTTGCAGGGTAATCTATTGGTTAGTTTGAATCCTTCACAACCCATCTATCTGAAGACCCAATGGTTGCGACCAAGCCTCTAGAAGGGAGTCCTTTGAGTGTACAGTAACCATCTTGCCAGGCGCTAGGTATTAAAGTTCCTATCTACCTGGCCTTGCTTGCTTCTGAACTGAGTTTCTCGTGTGTATTGTCTTACTCTAATGTTAACTCCAACCTTTAGGAGCTTATCATTGTGTGTGGTGTCATTTGTGTCAGCATTAGGTAGTCTGATGTTTTCTAACTGAGATTGCAGTGTCCTACAATGAACAATGAGAGATGCAGGAATGTGATGGACTGAACGTCTAGAAATAGCGCTGCCGTGCTGTCTTCCTGAGGTAACAGGTGCCTAACGTATTCTTATTGGAAACATGCGTGTTCACACAGGCACAAATCATTGGAATAAGCTAGACAGACTAACTTTGATTTCAGCCTACCAGTAAGGTACAGTAAAGTAAGAGCTTTATAGATAAGCCTAGATATACATTGGTCAGGGTTATAATCTAGAAGAATACAGCGAGTGTATATAGAAGAGAAAATACTTTCCTGAACTGAAACTTTCTAGTTATATATAAATATTTGGCTACAAAATAACAGAGTTAGTCACCAAAATTATGAATTGCCTTAGCAAGCAACGAGGTGGCAAACCCTGGAGATCCTGATCTAGTGCAGGCATGAGGACTGGGCAAGAAGAGGCAGCTGTAGATGCCGATCATATTGGTTACTGTGAAATGATAACTCATGGTAAACTGGGAAGAGTGGAGAAAGAAAATATAATTTGGGGAAAAATAGTCAAGAAAATTTCTCTATGAGAAGTGAATTCTGCCTCCATTTCAAGTGATTGACACTTTAAATACTGTCATATTTTGTTTTAAGATATCATTTTTCCAACAGTTAGCATTTGTTGTAAAAAATGGGATTTCAGCTTTAAAAATAACTGAGAAAATAGCTCTTGTCATTCAAAGTTGGCATCACCACAATTCTGTGCTTCCCTTCAAGTTTGGAAAGCATATTTTTCTCTACTAAGAGGGAATATATAGGACCATCATCATATAGTGAAATGGTGCTAAATAAACCTGTATCATTAAGAACATATTTGATACGTGGTGTGTTACATATTCATTGGTCAATAAATTGTGCAGTTATTTTCATGGATAACCATTTTCATTTGAGTGCATTTGTTAATTTTTTTATTTTGTCACCACTTGGTGAAAAAAAAAGACTAGAGATCTAGTCTCTTGAAGAAGTGTCTTTCTAATATTTAACAAAGCTTATAATTTACTAACACATTTTCTAATTAAGTCAATGTGTTTTTATTTTAAAAAAAATATGACAGAGCTAGGCACAGTGGTGCAATCCTGTAATTCCATTACTTCAGAAGTGGAGTCAGGATAGTCAGGAAGCCAAGAGCCTCATCCGTGGCATAGTGAGATCAGGCTAGGCTGGAGTGCTTGATACCCTCTTTCAACTAACATCAGCAATAGAAAGACAGAAATAGCAGCATGTAACACATACAATTGTTCACATTTACAAAATAAGGTGCTTGTAGATTGGCGTTAATAACTTGAACAGATTCACTAAGTCATTTCATTTGTGACTAGGTTTATGGGTTTCGAAGTTCAAATGCCAACATTCAAAGGGAGAGAAAGCAGTGTCAGTGGGCGATCAATGCACTTTGCAGAGAGCACAGAACATCAGCTTCAAGAGCCCATCTCTCCTCCATGACACTGACTTCCTAGGATCTGGAACATACAGGCCCTAAGAAATAAATGCGTATTGGACAAGTGAAGGGGTTACATTACCAGGGTGAAAGTAATCTGTGGTAGAGACAATCTATAGGTAAAAATAACCTGTAGCTTAGTGACAGTGTGGTTGTAGAACGTGCATAGGCCTTCAGTTTGGTAACCGCAAAACCATGCCTTGCTGCAACATCATAGACTCCGGTGTATTTTCCTGGCCCTTTGGCTCTACTTTGCTGGTCCTGTTCCTCTTCAGACTCATGACATGGTTTGCCACTTCACTGGTCTGTAAGAGGAGAGCATTGGTGCTTTGAGCACTAAATACTGACCAGTTTTAATGCCGAGTCAATATTGGCCTTAAATACCTGTGCCTTTCAGACCCTCAACCTCTGCCCAAAGAATGGATTCAAAAGAATTATTCATTTTTCTTTTCTCATTGTCTGAATTTTCTATAGATCTTTTAAAAACATTGAAATTTTTAAATTTAGTTCTCCCCACCCCACAAGACATAACAACAAGCCTTAAATGTATTTATAGGAAAGTAAAGGTAATACTTTGTGGAAAATACATGGAATCGTTATTTCTAATTCCTTACGCTATAACTGAATTCTGTGTCCTTAACCACATGGCTGATATGGGAAATTTTAATGGGAATTTTGGTCTTTGTCAAAATAGGACAGCTATGAAGCTCTGTATCAAATGTTTCATATGAATTTGTGTTGTTATTTTTCATGGATATACAGATAAGGGAAAATTGATCTGTTTGTTGAAATGTATGTTTGACATTTTGAGGATCTATTAAAATATTTTCCGGCATTCCTGCACAATGCAATGACACGGGTGAGGATTCCAGGTTCCAGGGAAATACTTCTCATTTTCATTCACTTTCATTGCAGCACTCCTAGTGGATAGAAGTGTGCTTTTTTGGTGTAGCTTAGTTTAGTTTGGTTCTATAGCCGTGTCTCCTAGTATCTAACTTGCTGCCTGGGACTCACTATATAGTCCAGACTTGCCTCAGTCCTGTGGCATTTCTCTTGCTTCTGCCTCTTGAGCACTGGGCAAGTCCTGTGCCACCAAACCCATCTTCCCTTTGAGTTTTCGTTTTCTTATTCCTCATTTTATATTAGAACTATTCACATGTCTTCTTTGGATAGTCAGATTCTTTCTTTGGGTTTCACCAAAATGGGTTGTTTCATTCTATTACTGATTGGAGAGAATTTCCCACGTCGTGGTAAACAAGTACGTCATCAGCTGTTCAGCACACACGCATTTTATCCCTCACTGTGGGCTGCCTTTGTAGCGCACATTTTAAGCTTTGATGAGTCTCACTAATGATTTTTGGTTGTGTGTGCTTTTGGTGGTGTTAGAGGTATGGAGCTTGGGTGATCAGTCCTATCGTGTCCCGTTGACTTCAGCATTCATTCTGAGGGGATGATTTGTCTTATCATGTCACATTGACTTAAGTGTTCATTCTGAGGGGATGACCTGGACTACTGCATCCCACTGACTTCAGTATTCATTCTGACGCCATCAGCACACTGCCTTGATGTCTATGCTTCTGTAATACGCTTGGAGATTGGGAAGAATGTGGCATCCAACCTTGCTTTCTATTCCAATTTGCCTTGGCTTCTCTGGTCGCAGTTATGTTAAATTGAAGATCAGCCTGTCAATTTCTCAAAATAAAGCCAGCTGGGATTTTGACACAGGAAATTTGGGGATCAAGATTAATTTGGAGATATTTTTCATTAAACAAAATTGTCATTTAATCAGTGGTCATGGGACAAATTCCTAGTGATTTTAGCATTTGATTTTTTTTTCTAAAGTGTTTGGGAGTTTTCAGAATTCATGTGTTGGAATTTGTTCATTAAATTGTGAAGTATTTTCTTTTTGTTAATGCTATTGTGCATAGAGATTTGCCTCTTTCTTTCATTGTTACTGTCTACTGTATAGAAAGACAGCTAATGCTGGTATATATTTCAACCTTGACAAAGTTATTAGCTCAAATAGTTGTGTGTTTATATGCATAACTTTCTGAATAGCACAGTTGCTCCAATTGATCATTGTCAAATGAAACCACTGCTCAGCAGGTTACTGGAATCTGAGTGGGTGTGAAACACAAAGGATTTTCACACTGTTCAATTTGTCTTATTTGTTCTTTGGATGACAAAAATTTTCTTTATTCTAGGGAGATTAATTATTGTTTCTTGTTAAGGAGTATCAAAGTGTGTGGAATGTGAAAACCTGATATGAGGTATGAAAAGATCCAAGGTGTGACCTGTCTATAGTCCTTGAGAAACAGTGTGATGCATCAATCTGAATGATGCTCTTTTAAAGAACCCGCAGCCACTGGGTTCTAATGTGAACATATTTATCTGACTATCACTAGCGTAATAAATAGCATTCTCACTGCTGTGGTGAAAATATATGGCATAGACAACTTCACTTGGCAGGATTCATGTTGGAATTTTTGTCACAAGGATTGAGTCTCAGTGGTTGCTTGGTCCTGTTCGTTCAGGCATTATGGCAGTGGGACTACACCAGTGGGAAAAAGGTTCTATGTCAACCAAGACATCAGAGCCAGACAAGAGTCGACAAGGGATAATTACGAATAAGGCTTTGCCCAAAGTCTCTTTCTTTCTGAAGATAGGCCCACCACCTAAGCTTCCAACCACCTTTCAAACCAGCACCTCAGTTGAGGACCAGGTATTCAAACCATGAGCTAATGGGAGATGCCACATTTTAAAATTATGTTTAAGAGTCCTGGCTATTTTATAATATAAGCATTCATTTAAGTCTCTAGAATCTCCAAAAGTCTTAAATGTAACTTTAATGTTTAAAATTTCAAATTCAAAATTTCTTGATAATCAAGGCAATCTCTTCTCTGTGAGCCTGTGGGGGAGGGAATAAGACTATAACCAATACAAAAAGAGAAGTATTTGACTCTGCCTGGCCATGATAGGATTACTGTCATTAGAGAAGTCAATATGGGAAACACACTCACAATTAGAAATCACTTGGTGATCTTGGGATTTAAACAGCCGCAGTATTAGAAATGTTTAATGATATCAAGCTACTTTGTTTTTCTATCTTCACCTGCCCTGTTATCCAGTTAAGAAATCTGAATCAATCTGTAGAAATGCAGTTAATTCTCTATTACATTGGAGGAGAAAAGCTGCTGATTTCATGTGGAAGAAAAATGAAAGAGATGATAGGTAGGTAGATAGATAGATAGACAGACAGACAGACAGACAGATATAGCGAGAGTCCTTTTCCAGTTTCCTTTAAAGACATCCCCAATGGCCTACGCTCTTGCTGAGGCCCATATCTGAAAGTTTTCTACTACTCCCAATAAACTGTAGACCAAGTCTGGAGCTCATAGCCTCTAGGGTATTGTCCAAGCCCAGAGTACATCAAAGGTTACTAGAAAGTAGAACATTTGTCAAATATTAGCTCATCTTCTTTTGCCATAATAGCATATATGTGACTGGAGAGTTGGTAAAGCAAAGAATTTCAGACACACAGAGATTTACCTGCCTCTGTCTCCTGAATGCTGAGATTAAAAGTATGTGTGTCTCCGTGCTTGGGTTTGCCGTTCTCATCGCAGATGACTTACAGAGGAATATGGATCCCTGAACTTTATTTATTGCATTTAAGCTTATTTAGCCAGAAAATGATGGAACTGGCAGTTTGCCCCTCTCAACTTAAAGTGAGTTCTGCTCTTGCCATGCTATGATGTGCACCAAAGTATGCAAAGGTTTCCTCTGTTTTGCAGCTTGTGTCCTCATGGTGTGCATACAGGTGTAAAACATACTTTAAAGCTCACATTATTTCCAACCCTCATATAAAGAAACTGTGGTACATTTACACAATGGAATAATGCTCAGCTATTAAAAATAAGGACATCATGAAAATGGCAAATAGAGGGAACTAGACAATATCTTCCTAAGTGAAATAACACAAACACTGAAAGACATACATGGCATGTACTCACTCAGAAGTGGATATTAGCCATATAGTACAGGATAACCAAGCCATAACCCAAGACCGAAAGAAGCTAAGTAACAAGGAAGGCTCAAGGAAGGATGCTTGAATCCCACTAAGAAGGGGAAATAAACGAGACATCCGAAGTGAAGGGAGGGGGGAACTGAGTGAGAGAGGGGATAGAAGGGAGGGGGATCACGTGCTGGGAGAGTGGGTGGTTGGTGGGGATGGGGTGAGAGGGCTGGGAGAGAGAAGGGAAATTGGTTTGGGAGCATCTATGGGACAAGGTAGAGACCTGGGATAGGAGAGACTTTTGGGAAGTATGGGGTGACCTTAGCAGCAGGGGATACTGCGATTAAAGTAGCCATATCCTGTAGCCAGGCAGAACTCCCAGTTCAGGGAGTGGCCCACCAACACATTGATAGTTTTAAGTTGAGGACTTGGTATGGTGCTTTATTTAAAAGTTTAAAATCATGTTCTATAGTTGGCAAATATATACACACACACATACAGAGTACATGTAAATACACAGTTATGTAGGTAAATGAGCCAAATTATTCAAATAAACACTTATTTAAATGAAGGCTTATTATAAAGGAATATCTTGTAGGATTATGGAGGGTGAAAGATCTCCAATGGTATAATTCTAGGCCAGTCCAATACTCCACCAACCAAGGAAGCTGGTGGCATCAGTTTTATTCAGAGTCTAGATCCCAACTTTATAATACTGAAAAAGGCATGGGTTCATTGTCACTCAGGCAGGAAAGAATTGGGTGTGACACACTCTGGCTGGCCGGTTGTAGTGGTGGTGCTGATGGTGGTGTTGGTGGTGGTGGTGGTGGTAGTGGTGTTCTTCTTCACTGGCATCTAGATTCAGAGCCTGGTCTGCATTCCCTTGTATCCTAACAACATTCTGTATGGATATTTCTTTACATTTGAGAGGATCCTACTGTAGGATTATCAAAGCAATAGATCCTCCCACCCTCTTTTTTTGCTGGTAATTACAAGCTTCTGATATATTTATGAACAAGAAATTTCTATGCAGAAACAAAATTCCCACTTCAAAATGAATGGTACATAGTTTATTATGGAACCAAATAGGAGTAGCCAGGGCCCAGGAACACAGATTTAGGTTACTCCAAATGCCATGCTCCAACATTGCAACAATATTTTTACAGTAACAGAACAGAAAAAGCCATCTATGAAGGCACTTTAGGAATACACTCATAGAAACATTACATAAGCTCTTATAGCAAAGTGAGGAAAACATGCTGCTGTAGGCTTAGATGCTTTTTGATAACATTCTTAGTCCCAAGGTCCATTAGAAACTATCAATCTGTTTGTATATTCCCAAGAATTTACCTAGTGATCACAAAGATACTAGGCCAGGTTCTGAGGGTGGGGCAGATAAATGGCTATTCAGGCGGTAAAGAGAATCTGTCTCTACTAGTTGCAGGACCCCAGCTTCTTTACATCACTGATGCTCTCTGCTCAGTGAATGGGCCTTGGGGAAAGTGCAGTGCAGGTGTGCTTTTCAGGAACATTCCTCCTTAGAAGCATTGGCTTGAAGCTGTAGTGATTTTAATGTTATTTGATACCCTGGGTTCTGAGTTAATGAGGTAAGGTGACTTCCTATGGATTTCTAAAGTGTAGATTCATTATTTCTCTGTTGCTGTGTGAATCTTTTGCTACTGAAATAAGTTGTGCTGTTATAGAAGTGATGTTTAACATCTAGATCATGCCTTAAATGTAAAACTTTGAATTGAGTTAGAGTTGCTTTGTTCTGTGACCAGATCTCTTGAAAGGAAAAAAGCAAATTATGTTAATAACCTTTAATTATAAAGCCTTCTTATTAGTACATTTTTAGAAAGGGAAATTAAAATATGTATAATTAGAGCTTTCGTCATACATTATGACATGCTTATGTTCATATAATGTCTGAATTAATTGAAGATATGTAAGTCAATTATTTTGCTACTTCTGCATACTAGACAAAACCAGTAATCTTTAAATTATTTTGAATTTCTGTGTTTTTATTAGTGTAGTAAAATATACCATAGAATATCTCAAAACTATCATGTTACCTATAATAGACAAGGCCAGTAATCTCTAAATTATTTTGAATTTTTATGTTTTCACTGGTAGCTATACTATAGAATGACTTACAACTGTCTTCTTGTCTTCTCAAAATTAGGTGAAAGCTAGATTTTAATGATGGGATCTTTTTCTCTAGTTTTATGTTTATCTAACAGATTTTCAAAGCTCGTGTCCATGATCAGGATCCTGTGTAACTCAACTGAGTGTAGATGCTAATGGCCTCAGTCTGTTTGTAAAGAATCCACTCTTCACATCTGTTAAGCTCTTTTAGTGTCATTTTTAAGGTAACAGCAAGTGTAGTTTTTGAGTATTATAGATTTTGAGCTGACTCCTAGAAGGGCACAGAAAAATCTCTTTTAATATGAGTCCTTACATTATGTAATGGATGGAGGAAGAAGTTGAGCTTCTTATGAATTTCATTTGATGTTAGTTAGCTATTTTGGAAAAATTAAAATTAGTAATGTGTATATGGGAAAAAGCATGCCCTCTGTTAGTTTTAAGCCATGGAAATGTAACACTCAGAGAAACATTTAGGGAGAGGATTGTTGTGTTGTTGTTATTATTATATGATTTTGGCTTCATTCATTTATCTTTCAAAATAATAATTTTTTAAAAAAGAATAATTTTTAAAATGTTGATCTCATGAGTTTCTATGTGCTACGGTGCATTAAAGACAAGATAAAGTTGCTGACTTGTGGATGGTCACTACTCCATGTAGGAGTGGCTGAGCATCAGCACATGAGCAGGTCAGCCTCAATCAGACCTCATTGCAGAGTACGCAAGAAGTATCAGAGTATCCCAGGCATACAGGAGCAACTGCAAAGGCTAATGTGGTGCTGTTGAGTTGCTGCTGTTGCTGCTGCTGCTGCTGCTGCTGCTGCTGCTGCTGCTGCTGCTGCTGCTGAAGAGTCAGAAAGTATAGCAAGGGTCAGCAAGAGGCCAACCTTACCATCAGAAAGACAGGCTTCAGTAAATTTAGGGAATGCATTCAGACTGAGACTTAAGTGTGGTGGGTTGTCTCTCAAGGACTGTTAACAGGAGCGTGGTTAAAAACTTTTTCAAGGAATGAAGCAAACGGTCTTCAGTATTCAGAAGGTTGTAGAGGGGCGGGGACTGGGGCTGAACACAGTTACACAGTTTGAGTTGACTCAGTGACAGTGATTGTGTTGAGAAGGAAGCTGGTATTCCATCAATGTGAGTGCATTGTCCTAAAGTGAGGCCCCAGGAGGAAAAGCTTGTGTTAGAACTGGTTCTGGGTAGGTTATTAGCAGAATTCATTTAAAAGTGCTCTAGGTGAATTGATTCAGAAAACTTAATGTCTTTACAGTAAAGGCATTTAAATCCACAGTAAATACTCCAGGGAGTGAAAGAAAATGAGAAAATTTGAATAAAATGGAACTTTAATCTTTTCTAAGTGACAATTGCAGCTGAAGTCCTCAAAGGTGTGTGTAACCTTGTGGTGGATGCTTTCTTCTTTCTGCAGTCTATGTGCCCTGCCTTTCACCCCGCTCATCTGTGAAGACATTTGAGTGTGTTTGAATAATTTTCAAATATTACTTTCATTACTTTAGTGAGTCCTGTCATCTTTATATTTCATATGATTTCATGTTGGCCTTTATTGCTTTTTGTTTGTTTGCTTTTTGCCTTTCTCAGGCCAAAAGGCTGATTCCTGGAACAAGGAACATGCCCAGTATTAACTAGGAAAAGAAAATTTATTGACGTTTGTTATTATCTTTATGAAAAAGACTTGATAGAAAATGGCTTTCGCTCTGAGCAGCCCGCTCCTGAGCTGCAAGGAAGCTTGCCTCTTCCCTTGAGCAATCTGATTTTTCTTCTGGGCAGTGGACAATTTGGGACAGTTCCAACTCTTCTTCTTCACTTCTCTCTTGGACTTCCTCTCATAGACTGCGTTCTCTCAGATAGCAACGTGAGCTTTCTTGTACATCTCCTCCGTCCTGTCTGGAGTTACGGTGTTCGTTGTGTACTGAGAGAACTGTTTCTTATTAGCACCCTCATCTTCTTGTATTAGGTAATGCATGTAGTCTCCAACATTCTGACCTATGATGTGCTTCCGATGTACTTCTGCATTGAAGTCCTGGCCTTTCAGAGTCATCACCAGAGAATTAATCGGTACATGAGGGATCGTGAAAGCTGTCAAGAATAAGGCCTACTTTAAGAGATACCAAGTAAGATTCAGAAGGTGATGAGAGGGTAAAACTGACTACTATGCTCAGTAACGATTGATGATGCAGGACACAAAGGACAGCACAGCCAAACACAGAATGATAGTTCATGTATCTAGCAGAGATATCATCACCCAGATTGTCTATGCCTGGATAAAAGGGGATCTAATAGCCTGTGCAGCGTATGCACATGAGCTGCCAAAATATTGTGTGACAGTTAGCCTGATAAATTATGCTGCAGCCTGTTGCACTGGCCTGCTGCTGGTTTGGCATGGTCAAAATCTATGACGGCCAAGTAATGCTGACTGGAGATGAATACAATGTAGAAAGCACTGATGGTCAGCCTGGTGCCTTCAGTTGCTTTTTGGATGCAGGTCTTGCCTGAACTATAACTAGCAATAAAGTTTTCGGTGCTCTGACTTGTCTTTATACAAGGTTATATTAGTATAGAACATTTTTGTGTTAATATCATGTATAGCAAGATAGGAATTAATGGGAACATTGGTGACACAATGGCACCTCCCTGCTCATCAGGACACCCTGAAAGACACTGTGCTATGTGTTTCCAAGCTCTTGCCGCCACCTGTTTTCAGCCTCAGGTCATGTCCTCTGTGCTTTTCCCTCCTGTGTGGATGTGTTCTATGTGTGGCTGAGTTTTTGGAGTGTTAGCGCATGCAGGCTACCTTCTTCCGTGTCGATGGATGGGTTTCTTTCTCCATTCTAGTTAGCATATGGATCTGAATGTGTTACTTAATAGATTTCAGATTATTCATTTGTACCATGAATAACCAGTTTGTTTCTGGTGTCTCTAATTTTCTTTGAAGATTACTGTTTCTGCTTTTCTGTAAACTACAAGAACACCTAAAAATATCACGTCAATAAAAAATCCTTTTAGGTGTGTGTGGTGCTGCTGTCCTGTGATTTTAGCTCTTGCGAGGACAAACAGGAGGATGATTACTAGTTTATAGTAGCCTTAGCTACAGAGTGGATTCCAGACCATTTTGGGTAAGTGAGACCTTGAATCAAAAAAAAAAAAAAAAAAAAAAAAAAAAAAAAAGGAGAAAGAAGAGGCTTGGGGCAGGAGGAGATGAAATTTTTTCATTTTAGGCCCCTGTGTCCCATGTATGATGATCCTTACCTTGGGGCACAGGGGCCTTGACCAAGTTTCTATTTAGGGAAAAGGTCTTGAACTATGTGTACTCTTCCTTTCTCCCTCTCTCCCCTTTTCCTCCATAACTTCTCTCTCTTCACATCACCCCCTCCCCTTCCTCCCTTCTTCCTCATTCTTTCTTTTCCCCTTCCTGTTCTGTCTCCTCCTCCTTTCTCCTCATCTATCTCCTTTGCGCCTTTCTTCTTTCTATCCTCCTTTCTCTCCCTGCCTCTCCCCTCCTTCCTATTTCCCCTGTCCCTCCCCTCCCTTTTCTCTCCTCCTCTTTATTCTCTTCTCCACTCCTCCCCCATCCTCTTCCCTTCTCTCCCCTCCTCTCTATTCCTTCCCCAGCTCCTCCTCTCTCGCCTTCTTACCTTCCTTCCTCTTCTCTACCTTCCCCTACTTCTCCTCCCTTCTTCCTGCCCTACTCTTTCCTTCTTTATGTGTGTATATTTGGTGTGTGTGTGTGTGTGTTTGCTTATTTTCATGTATATGCACACATATGTGTGTGGATGCATGTGCCTGTGTGTATACGTGTATGAAGGCCTGAGGTTATTGGAAGCATGCCCACATGTATGGCTCTCAATTTTTGGACAATTGAGGTCTTTAATTGAACCTGGCACTTTCACATTCCAGCCAGTCTAGTTGCTATCTTGTTCCAAGGACACCTTGCTTTCCACAGTCCTGAGATTACAAGCAGTGTGCCACAGCCATGACCTATCTCTATTGCCAAAGCTACATGCCATAATTAGTCTTTCAAACTTTCAGGTTTTGAGTGGATATCAATATGGATGGCTGTGGCAAATCAGTTTTGATTGAAAGTTATGTTTACATTTAAAGTAATATATACTTGTGTATATGCAAATATATTTTTTATGTCTCCATATAACATTTAGGTCACAATGACAGTTTGTCAAGTCTTAAAGTAACCTTTAGATTTATGAATATTAAGTTGCAGTTAATATTTAATTATTTATTTACACTAGTGATATAAAATCTAGAATGTATAATTAAACATAAATCATTTAAAATGTTTCCACCCATATTTTAAGATATGTGGGTGAAAGAAACTATTACAGGTTATAATGAGATGTCCACTCTTCCACTCTAAGATTGGGGTATGGTGATGGTGAAATCACATACATGATTCTGTGTGAAGAAGCAGTATTTGGTGCTAAAGACTGAATGAATCCAGTTGCCTCACTCTATTAAATAATAATATTAATGGCATTCCGTTTTATAGTACTTTATATGAAAAATGAATTGGTAATCGTTGCAGTTCACTTTTTCAATTGGACAGGAATATGGAGTCAAATGTCCTGCCATCTGATAGCCAGCTGCTCGTGCTCTAAGTAGTTCTGGTGTGATGTGATGGTGCTTGTAACATGTAGGTATGTAGGTAAACATCTAGCTCTGTGACCACCTATAGCTTATAGTAATTCTCTAAGCAGATTGACTGCTTAGCAACCACAAACTTTCACATTCAGCTTTATATTATTTCATATAATACTTTAGCTATATATTAAAAAGCACTACCTCCTAATACATCCAAATCTAGATAATCATCATCATCATCATCACCACCACCACCACCATCACCATCATCATCATCATCATCATCATCATCATCATCATCATCATCACAGTAGAACTGAAATGCTCCACCACTGGTTTAAATTGAGCTTCTAGAGCTTCTGACATTCAGGTTGTGTGTTTCAGTATAAAATTGTTGAAATATGGTTTTAAGGTCCAAAACCAATTGATTTTCTGGCCTGCATTCTCCCCTCTCTTACCTGCTTTTCTTCCTTCACTTTCCCATCTCTTTTAGTTTTTGAGATTAAAGAAATTTATGTTAATAAATGTCATTGGAAGACAGAAATTGAATCCTGTGTTCTTAGAGAGCCATGAGATATTTTCCTTCATATTGTTTTAAAGCACTATTGATCTTGTGTGTGTGTGTGTGTGTGTGTGTGTGTGTGTGTGTGTGAGAGAGAGAGAGAGAGAGAGAGAGAGAGAGAGAGAGAGAGAGAGAGAGAGAGAGAGAGAGACAGACAGACAGACAGACAGACAGACAGACAGACAGACAGACAGACACAGACAGACAGACAGAGACAGAGACAGAGAGAAAGACAGACAGAGACAGAGACACACAGAGAGAGACAGAGCAATTTATTTAGGACTCCAGCAGGAAAGTCTTAACAGTGTTTCTGACTCAGATTTCCCTGGGAAGTTCTCCACCAAAGAATCTATAAAAGGAGAGCTATCCACAGGGTGCCATGGCTTTTCAGTACCCACCCTCCTGAGTTCTACTGGCTTTTGGAAATCACTGTGGCCTGGATTAATGCAGACTTCAAATGAATACCACATGATGTTTTAAGATCAATTGGTATGTTGCTCATGAGTGCTAGTTAAATATTAAAAGCTTATTGGAAAATTAATCTTGGTATTTTTTTAAATCACAATAACTCAAGTAAAGAAACTAAAACTCTCATATTCATGCTTTACAAGTACACTTCATATGAGTCCAGGGATCTTTGAATAAGTAAATTTGTGTCAGAGAGGAGGATCATTATCCTCAGGGGCCTATTAAGGGTTATTTATTGAATAACAAATAATACAAAAACATTCACAAGCTGTTGGTAAGTGAAGAATTATAAAGTAATCTATTTTACTAAAGCATTTTCTATATCTTGTTTCAAGAGCTCAGAGAATAAAGGAATTAAGCCATTCTCCCAGGTCTGGTGGCAGAGCCATGGTGATAAGTCTTTTCATCTTAGAAAACATTTCCTTAAGCAAATAAGGGATTATACTACAATCCATCTTCCAGTACTTCCCTTTGTCTCTCTCTTCCTTCCCTCTTTCCCATTCTCTCCCTCCATCTCTCTTCCTTCTGACTTTTCTTTCAACCCCAATGACTCACTGAGCCTCATTAAGGGTTGTCACAGTTCTGGGTGGCAGTGGGGAAGGCAGTTGGGAGTCTTTGCTGTAGCGTGATGATGGACCACTCTTCTGGGCTTTATTTTATGAGGAGATGTGTATCAAACTTAGTTAACCGGATTTTATTAAGAAGGGAAAACATATGTGTTAAGAGACTACAAGTAAACACTAGCATGGTCCTCAGTTGCACACACTGTGATGAGCCCATTGTCCTGGATGTCCTTAAGGTGCAGCAGTGACTTACCATGCTGTCCTGCTGCCAAGCCAAAAATTAGTAGAAGAAAGCCCACATGCTCCTGACAAACAAGAATGTCTTCAAGCCATTCATCTAAGTGTCTTACCACACTGATTGAGGAAGGCTTGGAGTAGTTCCAACACCAGCCCAGAGTCATGATTCAGCCGGGGTTGTTATCTTAGCTTTCCATCCCTGTCTTTAATCATGAGTTCACACTGCACTGCGCAGAGTTCATTCTTAGCTAACTCCATTTGCAGTTAAATGTCAGAAACATTTGAAGTCAAACATTGACTTAGGAGTACCAGGAATTTCTGCACAATTCATGCCTTCCTTTCACTGGAACTGACTTGGATTTGTCGCTTCATGTCTTTCTCAGACCTTAGCAGCAGGTCTTTGTTTTTTAACACTGCAAGGAAAAATGGACACAGACCTATAATCAAATGTAGTAAAAGTCTTCATGAGCTTGGATTGAGATGTCCTCAGGATTGACTTTATCTGGTATTCTTTATGTTGTCTGGGAGGATAAAATCAAGGACTGCTAAGTGCCTGTTTCGTCCATGTATTGATGAATCAGTGTTTTTTGCATTGCCAGTTACTTCATTGCCTTACATGTTTGAATTTGAATGTAAGCAGAACACTAACAGGAAGCTTTGATTTATCCTGTTACCTTGTGCAGAAGGCCCACTTGCATCACCATGGGGATGCCCAGATTGACGAGCTTCTTTGGATGTATTTCAAATCTCACACATTTGGATAGGTTGAAGTCACCGCATTTTCTAAACTGATTTTCAAAACCGTGCTCAGGATGACTGAGCAAAGCATTTTCTCAATAGTGCTGCACTCAGATCCAGCATTGACATTCCTGCCTGCAGCTTTAGGCAACTAAGAACCATATGGCTTCTGGTTTATACTTCCTGAATCAGCTTAATTGCATCTGCATACCAATTAGGCTTGCATAAATGTGTTTCCAGTGCATTTTAGTCATTGATATTTTATTATAAAAGTTTCAGTCCACTCAGGGGAATCACATGGCTAAGGAGCCCTAAGCACCCACTTTTAAGTTTCCCCAAGACTTGCAGAGATGCTTGGAGTCAAAACCTTCCCATGAAGGGCCCTTTGCTCCCAGAGCCAGTTACCCAGAGTCTAGGTGTGCTAGAGGTGGTGAGTAGATGAATTCATGAGGGTGAGGCAGGAAAATCACTACGTTTGGCCAGTCTGGGCTCCATAGCAGTACCCTGTGTCAAAGATAAAAAGGGGGGTTGATGTGCTGGCTGTGTCATAATGCTAAATGTATCAAAAGCCATATTTGATTCTTTCTCATTACTAGTCTTTCTATATGTAAATGAATAAAATGAGTTATGTAAATTACTTGTACATTCTGCAATGTGCTTTTAAAATATAGTTCCTTTTAAATCAATAAACTATTTTTTACAACAAAAAATGTACTGAAATTTCACCAAAATATTTTAGCTATACTTGATTTATAGATGGATATTGTTTTATTTTAATGCATGTTATATAATATATTTATTTTAGTATAAAAACACTGATGTGTCTGTTCTATGAGCCAGAATTAAACTATGTACAGATTCTCACATATGATAGACACACATATAATGAACATGTATGTATGCATTTTGTTGTTATTTCTATAATATAACTGAGAATATGAATAGATTTTAACTTGCCAGTTATTTTGAAGCATTTTAAGTGGACAAATAAGTATAACTTTTAATGTTTAAATTCAGATGAGTTGTAATGATTAACATTTCAGTGGCTTAGCCTAACCCTGATTACAGGATCACTAGAGGTCTGTTACAAATCTCTAAATGCAGTCAGTGGACAAGCTTGTATAATATGTCCTCATTGGCTTCTTGTCTATGTCTCTTCAAGGGAATTTCATAATTAACTGACAGTTGTGAGTTACTTTATTTTATGAAAGTCAGATTAAGGTCTATTACTTTGTTCATCTCACTCTTAGGTCTAACTAAGGTTGGTAAGAGTTTTCTATCCAGACTGAAGTGTAGGTGAGCACTGATGCCCAAAGTTATGTCAAATCATTTGCTGTAAGGGAAAGAAATGATTGTCCTATCGAACTATTGCTGGTGGCTTTGGCCTGCTTTGCCTGGATATCTATTTTCTGTTTCTTCCCTGCTATCTAACTGAGATGATAGAGTGCTGTTATCAAGTGACAACATGTTATTCTCCTATTACCTCTTAAGTAACCTTAGTATGTCATTTTTCTCAGAGTAATCCACTAATACTTGTCTGTATTATGTGATGTTAATCTCATCATTAATGTAGTTTAAATGCAGATTTCTAAATCTATTAAATACTTGTGGTATTGCATAGTACTAAATATTATATCAGGTGAAATATAATACTCATGTTAGACCCACTTCAACTTTGGTTTGCAATTGTATTGTTTGGCAAAGAGATGAAATAGACTCGATCATTTTACCTAAGTCAATAATTAAAATCAGTAAGCTATTCTTTGATCAATCTCCCCAATGGACATTTCCCTTATAAATATCTCACTTACTGGTAAAAATTAGCATGGATAAAGTATTTAGCATAAAATTTAAGGAAATACTTGATTTCTTGTGCCAAGTGAAATTTTTATAAGTTTAATTAATATTAATGAGATTTTGTTATAGATACATTTCTTTAAATTTAGACATGCCTGATTTTGCCTCATAAAAATTCATATTCACATTATAAAAATGTGCTATGAGTCCAACTTCTTTTATGGTATTTTGATATCATTTTGATCTTATGCATTAGTTTCTTTTGCCTCAAACTCTCTAAGATAATTTGCCATGTAATATGATCCTACATTCACTGAAAGATTAGTGTTCTTTTGACAGGTGTTCTGATCTGCTGACAATCACAATGAGGCCAAAGCCCACAGTGTTCATCCAATCTGGGAACTCACTAGGAATTTAAGAATTGTCTGAATTCTACTATGTCAGAAGATGGGGAATGCAACTCAGCATTCTTTATTGTTCACCAGGTCCTTGAGCTGATTTTTATGCATTCTGAAGTTGGAGAATTCTACACAGAATAAGAAAGTTAAACATAAACACGAACGGGCCAATATTTCAGGTGTTGATAGATAAATCCTCATCATATGTCAGAAAAGACAGACCTAATCCAATTATTTTTTATTATTTTATTAATTTATTTAGACTACATCTCAATTGTTGTCCCTTCACTTGTATCCTCCCATTCTTCCCTCCCTCCCTCCCTCAACCCTACTCCCATCCCCTAGGTGTGTGACAGAAGGTCATCTCCACCCCCACGATATGGTCACAGACTATCAAGTCTCATTCTGGTAGCCTGCTTATCCTTTCGCTGAGTGCCACTAAACCTCCCCACCAAGGGGAGGTAGTCAAATATGGAGCACCAGAGTGCATGCTATTAAAAACAAGGAAATCCTGAAACTTACAGATGCGTGGAAGTAGAAATGATCATCCTGAGTGAGTTAACCCAGACTCAGAAAGACTCACATGGTATATACTCACTTACAATTGGACACTAGCCCAAAAGGGATGTCCCATGAAAGTCTTCACTTACCTAATCCAATTCTAAAGCTTTGAAAATATAAGAAAATATGTGTGTGGTATTTCAGATTACATAAAATGAAGCTCAGAAATTTAAATGATCGAAAATGGAAGAGGACCACACTTAAAATAAATGTCTAAGAGCTGTGTCTTTAATGTATAAAGGCAATAATACATCGGTAAAAAAATCAACAAGGAAAACTGTAAACGAATATTTAAATATTTTTTGTGTACTAAAAATACCTGATTTAATTATTAAATTTCTAAATGTTAACTGATATATGTAGACTACTAATATACTTAACTCATTATTAAAAATAATGTTTTATAAATCATATACTATATTAACCAACACCTAAATTTTAAGGTCTAAGTTTTAATTAATGAATAGATAAGTATGTAAGTAAGAGTAAAAATAATTTTCATTGGCTGTATGGTGGGATAGAAACCATTCTGCCTTGTAAGTTAGAGTTATGTTTCTAGTTCTTATTCTATGGTTAGCTAGCAGTAAACCTGTGCTCACCTCCAGCTTCTCCTTGGTGCATAACAAAGTTTGAGTCTTAGGCATCACCTTGGGGTCTGTATACTCCCAGGTGGCTCACTGAGGCACCTAGAGTTTCTGATTGTTGTGGGATATGACTCAAGAACTTGCTTTCATCTTTCATTCCTTCTCTCCTTTCCTTTGAGGCAAGCTTACTTTATGCAGTTAGCATGACGTCAGACTCAGGGTACTCTTGATATTCTTTTATGATGAGGGTACTGTGAAACCATCGCGCCTAATATGATTTAGCATTTATAGTGGTTTCTCAGATGCTTCTGCAGCAGGACAGGGAGTGTGTGTTGGGAACCAATGGTTTAGATGGATCTTCACTGGTTAGCTCCAATCCCGCAAAAGTGTAACGTTTGTGTGATAACTGGTGAATATGGACACAGACTAAAGAGAAAAGTATCTTTGGCCTTCTGCTGTCAACAGCATACCTGCCTCAATGAATGCTTATTAAATGAAACGAATTCCTCAAAACCATGTATCATTTTCTTTTCTATAGTCAACACCTCTGTTTATCTTATTCATTATTACTTTGGTCACTTAGATATTATATTTATTGAAGGGAGGAGAAAAGCCTGTCTATTTTAATTTTCTGTAGTTTTTGTACAGATCATCACATACTAGATTTTAATAATACACGCAAATATTCTATTTCATACAAATATTTTTGGAGACTTCTGTGTGTCTCTCTTCATGACTCGATTTCTTGACTGCTACAGAGAAGTCCTCATACACTGCATGTCCTTGCTGGAGTTCATTGCTGTAGAGTGGGAGTCACATACCTTGCCTCTGGCCACTGCAGCAGCATGTGCTGCTGTTGTAATAACTAAGTGGTACCCTAGTGGCATGAACAAGTGTCTAGATTTCAGAACAGTTTCATTGATTACCAGGAAGACATTTATTCATTGCAATTTGGCCCAGCTTATGAGTGAGGAAACATTGCCATTGGGCTGAAATCCAAAACATCACTTAGGGTTCTTCCATTAATAAAAATTCCAAAAACTAGGTCAGCCAAAGCAGGCACACTCCACGTTATCAAATTAGTGTTTAGGAGTACGATGTATCAGCTAATTTCATGATAGTAGTGTAAAATTTCTATTTCAATAGCAAATGGCTGGATCTTTCCTCTTGCTTTTTTTTTTCCAGTGGGTAAAATCTTAAGTACATATGGTATTTCTCTTTATGAAAGAAAATCTAGATAACACTTTCATGGAAAGTTCATAAAACCCGATTGATTGTCAAGAAGCTATGTGGTTGAAGCACCTTATCTCAGCATTGCAGGTACTTAGGAAGTGCTGCTTGCCACTTTGCCACTGAGACATAGGACACAGAAGAGCTCAGATTCAGCAATGAGTATGCAAGATGTGCTCCCAGGTAGAGCAGCACTGGGGTGAGTAAGAGGCTCTGCAGAGAAAGCTCAGGGCAGTGCCCTAGTGATGTTCCATGTGCTGCTGTTTCTAAATATTTTGATATACCTCATTTCCTCAGATTTTCTGAATTTGAGACGAGAAATGAACTTGTTTTTAAAGGGTGTGGTTTAGGAATAATTTGTTTTCAATATGTAAAAGAAGTTATGTTTCAATACTTTATATTTTGAGACTGGGTAAACTTTTAATTCATTATTTTCCTTGACTTCACCATTGCGATGGTGATTTTTAACCGCACTTTTACCCCCCATTAGAGCAACAACAAATCAACAGCAACATAATAACAAAGCAATGTAAATGGGGAGACCCTGGGAATTTTATTAGACTCTTCCCTGCCCCAGGCCTCCAGTCTTGACTCCTAGCGTTCTTGAATCAGACCCTGTTACCTTCTTTGGACAGTAATGACAGTGATTTCCCTGCTGGCGAAGTGGCGGATTGAACTGAGCTGTCTAGTGGCTTTTTCGGCATGTGGTTGTCCTACAGGACTTGTGTTCTCTCATTATCAGACTGTCTAGTTCATGTGCTCATTCTGGGCACCAGGCAGGTCTTGGACAAAGCAGCCTTATCTAGAGGCTCTGCTCTTGGTTTTGTCTCTCCCAGAAGACTGCTTCCATTTTGTTCCTACATGACCTCCTCCTCACTCCCTGCTTTCACCTCCGATCTCATCACTGTGACTGTTGGTACAAAGCACATCCTTGTCATACGTCATTTTGTCTGGCCCCTTCATTCCTTGTTGGTGGTCTTCCTTGACTGGAATAGGTTGAATAGATTGGACATTACAATCTTCCATTGCCTGTGTATGTAGAAGTAGCCTCATTAAAAAAAAATTGAGAATACACTAAGCTGTTTGTGTGTGCTGGGGAAATGTCACTAAGCCTAAAGTTGAGCAAGTGGGTTGCAAGCTTCTCCGTTGGCTGCACGGAGAGTGATGGCCTTGGCATAGCTAGTGTCTCAGCCCTCAGTTTCCTATTTGTCCATGTTTCAGGAGCTTCTGGGCTGGGTTACCTCCCTTCCTTGGGATGCCGTGGACTGTCCCACTTTACTGAAGTTTCAAAGCAGGCCAACCTCTCACCTACTAGGAAAGTTTCTAGGATGCACTAATTAGTCTCTACAAGCCCTGTGTTTCTCAGTGGAGGGATTAATTCTAAGGAAGAGAATCAGGAGAAGGCAGGGGGCCCCTTCCACAGAGGCAATATTTAGAGAGCCACTCTTCCTGCCCCATTTTCCCCTGGATTATAGAAATGTGGATATTGACATGCATGACAAAGTTATATTGGATAGATTTAAGCCTTTTTTCCCCCCCAAGGAGGAGCAGTGTTAGGGAATCTGTTTTTCATGAAACCTGCTTTTCTCTATGAGAGTATATGGCCAATTTATATACTTTTCTTAATTCAAATGAGCTAAATATATAGTTTGATACTGTTGAGGAAAATATATTTAAAGAATAAATAAATATAGTAATGTAATAAATACATATTTTTGCTGTTATTAGGATGAAGGAAAGTCTACTAGTAGTAGCTGCTTATTATATTTTATTTTGTTAATTGAAAATAAAAAAAATAAAAGATTTATTCTAGTCACTGTTTACCCCACCCCTACAACTCCTCCCACGTCTTCCACATCCCTACTTACCAAATGCCACATCTTCTTTTCTTCCTTTTTAAATTAAAAAAATTTTTTAAATGTATTCTCATTACATTCTGATTGTAGCCTCCTCTCTTCACCTCCCTATCCCAGTCTTTCTCCCTCCCCTAGTCCTCAGAAAGGGAGCCCTCCGCCCCTAACATCTGACCTCAGCCTATCAAGTTTCATCTGTACTGCCTGCTGCATCCTTTTCCTCTGTGGCCTGGCAAGGCTGCCTCGCTAGGAGGAAGTGCTCAATGTGGGGGGCCTAGAGTCCATGTCAGAAGTAGTCCCTACTCAACAAATTGTGGGACCCACAAGGAGACTGTGCTGCCTATCTACTACATCTGAGCAGAGGGTCTAGGTCCTCAGCATGCATGGTCCTTGGTTGGTGCATCATTCTCTGTATTGTAGTGCAGTTATTCTGTATTATGTGGCTAATATCCGTTTATGAGTGAGTATATACCATACCTGTCTTTCTGGGTCTCTGTTATCTCACTCAGGATGATCTTTTCTAGTTCCATCCATTTGCCCGCTAATTCCCTCAAGCAAAGAATGAATAAAGAAACTGTGGTACATTTACACGATGGAATGCTACTCAGCTTTTAAAAACAAGGAAATCTTGAAATTTGCAGACAAATGGATGGAACCTTCTTTCTGTCTTTAGAAAACAAAACAAACAAAAACTTAAACCAAAATAATAAAAATAAGAACCAAGAAAGAGTACAAGAAACACAAGCAGACACACACACACACACACACACACACACACACACACACACACACAGTTATAAATGATAGTATATAAATAAGAAGCCAGGAAGACATCCTCTCATTGCCCAGACAAAGCAATATGAAACAAAAAAAATCTACAAAAACTCCCATTGAGTTCATTTTGTGTTGGCCATCTAAGCCTCAGTCTTAATCTTAACGCTGTCTCTCTGACCCCCAGGTTCGTGCTTTTTTTTTTTTTTAATTAGGTAAGAATTATAGTCATACAATAAAGTGTCTGGCAGAGTAAATAGCCTAGGTTCATAAATATAAATCATTTTTTCTGGTGAATTTCTTGCTTAGAAAGAAATCTACAAAAGGACGAGATAAAGCTAATTATGACTATGCTCCTCCCTGTTGCTATTGTTGTTGTTGTTTTTTACGTAAACTTTAGTTGGGTGCGTGCTTTGCATGCCTTTAATTCCAGCACTCTTGAGAGTCAGAGTCAGGCAAATCTCTGAGTTTGAGATCAGCCTGGTTTATAGAGCAAGTTTCAGGACAGTCAGGACTACACAGAGAAACCTTGTCTCTAAAAACAAACAAACAAACACTCAATTAAATAAACAAATCTCCTTCAGTACAAGGTCTACAAATTGGAGCCCTCAGCTGTGAAGATGTGTGTGACATTTCAGGAAAAGTGTCTTGCTTGAAATAAGGACATACCTGAAAGACTCTGATTTTATTTGATTAGATTAGATTAATTCCATTATTGAGAACACCTAGCTCTATAAATGTTAGCACAAACATTATTTATACATCTTTGGATAAAGCACTTAAGCAATGTGGGTTCCAGAGAGACTCCTTAGCTCACTCTCAGCAAGGCAGACTGCTTTAACTTTCAGGATGCAACATTTCCAGCTGCCAGACCTTAACTCACTACCTTTGTCCCTTCACAGCCAAAGTGGCCTCCAGGAATTCTTTTGTAGTAATTATTCTCTCAAGTGGCTCAGAACGGATAAATCAACAGCCTGCCACAAATTGCTGATGTATCTATAACAGAAATATAATAGTCATTTTAAAAATGGCCCAATAAAGGCATATACAGAAAGCTCTAATAGGTAGCTCCAAATGTAAAATCTTCCCATTGATTTTCAAAATATAGGTTTGCATGAGATAAAATAGCAGAAAGCATTCACTTCTGAAACCTAACGTAGTCATATTGTGTATAGTTCCATTTTGGTGGGTTGAAATAAAATTCAAGTCACTATCTGTTTATAGTATCTAAATCAACATGAATTTCATTATCATTTATAAAATGTGTTTGCTAATGGTATGTCTTTTTGCATCTTATATTCTCTTTATGCATGGGCCAGTCCTTGAGTTAATTTAATCTATTTTTACTGTAGAGGGAATGCTATCTATCCAACCTAATAAAAATGACTTTGCCAATCAAAAAAAAAGTTGTATTTTTAAAGCGAAGAAATAAAATGAGTTTATTATATATTTCTTATAACATATGTTATGTAGTTCTTCTTAGAAGAGAAGCAAATTCATTTTAAAGTCAAAGAATGCTATAGTTAATAAACATACTTTCCGTTAACATGAAAAAATGAATATAATAACATATAGGTTCTACATCTAGCTTGCATTTGTGGACTGATAGAAAATGAGCCATCTTATGACTTAAACTATTCCTTTGGGAGCATTTGTATCAGTATGCCCAGGACCTCATCGTCACATCTTAGGCATGATGTCTTCCTGCCAAGGACCTAAGCAGATGGATTAGTCAGTCGAATGGATTGCTCACTGATGACATAATCAATTGCAATATAAGGGAAAGAAAGGGACTTCCCAGGAAGCTTCTAGTTTAGCAGTTTACCAGAAGAGAGCCTCCCTGCTGCCGCCTGCCCTGCCCTCTGCCACCTCCCGCCTGTTTTTGTTTTTGTTTTTTTCTCTCTCTTTTAAGACATACCATGAAGGGTTGATAGTAACAGCTTATAGAACACAGTTTTACCTTCTTATGTGCAGGTGACAAGATAAACACAAGTTGTATTTGAGCTAGGATGAAGTGGTTGGAGCCATGTGTGTGAAATGTGCACGTATATGAACAGATGTTTTCCAACCTTGGAAGGTTCCGTGCATGGGTTTTTATAAATCAAAGGCAACCACGACGTTGTTCAGGTTGCTTCTCTTATCTTACAAAGAAACACAATCCAAGCATAGTGCTCTCTCTTCCTGTACACTGTGAAATATAGATTTTAGTGAAAAGCGGCTATGAGTTGAGATACATTTTGAAAAGAATCTGGGATTCTTTAAAGGTGATTCTGATGAACTGGCTCACCGTGTCAATCCGTGACCGAATGGAAGCTAACCCACTTGTTAGCCAGTATCTTAGTAAGACAAAAACCTGCGTGCCCAACCTAAGTATGGCTGAGTGGGTTGCAGATTAGGAATTTTATTTGTCCTTCCATCACAGCATCCTTCACTTTCAGTTTGACTTATTCAACACTGGGTTTTCACTTGACTGGACATTGAGAGTCTGTGTATCATCGATGTCTACACATAGAAAACACACACCTGTGACTACAAATGTTTAGTGTAGCCACGTCTTCTTTAATTCTATCCAAAGTATTTTAATTTTAATTTTAAAATGATTTTCCTCTGTGTAAGTTCTGTACATCCAACTGTATTGTTAGTCTTTTGAGACTTGGTCTCACTCTGTAGCCCAGGTTGCCCTTGAACTCATGTCTGTCCTCCTGCTGTTGCCTCCTGAGTTCTGTGATTACAGGTGCAAGCACCATGCCAGATGTAAGTCCTATACATGTTTCAAGCTTAAAAACTTTTTAAAAATTTTTTACTTCTTCCCAAACGTCCTAGTTAAGAATTAGAGACTTTCTTTAATTAGAAAGAATTTGTTTTAACAGACACCATTTTTATAAACAAAGAATCATATTGAAAATAGTATTTTAATGTAATCATTTATTATTTAAAGACTTTAGGATGATTTTTTGATAATTAAATGCCCGTTAATTTAGATTTACCTGAATAATTATTAAAAAATTGACTTTTATAAATCAAAAGACAGACTGTTCTGCCCTCTGCTGACCATTATGTGCAACTGCAAGTGTTTGGTTCTGGATTTGGCTCTCTCTGTTAGAACTTTAAGACAAAAGGCAGTCATTTCACAGTTAAGTGTGAACAGGCCTTAGATGTTAATGAGACTCTTACACTTTGGGTATACATTGTTAACTGGCACCTCATTGGCTTATTAGTGTTTTTTTCTTTTTTAAGATTTAATTAATTTATTCAGATTACATCTCAATTGTTATCCCATCAGTCCTCCCTCCTTCCAGCTTTCACCCTATACCCCTCCCCTGTGTCTGTGACTGAGGGGGACCTCCTCCCCGACTATATGGTCACAGCCTCTCGAGTCTCATCTCGGTAGCCTGCTTATCCTTTCTCTGAGTGCCACCAGGCCTACTCACCACTCTGGTTCCCCTTATTAGTGTTTAAAGGAGAAGCTAAAATCAAGATTTAATTGTAAAATTGTTACACTTTATTACTATTATCTTGTATGTGTGGGTGTTGGTGATGTGAATAGGCCAGGGAGGAGCCCGTGTGCCAAGGTGCATCCATGGAGGTCAGAGAACCCATTGTGGGTCCTGAGGCTTGAACTAGGTCGTCAGACTGGAGTAACAGGTGCCTCTACCAGCGGAAGCATCTCTACTTATCTTAGTAAGGAAGAGTCACAGACCTACCCACTCTCCATCATCTCACTGCTCCCATTTATGAGCAGGAGGCGTCAAATAACGTGTTACTGTTTGGCTGTATTAGTGAGCCTTTTATCCTCACCGCTGGCAGAATCTTGGACAGAATCTGTTCACTGTCCTTATTACTGAGGATATTTTGGAATAAGTACCATAAAGCAAAAGCGAAAGGAAATAGTTGTAATTAGGAAACTAAGTAGAATTTTAACGATCAGAAACGTAAACCTTAACCTTCCCATATTTTAATTTCGACTGAAATTACTAAAACAGAGGATTTCCCAATTTAATATCATTAAGCAATGATACTGGATGGCTTAAAATTCCTAATGTGTTTTACTCTAAAATAACATTTTATGTTGGAATATTAATATTTGAAGAAGATTATAAACCTCTAGGGATTCCTTGCATCCTGTCCCACTTCTCAGGCTGTGCTCAAACCCATTCTCCTGCTCCTTGCAGAGACAACCACTGTTGCCATTTTTTTTTTGCCCTGCACGTGATTTTTCTTTATTTTGCATGATTTTATTCATTTTACATGCACATATATGTATTATTCCATATTCTGATCTTGTTAGGCTATACTGCTGTACTCCATTGTATTATTCTCTTACCTTTAGCTGCAATCCAATTTAGGAATGTATTTTCATTGTTAAAATCTTATTACATATAGCACTAATGCCCCAATTGGTAACAGCGTCTGAAGCACTATCCACTTTAACCATGGCCAATGGTTGGTAGCACATCTGCCAGACCTTACTACATGTTTCTATGCATGTATGAATGTCCAGAATGTTTATTTTACACACATTATTTCCTAAAACATACAGTTAACATATATGTATTTAGACTATCATTTAGCAAATTGATCAGATTATCCAATGTCTGGAAAATGTTTTCCATGTTATTTTATATTTTCAACTAGTATGTTCAGTTTTTGTTTATTATTTTTTGCAATAAATACCATTTTAAAGGTCTTTTCTGCATCTGGGAATCAGTGTTATTTGCAGTTTTTACTGTTGCACATACCCTGAATCTCCTTGTGCAGAGTTTGCTATTCTCTCATAGTGCTGAGCTGTGGACTATTTTTTATTTCACATCTTTTATTCTTTGTAAACTCCAAATGGTGTTGGCAGTGTGACCTGTGATCTCCTCTTTTCCCTCCTTTTATTAAACATAGATTCTTTTCATATACAATACAGACTGAATACAGCTTCCCTCTCCTCTTCACCTCCTCTCCGATCTGGATCTACTCCCTTTCTGTCTCTCACTAGAAAAGAACAGGTGTCTAAAAGATAATAATAAAACATAACAAAATAAAATATAATAAAATAAAACAACAAAAAAAAAACCCATCGTATTGAAGTTGGATAAGACAGTCCATCAGGAAAAAAAAAAAAGAGCCTCAAGAGAAAGTGTAAGAGGTGCACTTATTCTCACATGTAGGAGTCTCATAAAAATATTGAACTGGTAGCTACCGTATATATGCAGAGAACCTAGTTAGTAAAGGACCATGTAGGCCCTGTGCTTGCTGCTGCAGTCACTGAGAGTTCATGTGAGCTTTGCTCAGCTGTTTTCCAACAGAGCTCCTTAACCTTCCTAATGGTGCAACCCTTTGACTTTTCCATACAGTTCCTCATGTTGTGATGACCTCCAGCCACAAATCTATTTGTGCTGCTACTTATTAACTGTAACATTGCTATGGTTATGGATCATAACGGAAATATCCAACTTAGGCAACCCTTCTGAAAGGGTCCTTCAGTCTCCAAAGGGGTTGCAACCTACAGGCTGAGAACCACTGTTTTGGAAGGTCTTGGCATCTGCCAGCCTCTCTGGCTCTTATGTTCCTTCTGACTCCTCTTCCACAGGGCTCCCTGAACTCTGAGGGGAAGGATTTGATGGAGATATCTCATTTAGAGCTGTGTTTTCTAAGGTGGTTTTTTTTTTTTCTGTGTAATGTCTGGCGATGGGTCTCTGCATTTGTGCCCATCCGCTGCAGGAGGAAGCCTCTCTGATGACTGGGACCTCCTTTTGAAGTCTCAGTGCTAAACTCAGAAACTTGACATTATTAACTTTCAGAATATTGAGACTAGAAACCATCACTTTCTGGTTTTTCTTGATAAAAAAGAGTTGGGTGTCTGTTCAAAAGTTAATTGGTGATGCAGGTTTCTCTGTGAACCCCTCTTCATATTTCTCCTGTTTGTATTCTTCTTTTTGCATATTAATTTTTGTTTGCATATGTGCTTAATGCATGTGGGAGTGTTTGCATGTGCACATATGGAGGTCAAAGGTTGACAGGACTTGTCTTCCTTGGTCACTTCCCATTTGACAGGGTATCTCACTGACCCTGGACCTCACTGCCTGGCCAGTGAGCCACAGGGATCTGAGATTATGCTTCCCTGTACTAGGTTTACATGTGCAGGCCACTTGTGGACAATTACACAGTTCCTGGTGAGGAACTTAGGTCTTGTGCTTGCTCAGGGGGTACTCTACCAACTTAACCATTTCCTGACCCAACTATAGTCTTTTTTCCTTGTGTTTTCTGTTCCTCATTGTCTCATTGGAGTTCTGTTTCTACATTTCTCAATCACCAATGAGACTGGTTATTGTTTCTTATATTCATTTTTAATACATTTGTTCTCCTTTGAGAAATGTTCATGTTCCTTGCTAATTTACTTCTCCTTTAATATTTTTCATATTTATTTGGTGAAAATTTTTTATGTATCCCAAATATTAAATCCTCGTCCAATGAATATCTTCCTAGTGATTTCTCATTCTTTGAGGAGTCTGCTACATCTTGCTGAATGGCGTGCACACCAGCCCCTGTCTCAGGTATCAAAGACTGTCCTACAGCCCATCTCTGTGTTCCCTGGAGTCTTTGCTTACTTGTGTCTAGACCTGCCCACAGCATTTGTCCTTGTCTCTTTTCTGTGTCCCCAGAGGACTTCTTTTGTAAACTGGTTACCTAGGAAACCTTACTTGGACTCGGCTTCTAAGCTCCCTACTCTAGAATATAGTTAGTTTCCTTTAACTAATGCCTACTGTTAAATCTAACCAAATTCTGCAATAGTGTATTATAAAGTAATGCAACTGTTGTGAGCAAACATCCTCTGTCTTCAGGTACCCACTTTCCTTTTTTTTCCAGTGTACTTTTGTTATGCGCTTATGGTCCTTCCTAAGCAAACATAATCTCACCTTTAGAAACTCATACTCAGAGTTAGAGGCACTGGTTTAATTCTGATCTGTTGCCTGAATATTTTGTTAATGTCTCTATTGAGTTTGGTGTGGCCAACAGAGGGATCAGCGTGCTCAGATATGTGGGTCAAAGAAAGGACGGGGATTATACTTGAGGATCCCTACTCTGAAAACCTCATGTGCTCTCAAATTTGAAACACTACATTTTCATACAACCCCTTAGTGGGCAGTCCCGTGCTTCATACAATGGTTGCAGCAAAGGCGCAGGTACACTGAGTACAATAGTAAAGCCAAGACAGTTGAGTACAACAATAAAGCCACGCCAGTTTATGTATATAAAATGTTTGTGGAAGATAAAATTTGCCTTTAGTTTTTATGTACCATCACTGAAATCGTCTTAATATCTGTGCACTTATTTCAAAATATGAAACCATGGACATCATTTGGAGCCATTTCTGTGAGAGATTAGTCAGATGTATGCCATGTTGCTCACATCACGATTTACTCAGTGGCAATGGGTAGTTACACTAACCTAAGCCTCACTGGGCCTTGAGACTCTCAGCCTCTGAGGCACTTTCTGTGTGGTGACTGGGGTTAACTCAGCAGATGGTAGGTCTGAGACGGGTGTGAACTGGTGGAGTCCGGGTGAAAAGACTTGGGGAAGTCACCAATTGAAGGAGAGCCATTCCAGTGCACAGCGCCGGCACATTGCTTGCCTCTGATTTGTAAGCCGTCGAGGGCTGCAGCTTTGTTGAGTTTCTATATGCCTCCTTCCCTTCCCCCTCCTCTCTTCTCCCTTCTTTTTTTCTTCTCATGCTCCTTACAACAATTCTTTGAGGCAGTAGATCCTTTTTAGCCTGGAGAATTCTAGGCTCTGGGAGGAGTAAAGAAGGTATTTGTCATGTTAGATGACAGAGATTGCAAATACAGGCTTGAGGTCACACTTTGCTGTGTCCATTAGCATTTTCCTCAGCTGTATATCCACTGTCTCAATCTCCAAACACAAACTATATATTCTTTAACCGTTAATGAACTCTTGCTTTTTGTCTTAGCCTTGCATACATATATGTGTACACATATATACACATACATACATAAATAAGAAACACATACAAACACACACACACACATGTGCATGTGCATGTGGTTTTAACCTTTCTTGTTGCTTTCACAACTAACTAGTTTCTTCCTAAACTAATTTTTCTGTATCTTCTATTTTTATTATTTTTAAAGACAAAGCTCCGATCATTATGATGGTGGTGTCAATCTTACTATTTCTAGAAATGTATTTAAATATGTCCCACTTATTCAAATAAGCATCTCCTTTGTAGAGTCTTACCAGAGCTATTAATTTGAAGTGTGTTCACCCTCTTTGTTGTAGCTGTCTCATTGTGTTGCTTTTGTACCATCTCTCTCCTTGACTATAGCATGGCTTTTTGCAAGTCTAATTGGGGCAACCTGACTTTACTTATATACCTATTCCTGTGGTAAAATTATTTTAAGAAGCAGCTATGTCTTATACAAGCGATAATATTTGTATTCTTATATTACTTCAGAATAACATAATATGGCCACAATGGCTAATTACATATGACTTAATAATTTATCAAGTACTTATTTTCAGTGATTTGCTTTCTGACCCTGTCTTTCCTGGGTGCATAATCTCACTGTCTTTATGTAACCGATCACTCATTGGTCCACATAAGTCATCCCTGATTGAGGTGAAGAGCCCTTGGTGTCTTCACTGATCCTAGTTGTTTTCTGTGTTGTAGGAGTGATTTATATGTTCAAAATACCTCCATTATTTTCTGGTTTGCATAAGAGATTAATAAAGCATTTTTAAAGAGCGCATTCACAGAAAAGTGACATGATGGTTAAAGTCTAAAAATGTTGCTGGGTAAACAGCAGGTATTGTTTAGAGTAGATGTCTTTCCAACTAAGCCCTAACCTCTCAGCTGGTCCTGTTGAGTCATCATAAGTAGACACAGTTGCTGGAAAATTTCCTCAAACTGCATGCTTTGATATTGTTAGATATGAATTATTTCTGCTATTTTCAGTGACACACCCCTCCAACAAGACCACACAATCTTTCTCAAACAGTTCTACCAAGTAGGGATCAAGCAGTTAAATGTAGGAGTGAGTCAGAAGCCATACTCAATCAGACCCTCCAAAGGTGGGCCTCACATACAGGACCCAAACTGCACAGCAACCTAGAAATGTATTACATTGATTATGCATAGCATAAAGAGTCTAAGGGACTTTTATTTTGTTAGATTTTATATTTACTCAAGGACAGAGTTCCCCTTAAAGACCACATTTGCACGGAGGAGGTCCATTTATTTGCATCAAGTATTTAAGAGTAGGTTGCTTACTATAGAAGCTTTTCTGGAAAAAGAAAATTCACACCAATGTCTTTTAAACACTTGCTGAGGAGACCTAGAATTGTGTTCCTCTTTCATTTTGAGTGCTGATTCGAACAAGAAGTGCTATAGTAAAAAAGAAAGAAAGAAAGAAACAAAGAAAGAAAGAAAGAAAGAAAAGAAATGGTAAAGAAAAGACCAAGAAAAAATTTGATACATACATGTGTCAATGATAGTATTTTGGCAGCAATTAAAACAGGATCATTTAACAAAACTGGTCAGCTCCACTTTAGGGTTTGTGATCTCCTTAGCCATGTGATTTACAGAGCCAGCTGTGAGTTCTTTCTTATGTAGCAGGCCTCAAATCCAATCATAAGCTGATTAATTACTCCTGTAACATCCATGTAGCTATGGAACCAGTGAGTTCACACACATGTTGCCTGGCTGGCCAGTATTGTAGCTCTTGGGTCTACAGCTGATAAAAACTTTGATTACTCCCCCACACCCAGTCCCCAGTGGGATGCATTGTACCTTCCGGCCGGTGGCAGGAAGGAAGCTTTCAGATCAGTTCCAGTTTGATTTCTTTAGGTTGCGCATCCGAAGTGGGTGCTATCTTCAGCACTAGGGTCATACATCTATTTATGATGGGCAACCAATAGCAGTGTCAGTAGCTGATTGGTTGCCCATAGCAAAATGCCATCCACATGCCAAATGGAGGAATTTTATTCAGCTGTAAAGAAAAATGGAATCATGAGATTTTTTTCAGGAAAATGGATGTACTTGAACAATATTATACTAAGTGTGATAACCCAGGCTCAGAAAAACAAATGTCCCATCTTCTCTTTCACATGTGGATGCTGGCATTGAAATTTTAGGTTCATGTGTTTAAGATGGAGTCTCCGTAGAAGGAAGGAATTTAGGAAGGGACCATGATATGGAGAGGGGAAGAGATCATAATGGGGAGGTGGGAGTAGGACGTATGTGAAGGTAGAAAGGAGAGAATATAGCAGCATTGATGTGGGGCAGACAGACTTGGGAGAGGACAGGACCCACGGTGTTTAATAAAAACTAAGGACGCATGAGAAAAAACAAAAGACCACAACTTTGCAAGCAGTTTAGCTTCATTTCTGTTGCTGTGATAAAATATTTTGACAAATTACAGAAAAAAAACCAACTTAGTGGAAATCACGTTTATTTTTAATGCACAAATTCAGACTGTAATTCATCATTATGGGGGAAATCAAAGTAGGAACTTGAAGTAGCTACTGTCAGCCACAGAGCAGAGAGAGAGAGAGTGTGTGTGAATACGCCTGTACTCCCCTCACCGGGCTTCCAGCCTCAGCACCACAAGGCAAAGCAATCAGAAATACAGTAATTAAATGAGATCTTTTACCAAGCCCAAACAGGATCCAATCATATCATAACATGGAAGTCTGTAGTAAAAAGGAATACCAGAGCTGTGGGCTGAATGCATACTTAACTATAAGACAGCTTAAGCAACCGTCTCTGCAGTGCCAGCATCTCTCTGCTCTTCACTCCAGTAAATGCAGAGCATCCTGTGTCCCATATTGACCATAAGCTCGACACAGGATTGGCTTGGGTCGAGAAGGCTCCCTTTCTTATTCTGGTTTTGCGCCATTATCTGGTGACATTAGCAGGGTTCCTTTCTTTGAGTTATAAAATGTCTGCAGCATTACCTCTTCTGGAATTCTAGCAGTAACAGCCACCACAAAGAGATCATCTATGAGAAATCCTTTGTGCATCAAAATTAGTGGACTAGAGGAGATACATTTCCACGCCCTCCTCTACCTCCTTGGCCACTGGCACCCGGGAGCTGTCCTAAGGGGTCAGTGTTTCCGATTTGCTCATTGTTGATGCTCTCATGATTAACCACGGCGGACTATCCTTCAGTTCAGGATCTTTGTCTCTCACCTAACTAGTCTGTGGCTCTTCTCTATGTCCTGGTGACTGAGTCTTGTTTTTCAGCAGCCTGATTACCCCTAAACTTCCTATGTCAGATACCATGGATAAGGATTTGCTTCAGTTGATTTTTCATGAGTGTAGGTCTTAGTGCCTGGCATGCCGCTGTCTGGTCTGTTTCTGTTAAGCTTTATAGATGACCCATTGAGCCACATGGTGCTAAATATGGCTGGGTTTAATAATAAAAGTACCAGAATTTAGACTGGCCACCTCTTAAATAATGACCTTCTGTTTTCCAACCTAGCACTCTTTTTAGTATATTAAATATTTGTGGTAAATTGAAATTTTCGATTCACTTTGTTAAAACTCTGTGGATGATTTTTCTATATCCTTAAATCCTGAATTTTGACATAGAATTGTAGTATAAACCAAATTTCATTCGTGTCTTGAAAAGCTATATTTTATTTTACTGGGTCCTCGTCAAGACTGAATTCTATTGACTTGCTGTGTTTGTTTTAACTTTTCTCAGGCTGCTAAATTGGCTATCGCAGTGCAAGCCCCTGGGTCCCAATGGGGGACTCAGGATCAAGACGTTGTACCCTGGTCTCCCGGTTGCCAATATTCAGGAAAAGTATTAGCAGAAGACATGATTCTCTCCCGTCTTCACCCTCTTCCAGTAACACAGCTGGCGTCCACAGCTCCTCCCCTTCCAGCACTAACTCCAGCTCAGGGAGCACGGGGAAACGCAGGAGCATCTTCCGTGCTCCCTCCATTAGCTTCCACCACAAGAAGGGGAATGAACCCAAGCCAGAACAAACCCAACACAACCTTAGTATTTCCAATGGTGCTCAACCAAGTCACAGCAATCTGCAGAAACTAAATTTGGAGGAACAAGTCAAAACCCGGGGAAGACATTCTGTGGGTTTTAGTAGTTCACGAAGTAAGAAGTTAACAAGATCTTTGACGGAAGATTTTGAAAGGGAAAAGGAGCCTTCGACTAATAAGAATCTCTTTATAAATTGTCTAAGTTCTGGCAGAAGTGAAGGGGATGATTCTGGATTCACAGAAGAACAGACTCGCCGTTCTATTAAGCAGTCAACAAAGAAGCTACTCCCCAAATCCTTTTCTTCTCACTCTAAATTTTCTAAGTCGGTTCCACAGAGCCAACCCACGTCATTGGTACAGCAGCCTGAGTTCTCACTGGCGATTGCGCAGTACCAAGAGCGGGAACCCGCCTTAGCTAGACCGTCGCCATCTTGCTCTGTGGACGTAACCGAGCGCGCAGGAAGTTCACTACAGTCGCCTCTGCTTTCCGCTGACCTGACCACAGCTCAGACCCCTTCAGAATTTTTAGCTTTGACTGAAGACTCTTTGTCTGAGGCCGATGCCTTTCCTAAAAGTGGAAGCCTGGCATCACACTGCGACAACTTTGGCCACAATGATGCTACCTCTCAGCCCGTTCCCAATCCCACTGCTGTCACAAAGACAATGGTGGAATTTGTGGGGACTGTGCCGTGTACCATGATGTCTCCAGGGAGGTACAGGCTAGAAGGTCGGTGTAGTACTGAGTTGCGTTCTTTACGAGAGACTTCTACTGCTAACCAGAGCGAAGTGTTACTACAAAGCACTGAGCCCTCTGTTAGGAATGTGAGTGACCCAGAGATCCCCCTACCAGCTGCTCATAAAAAAGAAGAGAACCCTGTGGCACAGGGTGGGGAACCAATCCCGAGGACCTATGACCAGCACAAGGCGCTGGCTGAACGCATTCAAGGGATGCACCCTGTTTCAGATTCAAGGGTAATCCCTTCTGCTGGGGATCAGCATGTTTTTAACAAAGCGTCTTATGGATATGAATCAAGTGCTGCCAAAGGTATGCAGATTTTCCTCGTGCAAAATTGTTAATTCATTTTTCTTATTGTTTGATCAATTATTTTTACTCTAGATCTTGAGTGGAAGCCACATATCCTTGTATTTAGAATTTGTGTTAATGTTTGTTTTGATTGATCTTATACTTACCTCAATTATAATGAAAATGTAAATCTTTGAGATTCAATTTTTTTCTTAGCTGTATTTTTTTTTTCCTGTTACTTTGACCTGAGAGAAGGTGGGAAGAAAGAAACTACTTGGAGTGTGACTGTAGAAGCATTGTTACTTTCTAGTTAATGAAATGGAGGCATGCCAGTCAAAATCTTAATGAAGAAAATGTGGGTAAATTCAATTCTGCATCCTGTGTAAACAAAGTTCTATTAACTAGAATTCATGTTTTAATATAAATAATTCTGTATGTCAATGCAAAAGGATGGTAAGCTATGAATATGAGGTCCTTGGAGTTAGAAACCCTGACATGTTCAAAACCCTCACAACATTAATTAGCTATGTAAGTATCTTCACATTGACTGTAATTTGAGTGTGTGTAGGAGTGTATTTATGTGTGTGCATATTAGTTTGTGTGAGGGTGTATGTGTGTGTGTGTTGTGTGTATGATTGTGTGTGCATATGCATGTGTACATGTAAATTACTTCACCTTGGTTCCAGAAAATACTCAAGGGAACAATTGAATGTGTCCCCACTCACTTGACTATTTTATGTGCTATAACTTATTATTTTCTCTCTGTCAGTAGTGCTGCTGCTAGCAGTAACTGAAAATGATGCTTATGCCTCCAGAAACAATGTGTGATCTATAAAAGCATTAGTTAAACATTTTAATTGTAAACTTTTTCTTAAGTGAGAGGGCTGGGGGCCAGGGAGCATACATATCCACAGTCACAGGAGCTGATGACTGATGGGCAGGAGCTCAGTTTGGCTCCCTTTGTTTTAGATTTTGCACATCTGGAAGCATGCCACTGTGGAGCACAGCCATGGGGAGGTTGTCTTGATGCAAAGTTCAGACTCTTAGTCGCTATGCTACATTATGAATGACCTAAAATATCAAATAAAATGAAATATAAATCAAATGACATGTTATCATATCAAAAACCACCCGGTGATTGGTGAACTAGTCCCTCTAGAACACAACAGTTTTGTGGTCTAAATACATGAATTTGTTTTGAACATATCTGATATTGGACTACATCTTTTGTTTGATATTTTTTGAGACAAAATGTCACCTGGTAGCCCAGGCTGACCCTAATTCCCTGCGAGGACCATGCTGGTCTTGAACTAGCAGCATTCCTCTTGCCTCTGGTGACTAAGAGATGGAACAAGTGGGATAAACAGAAAAATCTGCTTACGTGACTGATGTGAGGCTGCAGAAGGGATCACACAAACTCTTAGTATAAACTCAGACATTTTTTCTGAGGCAGAGAAGTTTTTAATCATTCTAGGGGTTTCCATTATCCTAAAATGGTATTTTGATTAAAAATTCCATTCAAGTACTGATGTTCATTTTCCTTTGTTTGTCTTGGAGAAGTTCTTGCCAGTAGCCTCAGTCCGTACCGAGAAGGAAGATACCTAGAGCGGCGGCTGCGGTCCTCCTCTGAAGGGACAGCAGGGAGTGGCAGGATGGTCTTAAAGCCGAAGGATGGGCACGTGGAAGCCAGCAGCTTGAAAAAGCACAGAGCAGGGTCCTCGTCCTCCAAAATGAACAGTCTGGTGAGTCCGTACATCCATCTGCACATAACGAGTAAGCCATGTGCAATTGGCACGCTCACGCCGCTTGCAGGATGAACATGGAGTGAATGGAAAATTGGCTTCGGTACTTGATGTTGACAACCAGAGATGCTAAGTTGTCACTGGGCAGTCTCACGGGGTAGGGCAGATAAGAGTCTGACAAACAGCAACCCTCTCTTGTTTTTGGGGGGAAATTGTCGAGTTTCTGTTTTAAAGCAAGATCCTAGGATAGGAAGGCTGACCATGAGGATGTGTTAGAAGTCATGTTTCTTAGGCAGCTCTGCTCGGTGACTCCTGTGCTTGGCACATTTATGTGTTTGTCACCTTACGGCCGCCAGCGGCTTCACTCTGGGTCTTCTCTGTCAGCATGAACAAGATGCAAGAGCTGTGGGAGACACTGCAAAATTCAAGCTTTGGGCTTGAACATGTTCTTAGTGCAAGAGCTGAGCTTGCTTGTGGGGTGAAGGTTTGTGTGTAGGGTGTGCATATGGCATTTTCGCTCTGAGCTTGTGGACACATGAGGGATGCCTGTCATTTCCCTCACAATCTAACATGGAGCAACAGGTGGGGAGGCATGAAGAGTGGACCGTGTATAACATTGGGGCTCAGGAGGCCTCAGGTCTTACCAACTGTCAGGTGGGTTTGTAATTGTAGAGTTCGCTCTGCTCACTTTTGTGCAATTGCGTCCTTTTTACAGTAATGCAGTTAATCCTATTAGTCAATATTGTTGCCTTCACACTAACCATCTACCAGCTGTACACCTATCTACTTACCTACCCACAGATATAGATTAAATGCTTAAAACCCTGGTAATGACTGCTTCATGATACCTTAGCTTCAAATGAAAACAGTGCCACCCATAGTAGGCCAATGTGTTGTAAGGAGCTCTAGATCCTAAGGCGGCACAGGCTTGTAGGCAAACCCTTGCACTTGGCAATGGAAGTTGTGGTCCCTGCTCAGTGAGGAACATTTCCTTAATCTTGGAGAAGTTAGAAACCACAGAACGATCAATGGCAACAGGACTCCTGGTACCATTGGTCCAAAACTGACCATGTGTGTATGCATTTGTTTTTTTTCTCCTTTATTAATTTATTCTTGTTACATCTCAATGGTTATCCCATCCCTTGTATCCTCCCATTCTTCCCTCCCTCCCATTTTCCCCTTATTCCCCTCCCCTATGACTGTTCCTGAGGGGGATTACCTTCCCCTGTATATGTTCATAGGGTATCAAGTCTCTTCTTGGTAACCTGCTGTCCTTCCTCTGAGTGCCACCAGGTCTCCCCCTCCAGGGGACATGGTCAAAGGTGAGGCACCAGAGTATGTGAGAAAGTCATATCCCACTCTCCACTCTACTGTGGAGAATGTTCTGTCCATTGGCTAGATCTGGGTGGGGGTTTAAGGTTTACCGCCTGTATTGTCCTTGGCTGGTGCCTTAGTTTGAGCGGGACCCCTGAGCCCAAATGTACACACACACACACACAAACACACACACATACACACACACAAACACACACAGGAACCTAAGTGTGTACATTCCAGGATGTAACACTTCTTTTCTTTTTCTCTTGAGTATTAAAAATACAGGATGCTTTTTGCAGTTGTGCTTAAAACAGGAGAATATGCTTAAGATGTTTTTAAGCTGGTGGTCCTCAAGCTTCCTAATGCTGCGACCCTTTAATATAGCTCCTTATGTTGTGGTGACCCCCCAACCATAAAATTATCTTCACTGCTACTTCATAACTGTAAGGTTGCTACTTACCAGTAGGATCGTAATGTAAAGTCTGTGTATTTTGCTGGTCTTCGGCGACCCTGTGAAAAGGTCATTTGACCGACTGAGAGTCCGCGACCCACATGTTGAGACCCACTTTTAATAAATAAATGCATACTGAAGCTGATTGGTAGGAACATTTCCCTCCAGGAAACCTGTTTTGCTTCTTTATGCAACAGCGGTTAAGTAAATTGTTTTTCATTCCAGCCGCTTAAGAGGTGACCTTTGGCAGAGGACCTCGACCTCTGCTCAGATGTAGTCATACGCAGCTTAGTATATGTGTAGGTCCTCTAATACAGGGAGCAAGGGCTGTCTCTGACACAGACTCTGTGGCCTGCTTGTTCATCTCTTCCCCCTGGCAGGTGGCCTTGTCAGGCCACAGAGGAAGCGGTGCAGGCAGTCCAGATGACACTTGATAGGCTGGGGTGAGATGGTAGGGGCGGAGGGCTCCCCCTTTCTGAGGGCTAGAGGAGCAGGGAAGGGGGTAAGAGCAAGGGAGGGTGGGACCTGGAGGATACAGAGAGATGGGGTTACGATCAGGATGTAAAGTAAATAAATTAAAAAATAATTAAAGAATATAATATTGGCCTTTGAAATATCTTGTATCTGAAATTTTATTCTTCCCATACTTACTCTAAATAATTTCCTCCATAATGTAAGCGAATTGTTGTCATCTATCCATGTGTTGAATCTAGAACTTTATTTTTATTGTCTGTCTGTCTGTCTCTCTGTCTGTCTGTCTATCTATCCTTCCAGTGTTTCTTTGTGTAGCCTTTGCTGTCCTGAACTTGCTTTGTAGACCAAGTGGCCTTGAACTCACAAATTTCACCTGCCTCTGCCTACCTGAGTGCTGGGATCAAACCCATGCACCAGCATGCCTGGCCTGGCAGACCTAGAACTTTATTTATTTTTTTATTTTTTTATTTTTTATATAGAATAGAATTCCATTCCTCATTGTCTTTATTGATTCATCAGTTGTTTTTTTTTAATACATTTTTATTAATTTATACATATTACATCTCAGTTGTTAGCCCATCCCATGTATCCTCCCATCCCTCCCTTCCTCCCACTTCCCCCCCCTACTCCCCTCCCCTATGTCTGTGTCTGAGGGGGACCTCCTCCCCCTGTATATGCTCATACGGTATCAAGTCTCTCCTTGGTGACCTATTATCTTTCCTCTGAGTGCCACCAGGCATCTCCATCCAAGGGACATGATCAAATATGGGGCACCAGAGTTTGTGTGAGAGTTAGATCTTCTTCTCCACTCAACAGTGGAGAATGTCCATCGGCTAGTCCGGGTAGGGGTTCAAGGTTTTTACTGCCTATTTTTAAAATCTAAGGATTTTGTTCTTTTGGGGCCATGCATGCTCTGTATGTATCTCTCTGCAGTACTAGAAAATAGCCACTAGATGGCAAGATAGTACCGTTTTGTGTTAGAACACTAGCTTGGAGCTGAAATTTGGTAAGCTCCCAAGACTTGGCTGGATTTGCAGATAATATTTGTTGTAATACATACCAGCACTTTTGAAGTTTTAGAGGTGACTTAACAGAATTTTTTTGTGATTTCACTTTCACATTCTTCAATTTACATATTGTCCTTCAGTTATTGTTTTGTCGATTAATTTAATAACATATGCTTTGTACAACAAACAATGAAAGAAAATCTGGGATATTTTAGGCAATGCTAGCATTGACTAATACTTTGTATTGTGAGGAAAAGTATTTCTAGTAATGCTAATGAGTTCAAGGCACAGGGGTGAGACTCCACGTACTCATGCCCATTTGGGGATTTAAACTATGACACAAATACTCAAATATCTACACTGTACCATTAGGTGATGAAGACTGTTGTTGATGCTAGGAGCTCAATCAGGAAGGCCACAGACTGTGATCTATTCCATCAGAAACATCTGTCCAGGATTGCTGGCTTTCGAGAGACATCTAGGGTCGCATCCACATTCCAGGGTTACAAGAATACAACATATAAGAACGAGACAGCCATTGCAGGGTATTCCTCCATAATATGGTAGCTTAGAATATGGGTCTTCAGTCTTGTGCTGTTGGGCAACAAAGCTCACTTCCTGGCTCCTGTTGAACCCCGTTAGAAGCCTTTTGTCTTGTTTTGCTTTGGGGAATGGACTATTTTCATTTAGAAGCTGCCATCCTTAATCACAGTTCTCATATAGTGGTCACGAAGGGTTGACTTGTGACTTAACTCACTTCATGTTAAATGACTAAAAGGTCAGTTTGAGTCATGCGGGCTTTTCATGCACTTCACAGGAGGATGTGCCCAGATGCCAGGTCATTCCCTCGGTGACTATTCTTCCTAAAGCATACAACTGCAGCATTGGACAATTTGCATTAAAAACACCATTAAGAGCATATGCGTTCCTGTTTTTCTCTCTCACTAAAGGAACATCAAGAACAGTCGTAACGACAAGGAAAAGAAGATTGTCTCCAGTTTTCTCACGTTAGTCCAGTTTTTGTTAATAGCAGAACACCGAGACTATGCAAGTAATAAAAGAGAGAAATAAACTTTGGGTATGGTTCTGGTGCATGGTTGATGTCTTTGGGTGGTGCATGGCCTTCTTGTTAGCAAAGTCCCAAGAGCATCATATGGGAAGGGGCAGCGGTTTTACCGAAGGACTTTTCAAACTGCATCTCAACAGACCACAGCCAAGAAAACCCATCCGTCCATTGATCTACTCATGAGGGCAGAACTCTAATCCCCTCCCACATTCCCACTCAGCCCCACCGCGCATTATCTTTAGTCGGTGTTTAATTTTAATGTGAGTCCTCTAGGACATAAACTGTACTTAAATAATAGTCTGCAGCACTGCAGGGCATCTTCAGAAACTTTCTGTCCCTTAAATAGTTAAATTAGAAGACCATGGCTTCTACTATTGATTTTAAAATATTTATTTTTACTTGTTTATTTTAGGATATATTATGCATACAGTGTTCTACATGCATGTGTGTCTGCACGGCAGAAGAGGGCATCAGATCTTATTATAGATGGTTGTGAGCCACCGTATGGTTGCTGGGAGTTGAACTCAGGACCTCTGGAAGGGCAAACAGCACTTGTAACCTCTGAACTGTCTCTTCAGCCCCTCTACTCTTGATTTTTACTCTTTATGGTTTTACGTTTTAAAATTATTTTCTTCTTTTTCATGTTTTTAATTTCACGGGTATGAGTGTTTTTGCCTGCATGGATGTGTGTGTACCGCATGTGTGCCGGGTGCCTGTAGAAGCCCAAAGAGGGCATGAGATCATCTGGAACTGGGGTTATAGGTGGCTGTGAGCTGCCATGGAGATGTTGGGAACAAGCACAGGTCCTCCGTGAGGGAAGCTGGTGCTCTTTACCTGTGAGCCTTCGGTATAGCCCTATGGTTTTATTTTTAATTGGGAAAAAAACAAAATATTTGATATATTTCTATTTGTATGTAGTTTTTAAATTGGAGAAATTATTTATGATTAACTCATAAGCCACCTTACTTGCTGTCTCAGGTCAGGAGCTGTGATTGACGGATGAGTCAGGCATGAACAGTTTTACTCTTCCAGTGTAATGGTGTGTTTAAATTGATGTCACTTTAATATTTTCATGTTCGCCCAGGGACCCTGTCACTTTGGTGTCAGACTCTGCTTTGGCCTCCTCTGTTATAGCTTCTGGTGTTATTGGCTTCTTAATCAATCCTGAAACAACACAAGTGCCCAGTTTTTAGCCCTTTAAATTTTTTTTTATTGTATGCATCCTCAACATGATTACCAGTAACCTCAAAAAGACCATTATAATATCTCCACGTGTTCCCAAAATCTATAGAGATGGCCCAGTTATCTACAGGAGTCATGGGTGGTTGCAACTTTCCTTAACTATGGTAATCCGACAGTCAGCGATGCTGCCTGGGTGCTTCCTGTCCTTCAGCATCAGTTCTCCTTTGTTTACAGGAGCTGTGTGTTCTGGATGCCTTTGCTGATTCCCTCTTCCCACCACACTTTATGTACAGGTGTACTCTGGCCTCTGCTCTGTGACATGGTTGTCTTTTCATTTACTTGTCCCATCTCAAAATTTAAGAATTGGGTCAAGTAACATGTGTCTTTAAATTTTTTTTAATTTAATTAATTTCTTCAGATTACATCTCAATTGTTATCCTCCCGCTCCTCCCTCCCTCCCTCTTTCACCCTATTCCCCTCCCCTAAGACTGTGACTGAGGGGGACCTCCTCCCTCACTATATGATCAAAGGCTATCAAGACTCATCTTGGTAGCCTGCTTATCCTTGATCTGAGTGCCATCAGGTCTTCTCACCACAGGAAAGTGGTCAAATATGGGGCACCAGAGTTCATGTCCAAAACAAACCTCGCTCTCCAATCAAATGTGGAGAATGTCCTGTCCATTGGGTAGATCTGAGAAGGGGTTTGATGTTTACGGCAAGTATTGACCTTGGTTGGTGCAGGAGTTTGAGCAGAACCCCTGGGCTCAGATCTGCCCACCATGATATTCTTGTTGTAGGTTTCTATGGACCTCTGGATCCTTCTATTTCCCCATTCCCCCATACTTCTCTCACTTAGAGTCCCAAAAGGATGTCCTCACAACTATTCCAATCTGCTGGTAACTGAAGACTTTCATGGGACATGCCTCTTGGGCTGGTGACCAATTATAAGTGAGTATAGGCCATGTGAGACATTCTGCTTCTGGGCTAACTCACTTAGTATGGTCATTTCTAGTTTCCTCCATTTCTCCACAAATTTTGGAATTTCCTTGTTTTTTTATATCTGAGTAGTATTCCATAGCATAAATGTACCACAGTTTTTTTTTAATCCATTCTTTGACTGATGGGCATTTAGGTTGATTCCAGATTCTGGCTATTATGAATAAGGCTGCTATGAACATGGTTGAGCATATGCCCTTGTGTGGTGGAGCATCTTCTGGGTCTATTCCAAGGAGTGGAATAGCTGGGTCTTGAGGAAGCCCTATTCTCAGCTTTCTGAGAAAGCGCCAGATAGATTTCCAATTGTACCAGTTTGCATTCCCACCAGCAATGAAGGAGTGTTCCCCTTTCTCCACATCCTTGCCAGCATGTGCAGTCACTTGAGTATTTTATCTTAGCCATTCTAATGGGTGTAAGATGGAATCTCGGAGTAGTTTTGGTTTGCATTTCTCTGATGACTAAAGACATTTAGCATTTTTAAAGTGTTTCTCAGCCATTCAATATTCCTCTGTTTTGAATTCTTTGTTTAGTTCTGAGCCCCATTTCTTAATTGGATTATTGGGTTTGGTGGTGTTTAATTTCTTGAGTTCTTTATATATTTTGGATATTAGACCTTTGTCAGATGTAAGGTTGGTAAAGATCTTTTCCCAGTCTGTGGGCTGTCACTTCTTCTGTTGACAGTGTCTTCTGCCTTACAGAAGCTTTTCAGCCTCATGAGGTCCCATTTATTGATTGTTGAGTCTAAGGGTTGGGCTGTTAGTGTTCTGTTCAGGAAGTTGTCACCTGTGGCAATGTGTTCTGGCCTCCTCCAAGTTATATGTGTCTTACAAGGTTTAAAAGGCAAACAATTGCTGCTGTGTCAGAACCCTGATATCAAATAGACACTGGAAATCAATATATTAGATTTTTCAAATAGATCAAGGCTGAAAGAACTTCAGTTAGTAATAGCGGAAGCTAGAACTTAGAAATGACTGTGAACTTGGTTTCTTCCTGAGAGCTAATGGCTTCTCTGCCCTTTTCCCATCTGCATTACTGTTCTGATATCTGTGTTACACATAGTCCTGCAAGCCAGCTGGGACAGCACTTCAGTCTTCAGTTATGCTCACCTTCCCCTCCGCTGTGTGCCCAAAGTTCCATTAGAGTATAAGCAATTACACTACTCCAGTCAGTGCCACAGAGCAGAGCAATACATTGTAGTGCCACTGCCATCACCCACATTGGCCTTTCCTTTTTTCCAGTTGACAGCAGCTGCAGTTAAGCAAAGGACAGATAGTGACAAAAGTGGCAGGTTTTACTCATGTGTTGACTCTCCAGGAAGCTTGGTAGCACAGGCCTGGCAGCCCGCTTAGGTACTGCTGTGGATCTTCTGCTTTTTCTCCTCTGGTGTCTCAGGGACTGCTGGCATCCATCCAAGAGAAACTGCGGTGCTCTGAGGATAATGGGATTGTAAAGCTCAGCCTTCAGAGGGAAGGGAATCTACAAATAGACTTAGTCCTTTGAGCGATGCCGGAGATGCAGTTCAGATAAAGTCTAGAAGATGAATGAATGCCACACGTTGTCATGCCTCCATATTGATTGTATGGTGACATTTTCTAACTGTTTTTGATACTGTGTTTGGTAATCTTTAATGTGTCTAACATGAGAATGTGTACTTTATGTCAGTTTTGTGAAACTTGTCTGGAATAAAGTCACATTACTTAATAAAATTTAAGGCATACCTTTTCCTTAAAAACATTATTAAAATAGTTCTATCTCCCACCCACAGAAAAAGAATTACTTTTTCCAGTTGGAAGTTACTTGGGTTCCTAGTAAGCAAGTGTGGGCAAGGTGTTTGGGAAGAGGACGCTGCTTTCCATCTCATTTCATTTCCAAACAACACTGCTTGTTTCCTAGATCTGTTTATTGGCCTTAGAATAAAAAACAATTATTTTCCTCTAAACTAGGCTTTTAAAAAGATAAGTGTTGACGGTGCAGTGGCACACACCTGTAATCCTAGCACTAGGGAGGCCAGAGGCAGGCAGATTTCTGTGAGTTGGAGGCTAGCCTAGTCTGCAAAGTGAGTCCAGGACAGCCAAGGCTACACAGAGAAATCTTGTCCTGAAAACTAAAAAGGGTAAGAATTTTAAGAGCTAAACTCATATCTGAAGTGTGTGTTTTTAGGATACCAAGTTAGTTTCTCTCAGTCGCAACAGAAAAAAAAATTCTTAAAAACTTTTCAAATTCCATGTACTTGACTTATTTTCATAGCTTTCAAAATATTTCAGATTTTTTCAAAATCAATTGCATTAACATTGCTTAGAAAAATCATTTGCATGATCTAAGTTTTGAATATTAGTATGTTTCACAACTTAAACACCTACTTAAGCTAACAATAAATTTTTGTTCATTATTAAGTCTGTGGGAATACCCTTAAGATAGGTACTAGGTGGGCACTTGCAAAGGGATTTGAATTTTTAAATTTATTAGCTAAAACCGAGTTTAAGGATTGTGCATTTATGTGAATACTTATGAAACCGTAAACATGGATGAAGCTCTAGTTATAAAGCATTTTCCATGAAACCTCAAGATAACTCTGTATGAAGTTGTTACAGGATATGACTTCAAAGACAAAAATCATGCCTAAGACATTCAGGGCTGCTTCTCCTTTCCTTTTTGAGTTAACGTTGAACTCAGTGTCTTCATCCTGAGGATTCGTCTAAGCGATGATGGGACCCTTTACAAAGCTGGCTATTTGCACCAATGTTCTGACTTCTTCTTTCATTCTGCTGGGAGAATGTCTCTGCCAGGAGGATAGTAACTAGACTATGTCAACTGTATGAGAGTTGAAGTGGAGGGTGACCAGCTGTCAGATAATTCATAGCAGGCGCTGGGCTCTGGTTGTGACGAGGCAGCCTGTCTAGGCATGGTGTTGCCCTCAGTAGATTCATGTTCCAGAGACGTGTGGCTACAAGAACATGGACTTAAATGAAAGGGCAATCAGCCACCTCACCGTGGTTCATGAATCACAGGAGTTTCTCCTTCTCAGCCTATTATTTATAATAATAATAATAATAATAATAATAATAATAATAATAATAATAATAGTAATAAAGTATATAGAAAGTAACTTCAAGTCTAGTGAGAGCCAGAGTACAGTGATATGGACGTGCACACTTGACCCAGCAGCCCATGGGAAGCTGCCGTGCCTGATAAGAAAGAGCTGAAGTGTGATGCTAAGCTTAGGTTTAGAAAGGAGAAAGGGGCTGCAGCTGCCCACTAGTCCCCATAACACCCATCTCTCTCGGAAGTCCTACTTATAAAGAGGGCTTTGGGGTACCCATAAGTTTCATAAATGGTAGATTATAGTTTCTAGAGGAGAACTTTCTGGAAGCCTGACAAATCAGTTGACTGAAGCCACTACTGTTGGTATATAGTTTTGCTGTGTGTTCCTAATTTTTAATTCAGTGCCATGGGGGTGAAAATAAAAGATGTCAGAATCTTCAGCGGGTTTCTCCTTACAGCAAGCAGATCATTAGTTGGCTTTGGGAAATTAGAGGAATTGACCCATACAGATAGCTTTTACCGAGTTGCTTTTTCTTGTAAAACAACATGAGGCAGGTTTTCAACTTTGTCACTCTGGTTTTACCCAAAGATTATTTATATGTGTTTTTACATTATGGATATCTTTACTTTAAAACCGAGTACTAATCTTTTTCAATAAAGACCACTGATATTACTTAAGCAACTATTCAAAACTGTGTATTTTAAGTCCCAAAACCAGATCCATACAACATAACAGCAGGAGAACCACCGAAATTATAATGGCAACTATGCCGAGCCAACATTATTCCAGACTGAGGCCAGGGGTGGTAGTGTGCAGTACATCTACAGTATAAAAAGGATGTGGACCGGGAGGGTGGCTGTTTGCCCATGGCAGCCAAGTTACATGGCTAGAAGTGGGAGGGAAGTGGAAGCCAATGCAGAAGTGGAGGAGGAGGTGGAAGAGGAAGGGAATAGGAAGAGGAGAATTAGGAGTAGAAGGAGGGATAGGAAGCGTTTTAGAATACTTACATTCCATAAACATAGGTCTTTAAGTTTTTTTTAAAGTTTATTTATTCTTTTTAAATTTCATACATAGATGAGTGGAATGTATTTATATCATATTCATTCCCTTCAGAGAGGTTGTTCTATGACATCCATGTGTATACTGTGGCATAGTTGCTCACACAACACAACACACACACACACATACACTAAAAATAATATTTAAAACATGACTTCACACGAATGTAGAATAGACAGTAATCAATAATTTACCCAACTCATTAAAAAAGGGTAAACTTGCTTAAAGACCATTCCATTCAATAAAATGTGTACTTATGTCAGTTTAAAAGAAGGATATTAGAATAAATTTGCAATGTTGGATGCAGAGGTAATTAATGTGCCATAGATCAACTGTCCATCTAGTGACACAAACAGCAAGTTACCATGTAATTTCATAACCCGTGTTCTTATGGTAAATAGCAAAATGAAGGAATATTAAAACAATATTTGAGAGACTTTCAAACAGAGGCTCAGTGTGAAGTTGTCCTTGTAGAAATACCTCTCAGTTCTGTGTTCACAACTCGGTTACAACTCCATGGTCAGCTTAAGAGACCCAGCCTCACTCTGAAGGAATCTGCAAGTCATTTCACCAGTTCACAGAGACTTAGGGCAGGCAGGAGTGTTGGAAGAAAGGTGAGATGTTACAATGGATCTGACAGGTAGAGGGAGAGGATCCTACATCATAAAAATTTTGATGGGAAGTCAGGAGCCATTGATGGTTTTAAGTGGCATGAAAAGACTTAGAATTTGTAATAATTATTTATTTTAGTTTTATTTCAATATTATTTTTAATAATAGTGTATTTGTGTGTGCATGTACATGCATGTGTATGTGCCAGTTATGTCTTCTGATTTTTCTGGTGTCAGATATCAAAGTCAGGTCTTCAGGCGTGTGGGAAAAGGTCTTTATTTATATACTTATCCATCTTCCCTGGCACACAGATTTAAAGGAATTCAATTAATTTGTGAGGTGACTAAAAATTACTGAAATAAATCTTTTATAAGAGAAATGTCATATTTTTATTACCATGTACATATATATATGGTATATTACTTTTATGAACATTAGACAGGAAGAACTTTTTAACATATAAATGTATATTATTACATATAAATAAAATAAACTACATACTTCAGGAAGAACCATATAATAATCAAGAATTATATAAATGTTACATTCATAGTGATTTGGCTATTTGTATTTTGTAAACCTGAAGTAAACATCTTTCCTATCTTGGTGAGTCTAAATTTCTGAATGAAAATCTATATTTTTTCATATCTTATCTCTATTAACTTAAAGCATCTATCTAGATCTAAAAAATCTTAACCCCTAACCAACTAAGCTTAATTGTAAGACTACACTATTTGGTCTTCAACCCCATCAGAGACTTGAGAAGAACAAACCTTAATTACCTGAGTGAACCAGAAGTACAGGTTAGCAGCTTCTAAAATGAAAAAAATGACAGAAACAGTTTACTGAGGAAGAACTTTTAATGCTCCAGTTTGGTTGAAATACTTTAAATTTAACCTAGTATTAATCAAAAGTTCAACCATCTATTCAACCACAATTTGATTGTTTTTAAAAATTGCAAAATGGCACATTGAAAAGTTTTCTCATTGATGAATACTGGCTTCATTATTGCAACTTGCCAACACTGAATGTTGTTGTAGGAATATGGAATAGAAAAGGCTGCATTTTGTCAACTTTCACTATTTTCTTTTGCTCAGCAAGTTTTTCACCTGTCTTAGCCTGGAGTTTAGTTTTGTAGGTTAGTGATGATGTCATACAAACTGATTTAGAGTCAACTGTAGTGAGAATTTTGGAGTTTTGGTTTCATTAAGGATTGCAGAAATAAGAATATGTTTGTTTTAATTCCAGCTGTGGGGACATAGAGTTGCTTCACAGCAGCTGATTATGATTTGCCTGGCGCCCTGGCAGGGGCGTGACTTTGGCAGCTGCAGATAGTTTCTGTGATTGTATGACCTTTAGAAATATGGGCACTTTTCAGATGATATACAAATGCTAGGGCCCCAAGAAGTGTGGTGGGCTGTTGTTTGGTGTTGGTTATGATTTATCAAGTAGTTGTGCACAATGAAGAAACCAGAAGAGAAAAGAAGAGGAGAAAAAGGAAGAGGAGGAGGAGGAAGAGAAGGAGGAGGAGGAGGAAGAGAAGGAGGAGGAGGAAGAGGAGGAGGAGGAGGAGGAGGAGGAGGAGGAGGAGGAGGAAATGAGATGTTTTGATTGCAAAGATCAAACTTGCCCCAAGGAGCTCAATGTCTCTAATTAACAGGAAGTAGTCTAAGGTTAATGTTGCCCCCCTTTCCTCTCTATTATTTTTTTCCTCTCTTACCCAGTGTTAGGGAATTGTATGGGTGGAAGAAAAGAGGCGGAGAGAGATGAAAGAAAGAACCCAGAAAGTAGTAAAACCTTGGCTACGATCAACCCATTTTCTAGTCCAGCCAGAGTCTAATCTATAAAATGCTATATAACTTCCTCAGAAGTTAGTATGGAAGGGGTGTAGGCAAAAAGTGGAAGTTCATAGAACCAGAGAATATCTGTTGCCTACACTAAAGTCACGGCTTAAAGGATGGAGTGGCTCTAAGCGTCACGTGGCTCTAAAGGTGGGTGCCAGAATTGCCACTGTAAACACACTGTGAGCTTCAGTGGGATTAATTTTGTTAACTTTTTTTTTCCTGTGTGCTAATTTTGCAATCAGCTACTTTCTTCAAAGTGAATTTCATTTATTAAAGGTGACAGACATAAAATAGCAAGGGGACGGCAAAGTAATCTGCACGAGTTGATTTTGTGGTACTCTTCTAATCAAAACAGGCCAAGATTTAAATAGAAAATTGCTCATATCCGTATCTTCATTAATAGAAAGTGCTCTTGTTAATACACTATTTTAAAGCCATTTCTGGTTGTGAAGTTGAAGATGAAAAATCCTTAATAATGAATGGATCAGAAATACAAGCAATTCCGAACAGAGGTAGAATTATGTATAAGCTTGCAGGACTCTTTGATTTTAGGGGATGATTAGGTCACATTCCAGTGACATTTAAGATGCTTCTAATGATTACTTCATCAGTCATTTTCAATACTAAATATTCTATAACATTTTTCTCATTATTTTTATGTATGTGGTGTATATAGATGTGTATGAGTTCATGAAGTGGTCGCAGGTTAATGTCAAGTGTCTTCTTCAGTTGTTTGTCACTTTATTTTTCCTTATATTTTTAAAGATAGTGTCGCTCTCTGAGCTAGAAGTCCACTTATTGGCTTTCAGCAAAGGGCATGAATACAGAATTAGCTTTAAAAAAAATCCAGTAACTTTTCTTATGCTAGGAACACAAGTATTAAGAAAGGGATCATGGAAACATTCACTCCCATTCACAATAGCCTCAAAAATCATCTAAAAGTAAACCTAATCGAAAAAGTGAAAGACTTTCAGGATTTGAAGAAAGAAATGGATGATGACGCTAGAGTGTGGGAAGACTTCCCATGCTCAGGGATCGGTAGCATTAATAGTGTGAAAATGGCCATTGTACACAAAGCAGTTACAGATTCAATGCAATCACAATCTAAATTCCCATGACATTTTTCACAGAAATAGAAAACATCATTCTTAAATTTATATGGAAGCACAGAATACACTGAATAACTTAACATTCCTAAAGACAAGTGCTGGAGGATTCCTGTACTAGATTGCAAGCTATGTTACAGAACTATAGTAGTAAAAACAGCATGAAACTGTTGACAAAAGCCTACATAAAGAGCAAGGGAATAAACAATACAGGCCGCAAAACTTTAAACCCCTACCCAGATCTAGCCAATGGTCAGAACATTCTCCACAGTAGAGTAGAGAGTGGGATATGACTTTCTCACATACTCTGGTGCCTCACCTTTGACCATGTCACCTGGAGGGGGAGACCTGGTGGCACTCAGAGGAAGGACAGCAGGTTACCAAGAAGAGACTTGATACCCTATGAACATATACAGGGGGAGGTAATCCCCCTCAGGAACAGTCATAGGGGAGGGGAATAAGGGGAAAATGGGAGGGAGGGAAGAATGGGAGGATACAAGGGATGGGATAACCATTGAGATGTAACAAGAATAAATTAATAAAAAAAAGGGGAAAAAAGAGCAAGGGAATAAACTAGAAGACACAATTATTAGTACATGAAACCATAGCCACGTGGTATGCTACATAGATGCTGGGAAAATAGGATGCCCACATATAGAAGTGTGAGATGAGATCCATATTTATAGTTCTGCACCAATATAAACTTCAAATGGATGAAAGACCTCAACTCTGAAAGCTGAGATGCTAAAACTGCTAGGACAGCATCAGGAGTAGCCTACAAGACATAGGTACCAGAAAGAACTTTCTGCACAGAACTTGTTTTGCTGAGAAACTAAGGCCAAACAAACAAGGACTACTAAAAATAAAAAGCTTCTGTATAGCAAAGGAAACAATCAATAAAGACAAGAGGAAGTCCAGAGAGTAGGAAAAGGACCTTAGCTATAAATCAAATGGAGGATTAATAGCCAAAAGAAATACAACTGAAAATGATAAATCAAGAAAACAAATGATCCAGTTAAAATATGGGCTACAGATCTGAACAGAGAAGTCTCAAGAGACAAAATAAAAATGGCAAAGAAATACCTTTAACATGTTCGACATCCTTAACAAATTGCTAAGTACAAATTGAAACTACTTTGAAATTTCATCTTATCCCAGTTTGACAACAAATTGTGATGAGGATGTGGGAAAATGAAACCTCCATTAACTGGTGGAGCCACTACAGAGATCAGTGTTCAGAATTCTCAAAGTTCTGAAGGTAAAGCTATCCTATGACCCATATGTATAGTCCCCTCCTTGGCTTACAGATAAAGTAAAGTAGGACTTGATATCCTACTAATGAGATATTCTTTCAGCCAAGTTCACTGCCACTCCCTCTTTTTTTTTAAAAAAAAATCCTCTTAAAGCAGTTACTTATCCCACAATTTTGTTCATGATCAAGGACAGAGAAATTTACAAGTTAATATTTATTGGGACTATATCATGTGTAATGGGCTATGTATTATCTATCTACCATCAATCAACTTATCTATCATCTATCTATTCTTCTATCTATCCATCCATCCATCATCTATTTATCTATATATCATCTACCTACCTATCTATAATCTATATCATCTATCTGTCTATCTATCTTTCTTTCTTTCTTTCTTTCTTTCTTTCTTTCTATGTATCTGTCTATAGTCTACTATTTATCTATATCTATTTGTTTATTTACTATGTCTGTCTGTCTATCGATCTATCTATCTATCTATCTATCTATCTATCTATCTACCTACCTATCTATCTATCATCAATCATCTGTCTTCTGTCTTTCTATCATCCACCATCCACTTATCATCATCATCTATCTACCTCTTTTGAGGTTTTGAGACACAGTCTCGCTGTGGAGCTTTGTCTGGTGTGGACCGTGTTGTGTAGACTAAACTTTCCTGGAACTTGTCATAATCTGCCTGCCTCTGCCTCTCCAGTGCTGAGATTACAGTGTGTTCTACCACTTGGGCTACCTTCAAGTTCTATTTTGATTTGGGAAATGTTATTTCATATTTCTAACTCTTCTCAAGAAGAATTCTCATTAAAGAAGTTGTTAGCCTATTTTTCAAATGATTATGTTCACTAAAATCCTCTGCCGCCTATTGATTAGATTGAACCAAACTTGTAATTATGTCTACTGCTTAAGTCCCTCCAAGAGATTTTTATTTTGCCTTTGTTTATGGATAATACCACCAAATGATTGTTTTGGTTATTTGCTATATCAATGAAACTGACCATTGCATATTAAAAGTCCAAGGAACCAGTATTAGATCTATAGTTATTGATTTTTATTTGGTTAATGAGATCCATTTATGATAATTATATTCTTCAGATTTTAAGCCTAGGATTCTCTGTATATCACACAGAAAGTTAAATTGCTGAGTAACAGTGTGAATGGCTTGAGTTGTTCTTTTACCTATTGGAAGTTACCAAAGAACAAGCAGTTTTTTCTGTTCCTAAACTTAATTTGAAATGCTGGTTTTTATATGAGAATGAGAACACCTTGTAGAAGGATTTAAAAACATTTAGTAAACTTCTGATTTTTCTTTTTTTTTTTTTTAAGTCGTATAATTGTGATCCAAATGTTTGAGAAACCATGTCCTAGATTCAGATCCTGGAGTAGAGGTGCAGAATAATAGAGTTTACTTTTGCTTATCTGATGAAAATAGTAACTTCTGATTATAATGACAAGGTTGCTAAAATATAAAAAATATAAATACAAATTTGTCAAGAGAGTAAATTGGAGGGTTTCTTCGGAAATTACTCTACATGCTCTCAGTTGTGAGCCCCTAGCGCATTCAGCAGCAGCAATAACTAGTGGGCATTTAGGATGATCCCTTCTAGACTCAAAGGGGTAACATAACACATATGACCTGGCATGTTATGCAAATTACATAGAACAAGGCAACACCCGAACCAGAAAATGAGATAGAGTAAAAGTAGAACATGGAGTCAGAAAAATTGGATTTAACAGAGTGATTACTGTCTTCAATTTCCAGGTCTCTGAACTGAAATCTGGTTTATTGTTTATTTTATTTTGAAAGAAGATTTTTGTTGTTGGTTTTTAATATCCTGAGCACACATATATTTTAGGGTTATAATCTCATGCGTTCCAATATTCTTTGTTCATTTGTGCGCAGAAGGTGGGCTTACCACCCAGAAAGAACCTGGGATGGCAGATTGCCCTGCCCTAAGTACCATGGCTTGGTCGTTTCCTTTCTTAGGCTGTTTTCCCTGGTTTCTGGCTATATTTCTCAAGAGTTATTGTATATACCTTTTCTAGAATTGTCTGTCCTTCATGTGTTCCCAGTAATTTCCCCCATAAATCTTAAAATAGCTATTTTAGATGATAGGAGATGAAGGTTTTTACTTTGTCCATAGCATCCCTACTTCCCGAGTTTTAACAATCAGTGGGATTGCAGCAAGACTAGAAACAAGACTAATCCATGTCCTCCCCAATGCTTTGGTACTTAGCATGAATGTACAGAGCTGTCTTTGAAAATAGGGTAGTTCTTTTTGGTGTTCTGTGTTTTATCCCTGTGGACTTTAGACAATTATTCCTTTGATTTTAATATGAATAATTAGCAAATGTTTATCAGTGCTAATTAAGTGTAAAGCAGATTTTAAATTTTTTAATAACTTTTGATATATTAGTTACAAAGAGTAAATAGAAAATTAAAATTGTGGAACTTTTTATGTGCATGGATAGGCACAGCTCATTCCTGCTCATGTGAGTGAATGCTGCACTAGAGTCAGCCTGCAGCCTGGAGTCAGACACGGGTGTCAGTGGAACTTGCAGCCTTTAGCACACGTAGACCTCTCAGAAGCCAAGCCAGCAGCTACTCTATGAGCCACGCCTTTTTCATCTTACTAGCAATGCCACTAAAGTTTTATGATAGACATTATCAGTTCCAAGCAGTGATTCCTGGAAGCCCTGAGCTCTCTCTCAGCAGAAGCCCATCTGCCAGGAAAATTAGGTAGTCCTTGTGCCTCATCTGACATTAAAATATCCTGTGAGAGCATCACAGCAAAAACATCTCTGCATGTACCACTGCTTGTGACAGAAGGAGCAAGGGCCTTCAGATATACAAGTGCCCACATCTTCTCGTGGACCACACTGTGTCAGTGTAAAGGTGCAGGGAGCAGAGCTGTATGGAACCACCACAGACTGGACCTGTGATGCTGTGAGAACAAGGTTCCCACTCACCTTACAATGGTCTCTCAGCATGGAATTTCCCTTCATAATTGTTCTTATTGGGCATGCTGCATGCCTTCATATTGACAAGGCCCATATCTATCTATGTATCTATGTATCTATGTATCTATGTATCTATGTATCTATGTATCTATCTATGTATCTATCTATGTATCTATCTATGTATCTATCTATGTATCTATCTATGTATCTATCTATCTATCTATCTATCTATCTATCTATCTGAGATGTGGTTTGAAATCAAGAAAATAGAATTCTAAATTTTATCCTGGTAGCAAGAGCTGTAAAGGAAGAAACACAGGCTCTTGATTTGTACTGTGCGGGCTTGTGTGTGTGTGTGTGTGTGTGTGTGTGTGTGTGTGTGTGTGTGTGTGTGTGTCTCTGTGTATATATTTTCCTGTGTGTGCACTGGTGTTAAGTGTACATTGTGAACCATGAAAGTTGATGTCAGAGGTCAATGTCAGGTATCTTCCTCAGTTATTTTCCACTTCTGTTTTTGAAGTGTACCTGAAGTTTGTCAATTGGACTAGCCTGGTTGATGAGCAAACTCCCAAGTTCTTTATGTGTCTAAGGTTGTAGTACTGATATAACAGGTGCCCGCTGCTGTGCCTCACTTTTCTTGTGTGGGTACTGGGGATCTGAACTCAAGTCCTCTTGCTTATGTTAACACTCTATTGCTGTGAAGAGACACCGTGAGTGACCACAGCAGATCTTATAAAGGAAAACATTTAATTGGAACAGGCTTACAGATCAGAGGTTTACTCTCTCCTTGTCATGGTAGGAAGCATGGCAGCACACTGGCAGGCATAGTGTTTGACAGGTAGCTGAGAATTCAACATCTGGATCTTCTTGCACTTGTGAGAGCAAGATACTGGGCTTCGCTTGCATATCTGACACCTCAAAGTCCCACCCTCCAGTTACACACTTCCTCCAACAAAGTCATATCTACTCCAGCAAGGCCACACCTTCTAATAAGGCTATTCCCTGTGGGCCTATGGGGGCTATTTTAATTTAAACCACCACAACTCTGAGTCTGGGGTTTTTTACAAATATTTTATTAATTTAGTCATATTACATCTCAATTGTTATCCCATCCCTTGTATCCTCCCATTCCTCTCTCCCTCCCGCTTTCCCCCTACTGCCCTCCCCTATGACTGTCACTGAGGGGGACCTCCTCCCTCTCTATATGCTCATAGCGTATCAAGTCTCTTTTTGGTAGCCTACTATCCTTCCTCTGAGTGCCACCAGGCTTCCCCATCAAGGAGATGTGGTCAAAAATGGGGCACCAGAGTTCGTGTGAAAGTCAGTCCCCACTCTCCACTCAACTGTGGAGAATGTCCTGTCCATTGGCTAGATCTGGGTAGGGATTTGAGGTTTTTGATAATTTAATTTTATCAAGGACAACATGAACTTTTAATGGCAATGGTTGTTTTAGCTGGTAAACCATTATTTAGTTTGTGTGTTTCCTGTGTTATGACCCTTCACATTTTTAGCACAACTTTCTCTTGGTTATCTGTTACAAGTAAATTATCTGTAAGTTTGTCAACCTGAGTGCCATGCTGTATTTGAAATATCTTACAGATTTTCTTACAGAAAAGAAATATCTTTTTCTTCAGTATATCCTTCCAAGTTTATGACTAAATTTCTCAGTGTTGCTGTATCATTGATGCTATTTTATTCTTCTCCATCAAGGACTCGATAAACAGCATATATTAATGGAGCAAAAGTTAAATATAAAAAATTTAGGTACCTGTTTGCATGCTTTACAAGAAGTTCTACCTGTGTTAAAAGTAAGGAATTAAGCTTAATTTACAGTAAGGAAATGAAAACATTCAGAAAATACCTTTCATTCTTATAGCCCATAAGATAAATTTACTGCTCATAAAAGTCAACTTATTACATGCTTATTTACATTGAAATTATATTTTACTCAACACATCTTATTTGTCTTATAGAGGATGAGTGTCGTATTAGCTTTCTGTTGCTGGGATAAAGACTGTGACCAAAAGACTCTCGAGGACAAAAGGGTTTGTTTCACCAACACATTCACAGCACAGTCCATCCTGGACATGAGCCAGGATAGGAACTCAAGGCAGAACACTGGAGGGACTAAAGCAGAAGCCCTGGGGGAAACACTGCTTACTGATTTGCTCCTCATGGCTTGCTCACACTCCCCAGGACCACCTCCCCAGGGTCGCACCACCCACAGTGCTCTTTGCCCCTCTACATCTAAAGTTAATCAAGCAATGAATTGGTCACAGGCTTGTTTTTAGGCCAGTCTGATGGCACCATTTTCTGAGTTAGTTTTCTTTCTCTCAGATGACTCTAGCTTTTGTTAAATTGACAAAAAACCAAATCCAAAAACCAAACCAAAAAACCAAAAAAACCCAAAAAACAACCCCCCAAAAAACCCAACAACAAAGAGAGAGAGAGAGAGAGAGAGAGAGAGAGAGAGAGAGAGAGAGAGAGAGAGAGAAACAACAACAACAAAAACAACGAAAAACAACCAGGAGTATTCCCTATGGCTGTTTCTTTTTATATTTTTCCCTTTGCTTTTTAAATTTTGCTTTTGCATTAGTAACTTGTTTAAAACAAAACCAACATTCGTTTTCTTTTTATTTTATTCTATTTTTTTCCTCCTTTATTAATTTATTCTTGTTACATCTCAATTGTTATCCCATCCCTTGTATCCTCCCATTCTTCCCTCCCTCCCATTTTCCCCTTATTCCCCTCCCCTATGACTGTTCCTGAGGGGGATTACCTCCCCCTGTATATGTTCATAGGGTATCAAGTCTCTTCTTGGTAACCTGCTGTCCTTCCTCTGAGTGCCACCAGGTTTCCCCCTCCAGGGGACATGGTCAAATACCCAGATATGAATCCACACACATATGGTCACTTGATTTTTGACAAAGAAGCCAAATCCATTTGATGGAAAAAAGATAGCATCTTCAACAAATGGTGCTGGTCTAACTGGAGGTCTATGTGTAAAAAAATGCAACTGGACCCATATTTGTCACCTTGTACAAAACTCAAATCCAAGTGGATTAAAGAACATTCGTTTTCTTAAGCCTTAGAGGAAAAATCCCCAAACTGTGCTAATTTCGGCAACACAGTCTCCTTGTGGGTCCCATAGTATGGGGAATAGAGGCTGCCTCTGACATGGACTCTGGTGCCCACTTGTTGATCTTTCCCCCTGGAGGGGTGGCCTTGCCAGTCCACAGAGGAAGAGAGTGTAGGCAGTCGGATGAGAGCTGATAACTGGGGTCAGATGATAGGGGAGGAGGGCTTCCCCTTTCTGAAGAGTAAGGGAGTAGGGAGAGGGGAGGGGGGATGGGGAGGGAGGGTGGGACAGGGAGGACACGAGGGAGGGGGCTACAATAGTGAGGTAAGGTGAATAAATTAAAACATATCCTAACAGTCCTAAAGGAGAACTTGCCAGTGTGTTTAGTACTCAGTCACAGGAGCCAGCTGATGTTGAGTTGAACTAACTGAATTTGGAATATCTAATTTATTCAGAAACACTAGGAATGCTAATTACTTGTTTATTTATACTTTGTTTCCGTCTTCGTGGCCCTGGGGTTAACGCCAATGCTCTGCCCTTACAAAGCACATTCTCCACCCCTGAGCTGCACCCCTTTCCTGAGAGTGTTATTTAAAACCGCCTCAGTTTTAAATATGGACATTCATAGAGACAACAGAAATCCAGCTCTTATCCTCTCCGTTCTCTGCTTCCAAGCGATACCGCGTGAGCTGATCTGTGCCTCACCATGAAGTTTGCATCCCTTGTGCACCCAGATTTTAAGCACGTGAAGAATAAAGTCGTCCACTGACTTCAGTGTGCCCACTGTGCTCTGAGGGAGCCTATGGGGAGAAGTGTGTGCAGGAGAGGCAGCCTCGGCCCCTCTACGGGCTCTTCCCTCGGCTTTAAATATATTTTATAATTTTCATAATGAATTATTCATGCTTTTACATAGTTCATAATATGATCCTTTTGTAGGAGAATGAGCTCCTTTCTTTCTGTGCAACTACAGAGCAGAAAATCCAATTACTGTCTTTGATCCTATTTGTCAGACCAAAAGCTTGAGCTCTTCCTTGCACGGCTCCGTCGGAGGACTCTCCTTGTACTTATTATAGCCAAGCTCTTCTCCTTCTTCCTCCTCCACTCCTTCTTTCTCCTGTTATTCACTGCTAAGAAATATGCAACTAGATGAGCTCTCCCTTCCACTGTCACTCCACATCAGCCTCTGGTCCCTTCTGGATTCTTCTGAGACCTCCTGGCTGCTGCTCTGCCTTTTCTATTAGTTCCCTCTTTTGAACTAACTACACTGGAATGATCCTTTCAGCATCCCAAGTGAACTACTTTATGTGCACTCCTAACACATTCACGAGGCGCTTCCCACTCACCCACAGAAGCAGAGACCCCCCCCCCCCCACCTGTGAACATCTGTCAGGGTTTTGGGCTGGGTATTTGCTCCCAGTTATCTTACACAGCATGGCCCTTACTTACTGTTTTTGGTATGCTGCCCTCCTTGAATTCTGCCCACCGTGTCTAATGATTTTACACTGAGGAATCCCTCTTGCTGCTACAGGTCCTACTAAGCTTAGCTTTTCTCCTTTTATCTTCCATGAGTCCTTATTATTCTCTGTTATTGTCTCAATGACACTTCTCAACATATCACATATTTGTTTTGGTGTGACCTAGTACTGAAATGACAGAGATCCTAGGGTATGGGCTGTGTCTCTTTAAATGATGACCATCAAAGCCTAGAGTAAAGCCCCATGCAAAGAAGGGTGCAGCATGTAAAACCCTGACATTGAGATGAACGCTTGGCAGTTAGTAGTATGTTGTCCTTGCAACACTTTAGATGGCTTCATTGCACCAAAACAGGACCTGATCCAAACAGGCTGTGTACACTTCTCCAAATCATATGGTTACTTTCTTTTGACCTCACTAAGGGAGACTGATGGAAGGAACCTTTTCCTCCTTAAATTATATGTCCTGTTGGAAGGCCCTGGTAGTATTTATTTACTCTATAACACTGACTTACGTTTATCTGCAAACAATAAACCAAGGAGACTGCAACGCCTTTCTTCTTTCATGGCAAACTGCCTGTGCAATGAGAGACTTTTGTTTTAAAAAGTCCTCAGAGAAAGCTACACTATTACTCAAATTGTTTCTGTCAAATTGAATTCCATTCGTGAATTTGTGCTCATTTGAAACATTTAGAAATGGGCCATAGTTTATGGATTCAAAGAAAATTACAACCACAGCAGTCATAAGGCGATGGGGGAGATTAGAAGCTGTTAATCAGCTGCAGTGTCGATTTCATAATTTGTAACTTTGGGCTCTCAGCAATTCAGTTAATTTAACATGACAGCTTCATGCTTCACAACTCCACAATGTCAAGCCATTTAATAGGTTTCTCTTTTTCATTTCTAACCATTCCCAGGAGACTCTCAGGAGTCTTGGAAATACTAATATTATTCAGTGTTCAGCTCCCGTTAATTTTGCATTTTGTTATTAGTTTTTGGGTGTGCATGCTATTCAGCATGTTCCAGATAGTCTAGCCCAATGGTTTTGGTCAAAATGCGTGTTCAGTTCATCTTGTATTTAGGTGTTAACCTGAAACGTTAAGCATCTGCCCTAATGACTACATGTGTTTCATGGCACTAAAACTCTAAATAGATTTAGCATAAGTAGATTTAGCATACTTTAACATCATACTAAAGGACTTTCAAGGTGAGAATATTGGAGTCATCTTCTATACAGTGAGTGAGAAATGGAATGGCTCCAAACGATACAAATTTAAGGATTCTTATCGTTATTGTAAGATTAATAATTGCATACTCTTTGGAAAGTCACTTTAAAATATCAGCTGAAATATCTATTTTTAGTAAACACCATTTTCTCCTGCTGGATCTCGAAGTGAAATCAGAGAAGTGATATTTGATGTAGTGCTTAGCTCTGTGAGAGTATGAGAGTTCATTATTTTCTTCTTGCATGAAAAATATGTCTTGGTTGTAATTATCTTTAACATTAGCCTGACAAGGTTTAGAAAATATATAAATCAGATTATGATGCTTAGCATCAGTACAGGGCATCTTGAAGACTGTGGAGTGTATAAATCATCTGGCAGCATTCTGGCATAATATTATTTTGCTGAAATTATTAAGGAACCAGAAACTATTCAGTCTCCAGAGAATCTAAGTGTTGTACTGTTCATTATATTTGTCTTTAATAGCCCAGATGAGTCAAAATAACTGACCTTTTATGGTACTTATCTGCCATTCCCACTTGACTGTATTTCAGGGTCAATGGATAAAAGCTTTGATTTGTTCCAGTGGCCATTAGCCTGCTTAGATATTAAATGCTGTCTTTCTTCACTCAGATGAGTCTAACGTATTATTAGAATAAAAACAATAAATGCCGTTTACCTAGGAAATAATCTATTCTGATGAAAATATGTGTTAACTGGGGGTGGGGTATGTAAGACTGAGAAGGAATTGCTGAGATTGCACCTGGGGGTGTCTTGTGGCACCTTCTGAAAGACAACACTGAAGGTTCACAGCCACAGATTTGGTGATTGGGTGGCTGTGCGTTTGGTGATTAAGTAGCCATGGAATTTCTGAGTCGTCAGCCACAGGTTCAGCGATTTGGTAGCACTGACCTTCTCATGAAGCACCTGTTACATATCAAATATCTACATCAGCCCCACTCCAGGATTATCTGTCATAAAATCACTACCAAAGCAGTAAACCACATTATTTCTAAGTGAAAACAGTATATAAAATTTTGCTTTGAGATCGAAGGTTTGAAAGGAGGAGATATACTAGAAAAGTGCTTTCATTTTTTTGTTCCTAGAAATATAATGTTGAACCCAGAATGAGAGAATAAAGGGGTGGCTGTGATTGTCTTCTGTAGCTTTATGAGATGCAATACCTTTTCTGTTTGCATCAAAACCTTGTCAGTGTTTTTCCATGTGTAGTCAGACTAGCCTTTGGTAGTACATTGCATCATTTCAAACATTACACATACAGGTTCTGCCCTACCCTTGGTCTCAGAAGGTCACCTTGTCCCTAGGAATATACAACACTTTACATGATACCCTGCTCATTTGAATCTGGCCTTGGCTCTTTCATCTCTCATGTATCTCTTTTGCCACTCATAAGCACAACACTGAGAAGTCTTCTAAAAAACCTTATGTTTTGCTTGCTCTGCACACCCAGTTTTCCTGAGAGAAATGTGTTAATTTCTTTCACCATCCTCCAAGTTTTCATCTTCTGGCACCTCCAGGAAACTGTTTCCAGGCACGGTTTCCTAGTGGAATACATCGTATTTTTCTTGAAAACACAATTTCAGCTTTCCAACCATTGCATTCTTTCTTTTCTTATCACGTTGCTCATTTCTTCTTAGTTTTCTGTTACTGATGAATTTTCCATGAGTGTTGATGCTCCTCAAATCCTCATTCAGGGCAATGTCCCTCATTTTCAGTATATTTTCCCTGAATGATCCTTTCACTGCAGTTTTTTATGAATGGGGATATCTTTTTCAATTTAAAAAAATTACTATAATTTATTCAGACTACATCCTGATAGTTATCCTCGCACGTGTATCTTCCTGTTCCCTCCCCTAGAACTCTGATAGAAGGGGACCTTTTCCTTCACCATGTGACCACAGCCTATCAACCTGTTTCCCTTTCCTCTGAGTGCCACCAGACTTCCCCAGCAAGGGGAAGTGATCAAATTCAGGCCACCAGAGTTCATGTCAGAGGCATCCCCACTCTTCCCATAACCTTTGAGTGAGAACAATTTTATCTTCAATTCAACAGTGTCATGTGACCCACGGGGATGGCACATTTAAGATGCTGAAATGAACTATGTCCATCTGTTTTTTCAAACTCTCTTTTCTTTCTGTATTGAGCTTTTATTATCATCCTTATTATTGAAGTCATCTCCTTCTCCATTTAATTATCAAGAGTCCTATTAACCTAGCATGTTGCTACCATTTATTTGTTTGTTTTCTCTATCACATTGTCATAAATGTAGCTGAGGCCCTCTTATGCTAATCTTCTATATTTATATAGTGTTAAGCTTTTCTTTTCTCTGTACAGCATAAATATGTAGTCTATATATAACTTTTCCTTTGTCCTTAGTCAAGGACTGTTAATATACAATAAACATTTGAACAAATGTTCAATAGCATAACCAGGTAAGAATAAAGGGGTGACTTCAGAAGAGGTTGGGTATTATTATATTTAAAGATTAAGGCAGATGATAGATAGAAGGTACCAGACAACATATGTTATGTTATGTGGAGTTTATTAAATGAGCATGGGGGAAGAGGGAAAAGGGGGGGAGGTACCCCAGAGAGAGAGAGAGAAAGTAAAGAGAGAGGATAGACAGAGGAAATAGAGAGGTAAAGAGGGTAGAGAGAAGGATAGAGAGAGAGCCACGTGGAGTTTTTTTCTTTTATATGGCCCTTGGCAGGGCCATGCCCCTGTGGCAGGTAGGCAATGACGTCACAGGTAGGCAGACTAAAGCAGAGTCCTAACATTCCTAATTTTCCCTATAATTAAAAAATGAGGAATGTTGGATTGTTTTTATATAAGGTAAGTTAAAGTGTATAAATGTAACCAAGGGAGAAAAGAGAAAAAAAAGCAATAGTAACGAAATGCCCAAATTATATGGTGAAGAGGAAGGAAAAGTTCTGCCCTGAAAGTTTAAGGTGGACGACAGGCTATGTCAGCCATGTCCTGCAGCAGATAGGGACCAAGCAGTGCTGGGCGAACCTGGGGCTGTTTGTCCCGGGCCTGGAGCACACCATTTCAGCCCTTTGTAAATGGATAAGGGGGGAAGTAATCATCTTAACTACTTCCTGCTGACAGTAGGGCGGGTAGGCGGACTGAAGCGGGATACTAACAGGTATGCTAAGCATGTGAGTTATTTTTGAGAGTTCATGTCATAGATATTTCTTCTTCACTGCATGAAATACTGAACTTATACCGACTGTGTTCTCACAACGTTCATTTAACCAACAACTCAGCCTGTGCGTCCCTCTTGGACATTTGCTGCTCTGGGATAGATAAGAGAGGAAAAGCTACATGACTCATCAGAAGCCTTCGGCCCTATCCAGTGTTTTATTGGCTGACTACCTATTTCAACAAAGATAAGGGGATGGTTAGTATTAATTTTAAGGGTGGAGACATCGGTAACAGTCTGGTAGCTTTTGAGCATGGCTGTGGGAGATTACCTCATTGGTTTCAGCTTTGTGCGACAGGAACTGCTCAGTGTTGGCATGTCCATCCCTAGCTGGGATCTGGGACTGTGGGATGGAATAAGGGAACTGAGCAGCAGGAATTCCTTACTCTCTGCCTCCCAGTTGTGGATGCCCAGTGACCATCTGCTTCAGCTTTGCACTGCTTTACTCCCAGGGACTATGGTCCATGTAATTGACTATAGGCTGGAGCAAGCTTCCTTCCTCTTGCGTTGCTTTTTTTTTTTTTTTTTTTTTTTTTTTTTTTTTTGTATTTTGTCAGAGAAACAAGAAAAGAACAGAAGTCAGACAGTGATGTTTAGAGGCTTGATTGCATGCAGGATGATTTCAAAAAGTAGATTCAGAAAAAAAAAAGAAGAAGAAGAAAAAAGAAAAAAAGAAAAAATCCTGGGTAGGAAATTCATAGAATCACAGTGGCCACCATTGCCTGCTGTTACTGAAAAGTAATGTCCTGGAAGAAGCAAGAAGAAATTGAATATCTGTCTCCCCATCGTGAGAGTGCTATGTAAAATTTGAACTTTCAATATTTAGATTGAACTTTTTTTGATAAAAATTCATCCTTTGCTGTGGTGAATGCTAAGCACAGACTTTCAGCAATGTGACTTTATAGATCCCGAAGCTAATCCTTTGCAGTGTGAATCTTTGTAATAAAGATTTTAGATTCTTAGCTACTGTAAGAATAAGAACATGAGAATTTTATTATGTTGGAAAATATTCAGTATGTAAATATGACCAAAACAATTGGAAGCTTTAATAGAGGTATAGTTATCTTGGTCACAGATTTCTTTTCTGTCATGTGATAAACAAGCAAATAAAGAGACTTTTAGATCAGTGTACATGAGGACATACTTATCCTTTTTGTACTTAGATTGTGATTAGAAGAAAAGGAAAGGTATTAACAACATCAGTGGACTCTCATGATGTATGGGTGTGCTTCTTGATGATTATTATGATGTAGTGAAAGAATAAATAATTTTCCATGAAAAAGAGAAAAAAAAGTTCTTTAACTTTTTGCTTGCTAAGGGCAGGAAGAATAAAACCCTGAACAGCAATGTTATGTCTTGGACTAAGTTAGTAGCCTTTTATAAAATCTGTCTTCTTCTTTCTGGCCTCCATTTAAATCCTGCATCCGAGATGGTGCCCATTTAAGCCTGTTTTGTCTTCTTGCCTGAGCCCTTTATAGAAGATAACCATTACACTCAGCATAAAAGCGGTAAGCACCTCAATTTTTGTTTGATTCTTTCTTGGTTTGGTTCTAGGAGGTGATATAGACCATACCCAACCTTGTAGTCTTGCTCCATATTATTCTGCCCCTCTTCCTGTTGTCTAATACATATCCTTCATTAATTTTACCTTGCTTTTTTTAAGCCACTGTTCCGGTAACTGCTATGCTTTTCATGGGTGAAATGAATTTTACATATTTAAATGATGCGAAGAAGCACGCAATTAGCTGGGTGTGGTGGCACACTCCTTTCTTCCTAGCACTTGAAGAGGCAGGGGCAGGAAGATGTCTGGATTGGAGGCCAGCCTGGTCTACAGAGAAAGTCCAGGACAGCCAAGGTTACATAGAGAAATCCTGTCTCAGCCCCCAAAATATATTGCATTAAATTTTCAAAAGACTAACAATTTTCTAAATATTGCAAAAGAACCATAGGCTGAGTAGCTCAGAGACCTAGTATAGAACCAAAATAGACTGGCATAACAAACACACAAACAAACAAATAAATAAACGAATAAAGTAAATGAAATGGTTCCTAACGATATTCTGGTATACTCATAGACCAGGGCCTAACATAACCATCACCAGAGAGACTTCATCAAGCAACTTATAGGAGCAGATGCAGAGACCCATAAGCAAACATTAGGCAGAGCTTGGGAATCCTACAGAATAGGCCTCTTAGGGCCTCACAGAGAATGAAGTGGCAATCATGACCCACTATGAGTCTGACCTAGGTCCTCTGCATGTTATGGCTGTGTATTGGTCTCTTTGTGGGACTGTAACAGTGGGAGCAGGGGCTGTCTCAGGCTCTTTTTTCCTGCTCTTGGGACCCCTTTCTTCCTGTTGGATTGTCTTGTCTAGACTTGATATGAGGGTGTGTACAAATCTTACTGTAACTTTTTATGCCATGTTCTATTGATATCCCTGGGAGGCATGCTCTTTTTTTGTAAGGGAAATGGAAGAGTGGATATGGGGGAGAGAGGAGGTTCAGGGAGGAGACTGGGAGGAATGAAAGGAGGGAAAAGTACAGTCAGGAAGTAATATTTGAAAGAAAAATAAATAAGCAAGTTAATAAGCAAATAAAAATAAAGAATAAAATGAAATTAGAGTATGTACAGAAAAAAGAAACCTTTGTGAAATTTGCACAGTGAGATCTTATACACATATATTAGCAGGTGGACTGTGATCAAAGGTGTATGTAAACTTGTATATTAATCTAAAATTTAATTGAAATTTATATAATTTAGTGAGGTATGCTTTGAAAACATCACTCTGTAGTTGTCATTCGTCTTTATTTACAAAACATGAATTGTGAAAATGTCGAAGAACTTTAATACTTGTAGCCTCTTTGTTATTGCTGGGTTCGTAGTGAGTCATAGAGTACATGCTCGTAGCACTACTTGGATGGTTCCATTATCATGTATTGCTTCATTATGTTTTGGTAGATATTAGAGAAGCTCTGACGTATTCTTGTCATGTTGAGCGGCCCTGTCTGCATTCACAGCCATGCGCTACAAAGACACTTCTAGGATCAATGGTAGAAGTAGTGTTTGTGTGTGAGTATAGCTGTAAATTCTTAAAGGGTAGTTTAGAGTCAAGCCAGTTTAGCAGACTGAAAATAACACATTCCTCTTTAAGGGCTAAAACCTCCTCAGCCGTAGATTTTTAACTCCATTTCAAGTACCATACATAAATTCTCTCTTGTTGAATGAGCCTCTAATCCAAGCAGAGTGCCTAGTTACTTTTACAACACTAGTGGCAGTCTTTGGTTATTATTTAGTTAGTAAGCACAACTATTTTTATTCCAAAAGATTGATTGATTAAGATTTACAGTATATAGAATGGAATGTCTGCAGCATGTAATTCTCAAGTCTGCATTCTCAACTTGCTTCCCCTAGTCCAGTCAGCTAAATCCCTTTCACTTCCCAGTTCACTGGGTCCTGATCTCTATATGACGCTCACCACGTATGACTTTTTATCCCTCTAATATTCTTTATCCTTTAATATATTTCGCCCTTGACTTTCAGGTAATTTCATTTTCTTCTCTTCACACTATTAATCTTTTTCTTGAAGGACTTCTGGTCGCCTGTGCTGTGCTGTGTGAAGCACTCATGACACAGCAGGGTTAAGTAGACCAGTGACTGCAGCCATAACAGTAGTGAATACTCAGTGCCACTATGTTCTGGTCTTCTACCCAGAACTGTTTAAGCACCATCATGTACTACATAAAAGTCATCTATGAGACACATCTCTCATTCACTGGAGGCAAATGAGCTGTGCTAAAATTAAGTGATTTGTATCGGGTCCTGTCGGTGGTAGGAATTAAAACCCATACCATCTCAGTTTAGAAGCTATTATCATGAACACCTTCATATTGTCATCAAGTCACACACTTACACCCTTGCATCTTCCGTTGTACATTTAGTCCCTGAAAGACAGGTGTGACAGCATTTCAGTTCATAAGTTAAAGTGCCTCCTCATTCCTGACCTGGTACATGAACAATTGCTACTGAGGTTAGTGAGTCAGAGGATTTAAGCTAGAGGGATAAAACTAGCAGAGATCTGCAAGGTGGGGGATATGAAGAAACTGCTGTAGAGGAGATAAGACTTACCTGAGCAGGCGGACGCTTTCCATGCCTTTGGTTTTGGCATTTGTATGGACTTCAGTTCTAAACATTTCAGATTTCACTCCCTCGCTTCCATGGCACTGGTGATTCTCAGGGCTCAGCAGCATGCCCAGCTAATGGGTACCACACTGGAAAGCAGGAATTCAGGGCGTAAGGGTGATAAATAAAAATGCCAGGAAGATCCTGAGTGAGTGGAATGGGGCGCAGAGGCTGTTAAGATATGGGGGAAGAAATTCCAGTTAAAGAAAGAAAGAAAGAAGGTGCCAAGATTTTATAGGTCTTTGACTATTTAACACCCAAACTCAAATATGCTGAAGTTAAGGATTTATTTTTAAAAATTTAAAGTGTGTGTGTGTGTCTGTGTGTGTGTGCGTGCACACCCAATGCTAACACTGACAAAAGCACCCGCACATCACCACACCCAGATTTTATGTGGTCCTGGGGTCAAGCCAGGGACCTCAGGCTTACACAGTGACTCGTTCTTGGCTGAGCCATTTCAGCATCTCAACCTCAAAGATTTTTAAGGCTTACTATGGAAAAAACTAGAAACAATTTCATTAATGTTTATGCTCATCATGTTTATGGTGTTGACATCACCATATCTTGGATAAACTGATTGTATAAAACATTTGAATAAATTATTTTACGCTTTCTCTTCATACAACTCCTAAGAATTAAAAACTTCTTTTGAAACAAAACAAAATAAAAAAACAAAACAACAAAACAACACAAAAGACTTAACCTGAGCGTTCAGATTGTATATAGATAAAGGTGGAGAGCGAGAGATGAAGCTAGCATATTACTTAAGATTAAAAGGGAATCATGGGAAATTTGTTGCAACTTGTCAATGCTTAGTGAAAAATATGGAAAATTTCTTATCATGGTGAGGAGAGACCAATAGGACCCTAACCATGATCATGTTTGTAAGTTGATATTGTTACTGATGCTTCTGCCAGTTTAACCAGAGAAGACAGAAATTAAAATTTCCAAGGGAAGGGAAAATGTTATTATTTCCTAATGGGGTAAACATTTACATAAACAATGAAGGATCTTTTGAAAAATTAATAAAAACTGTATACTCAAGTAATTAATTTTACTCCTTCTCAAGTCTCTGATGGGGTTGAAGGTCAGATAGTTTAGTTGTTTAGTGGTTAAGATATTTTTAGGTCTAGATAGATGTTTTAAATTAATAGAGATGAGATATGATAGATATTGGTTTACATTCAGGATTTTAGACACACCAAAATAGGAAGATGTTTTCTTCAAGGCCGCCAGATACAAACAGCCAAATCACTATGAATGGAACATATATATATAATTATTTATTGTTTTGTGATTCCTTTAGCTATAGGTAGTTTATTGCATATACGTGTAATAATCTAAATGTAAAAATATTTAATAAAAATGTAAAAAGTAATTAATGTGGTACTATACAATATTAGTATATAGAAGTAAAGTACTTGATTTTCTATGCTCGATTATATATCCTGAAATATTAATTATAAATAAAACTTCATTGACAACAGTGCACCAAAGCAAAAAGATCCTTAAGAATTTCTATAGAAAATATGAATGATTTCAAAGAACAATGTAAAATATATTTTTTAAAATTTAAGTAATTTATTCAGATTACATATAAATTGTTATCCCCTCATTTGTATGTTCTGGTTACCCCCTCCCTCCCTCTTTCAACCTATTCTCCTCTCCTAGGTCTGTGACAGAAGTGGATCTTCTCCCTTACCCAATGATCAGTCTATCAGGTCTCATCCTGGTAGCCTGCTTACCCATCCTCTGAGTGCCACCAAGACTCCCCACCAAGGGGAAGTGGTCAAATATGGGGCACCAGAGTTCATGTCAGAGTGAGTCCATGCTCTCCACACAGCTGTGGAGAATGTGTTGTCCATTGGCTAGATCTGAATAGGGGTTCTAGGTTTACTGCATGCATTTTCCTTGGTTGGTACAGTAGTTTGAACAGACCCTCTGGGTCCAGATCTGCCAGCCTTGAAGGTCTTCTTATAGGTTTCTAGGACCCTCTGGATCCTTCTATTTCCCCATTCTCCTATACCTCTCTCACCTGGAGTCCCAGAATAGGTAAAGCAATCCTGTACAATAAAAGATCTTCCTAAGGACTCTCCATCCCTGATTTCAAGCTGTACTATAGAGCAATAGCAACTAAAATAGCATGGTATCGGAATAGAAATAGTCTGGTTGATCATTGGAATTGAATCGAAGACACAGAAATCCACACACATATGGATACTTGATTTTTTGACAAAGAAGCCAAATCTATTTAATGGAAAAAGGATAGCTTCTTCAACAAATGGTGCTAGTCTAACTGGATGTCTACATGTGGAAGGTTGCAAGTAGATGCATATTCATTACCATGCACAAAACTCAATTCCAAGTGAATTAAAGACCTCAACATAAAACCAGAGACACTAAACTGGCTAGAAGAAAAAGTGGGGAAGAGCCCAGAACACATTGGCACAGGAGACAACTTCCTGAACAGAACACAAACAGCCTAGGCTATAAGGTCAATAAATAAATGGGGCCTCATGAGGCTGAGAAGCTTCTGTAAGGCTGAAGACACTGTCAATAGAACAAAGTGAAAGCCTACAGATTGGTAAAAGATCTTCACTAGCCCTGCATCTGACAAAAATATCCAAAATATACAAAGAGCTCAGGAAATTAAACACCACCAAACCAAATAACTCAACTAAGAAATGAGGCTCAGAATTAAACACAGAATTCTCAACAGAGCACTATTGAATGGCCAAGAAACACTTAAAGAAATGCTCAACGTTCTTAGTCATCAAGAAATGCAAATCAAATCGACTCTGAGATTCCATTTTATACCCATCAGAATGGCTAAGATCAAAAACTCAAGTGACAGCACATACTGGTGAGGATGTAAAATCTCTTAACTTAAACAAAAAATGACTTCAGAAATGAATATTAGGTCATATACCTTGATAAAAGAATCAGTCTCATTAGGACAAGTCCAAAATCTATTGCAACTTCAATAAGTTTTAGAACAAATTATAACAGGTGATTTAGCACTTAGAAAAAAATGGACAAACAAGATGGTCAGGCCCCTTCTCAAAGGAAATTCTAATAGTGTGAACCAGCACCGCCAAATATTACATACTTAGCAAAGGGATTAAAATACAAAACTACAACAATTTAAAGTTTAACACACACACATGTAGTCAGTAACATGAAAAGAATATGATTTTAGAAGGCAACAAATCCAAATATGATGAGAAATTCAACATAAACCAAAGTGGAATTACTAATTTGTGGCCAAAAGCACTATATTAGTAAGAAGGTATTGTTCATTTGGAATCATCTGGAAAAGAAGTTAAAGTTCCCAGGGCTTCTTTGTAGAACAAACAACCAAATGTAGCAGAATTCCACTTGTGATTAAAGTATCATTAAAACTTTCTAAATGTGGCATCTATGTCTCCTCTATCTGTATCGGGAGGATTCATCTCTCTTTAGGGAGTATTGCTCAGTTATTGATTGCTGGCTGAGGGCTCATTTCCTTTATTGATGTAGCCACTACTAAGTTGCCTATGCTATGTTAATAAACTTCTGCCTCTGTACATGCAGCCAAGCTTGAAAAACTCAGTGGCTCTCAAACAAAACTTAAGTAAACACATGAAAGTAGGAAGGCGACTTGTTGGGAAGAAGCTAGGGTCTACCGGGGGGAAATGAGAAAATTAAGGGAGTGTTATGGAAGATGACCAGGACCAAAATAAATCATATACGTGTAGGAATTGCCAGAGAAAGCAAGGGAAATTAAAACAAAACTTCTACAAAAGGCTATTAATCCCCAAACAAAGATTTTTTTTCTATTTTGGAGTTGAAAAGATATACATGTGATGTGTTTGTGAGTGTGTCTGGTAGAAAAGCAATGAGACAGATATGGTTAGCCCTGGAGAAATTTTTTTAGAAAGGAAGAGCAGAGTAAGGGAGAAAGCAGAAAGGAAAGAAGGAAGAAAAGGAGGAAGTAGGAAGGAAGGAAGGAAGGAAGGAAGGAGAAAGAAAAGAAGGAAGGAAGGAAGGAAGGAAGGACTACCTTTTCTTCTAGTGCCTATTTTTCTGGCATTTTTACAGACAATCTTTCTTTAGACTATAAAACAAAGTAAGATATGCTTTCATAACTTGTCAAATACAACTTAGATATCTCCTGATTTCATTTTGAGTGGGAAGCTTTGTGTCTGGTACACATCTTGCCACATCACACGCACCAGCCTTGTTCTGATTCTTCCATGTGCTTCCCACTGTGTTTTGGTGATGCTCTTTTTTAAGCTGCAGAGGGACTTCTGTTTGCATGTAGAATGTCTAAAAGCTTTAAGTCCCACAGCACCCAGCATTATCCTCCTTCTTTCCATCACTGCCTTCTTTACAGGCTCATCTCAGTAACTCCACTAAAGATGCCAGAAGACTGAGCCTTAGCTTAGTTTTCAAGGGACAGCTTGTTTTATGGTCTGATTTTCCAAAAGAGATTTAATTCTTTATCTAGTCTCATGAGGTCACTAGGAATGGAACATCGATTTCTAAAAGCAACTCACAAGCTAATAACTAATGCTTTGGGAAAATGGACCACACATTTTCCCATTCATTAGGTAGATACACTAAATAGAAGGAAGAGCCTAATGATGAATTGTGGAAAAGAAATAAACAGTGCAGGCAGTAGGCTCAATATGAATTATTTAAAAATCATTCTTTTAATTATAAATCTACTATAGATGTTTGACTTACTTTGATTCAGAGCTCCTGATTTTCCTTCAATGTATACTACATTTTAGTCCTATCGTTTTTTTAAGGGTTCCTAAAAATCTACAAGTAAGTAGTATAATGACATACAAATTATTGTCCCTGTTTCCTTGTTTTCAGGTGAGAGTTAATTACTTGATTAAGCTTGTGCACACCCTGTGAAGCTGAAGCTGAGATAGAAACCAGTGTGTTAATACTCCAAAGCTATTTTTGCAGTATCCCATGGCCATGTAATCGAGCCTTTCCATAGGCTGAATGTCCTTTTTCCATTAGAGTTACATATTTGCAACACTATAAAAAAAATCACCTTGGGTCTTAGCATTTGTTTACATGTTGGTACAATGTCACTTGTCCAACTTATTGGAAAGAAAAAGGTTTGTTCAAACCTTATGGCTTTTGTATAAATTATCCCTTTCAATATGTAGATATTGTTTCCACATTAATCAGGCATGTGCTTCCTCCTGTGGTAAGTCACAGCAAGTTGTGCCCTATCTTAATTAAAATCATCATATTTAAATTTCAAGTTATAATTGATTAATATGACATCATGTGTTTTTAAAAGTATATAATTGAGAATATTTGGGTAATTATCCTGAAAAATATTACTGCTTGCATCAATAAAAATAGTGCACATAGGACAAGTAATGCATCTATTTTGATTAGCCATTTTAATATATATATTATTTTATAGCTTCTGCTATTCTAAGATTTATTTTTTCCATTGAACAATTGGTCAATAGGTTTTATTTTTTTATTTCAAGAACAACTGCTTATTAATTAACCATAGGAACTACTGATCCAAATGTGATTGAAATATTTATTTTAATTTGATAAATTATAGAAAACTTAAATTGATAAAATGTTATAGTTATTTGAAAAGTCTGAAATACACATATACATTTATTTTGTGTTTAAGATGAATCTAATTCATGGCATAGTGATTCATAGCTGCTTTCTGGGACAAAGACTACCTACACATAAGCATGTGTCACCTGAGTTTGGAATAACACTCAAAAATGACTATGTTTATCTATATAGCTTTTAGCTATGGTATTGGTATATGTAATATTGAGATAGAGCTGGTATGTAAATTAGATGAGAAAATTATTTTAAAGCTAAATAAATTCCATTTACATTTTGTGTTGGTTTAAATATTAAATTACCTATCTGGATAAGATCTGATAGGCTGTGGTCATATGTGGGGGAGGAGGTCCCCTTCTGCCAGAAGTCTAAGGCAGGAGAGTAGGACAGAAGAGGGAGGGGGCGTGGTAGTGGGAAGATACAATCAGCATGTAATCAGAATAAATTATAAAAAAGAATAACAAATATTAAATCATTTATTTCTTCAATACAGCTTTTGTATAAATCCACAAAGTATTTACCCATATTAATTTTTAAAAGAAATCCTGGTACTACTGTAGCATATAAGCTGTTTTTAATCTTCAATAAACAACAAAATGATGATGCTTTTATAATGCCATTTTATCAAGACTCTCCACATTTTAATGTTTTGAAATTTTTATGATGTTTTAAAAAAGAATGTTTATTCAAGTATTACATACAGAAACAAATGTGAGGAAAATCTTCCCTTCAAAAATATATTTTGAAAACCAATCTATATTATAAAATTAAATTTTAAGTATCTAGTTAAAATGAGGAAGCCAATGCATTTAAGTGAATGGTAAATAATGGAGATATTTGTATATTTTTGCCATTTCATCTAAACTACTTTTGATTTCAGAATTTTGGAGATTTATTGAAATAAAATGTGAATCATCCTTAATCATCACCAGTTTGTCTTTTGAATTCCTTGTGTAAGTTACCATAGTTGACACTTCAGTAATATGAAAAGGATGGGTCTTTGAGTTGTGTGATTATCTCTGTCTGGCCACTTGATGGCAGCATTGCCCTTGATAAAAATCAACATTCGTGAGTGAATTTTATACTTGGTTTACTGCATAATAGTGTAAGCAAACCTTTCAATTAAAACAAATTATGAAAGATTTATTTTCTGTTATAAACTAAGTGGCTATAATTCAGAAATATTTTGTGATGGCACCAAAGTGGAACATAGTAAGACTGCTCACTACACGTTGGCAAAGACTAACTCTTGAGAAGAGAGGGAGTTTTTAATTTGTGTTTGGAATAGTTTATCTCTGAGCATTTTCAGTAACATTTCCAATTATAGAAAAAGTAGAGGCAGATCTTCAGAACAAGGATGTGAATTGCAGCATTACCCGGACAGTGTGAGGAATCATGGTCCTTGCCACAAAAGGACTTTCCTGAAAAGGAGGCTGCAAGTCTCTCTGCCCATCTTACTGGTGGGATCTGTGGGTCTGCAGCTCTGCAGCTCTGCAGGTAGGAAGAGTGGAGATGGACCTGCTTCACAATTTTGAAGCTTTTTTTGAAAAGCATCCTGCACAAACATGATTAAATGTTTAAATCAGGAAGTGAAAAACTAAGAATATCGGAGGTCCTTATGAATCACCTGATTTTAAAACTTTGTTATTAGAATCTTTGTGAGGCAACTTGCTTTCTAACAAAAACTTAATTATAACACTAAAATCTAGCACCTTATAAAACTAAAATTTAGGAATTTGAGCCTTAAAAACAACATATAAACAAGAAACAAACAATGGCAGCAAAATGAATGACAGGATGACACAAACCATTAAGTACTTCTTTCAACCTCAGCTATAGCTCATATTCCTTGATCTTACTGCAACTTTGAGTTTAGTGATCTTTCTTTCTCTCTTTCTGTACAAAAATAAAGAAACCTGTACCACATAGATTCAGCGGTCCTGTCTGGTGAAATGTGCTTGTGTTTTCCACTTAAAATCTGAAAATATTGATATTATTTGACACATGTAAAGAATTTAGCATCTGTTAACATATTTGTCAATACATTTCAACTATCAATTTTTCCTAGTAAACTAAGTATCAAGTATTAATATCTAATACTTGAGAATTGTTTGCAGAGTCATATGAATAATACAAAATATCTTAAATACATTTAGTAGAATGAAAAGACTCAGGTGATATTTCATATTGATCTGTATTGCCTAAGTTATTAGATGTATGGTACCTGAATCATTTGGTACATTTGATACTTTATGCAGAAAATTAAAGTTAGGTTAGAAATAAACTCAACGACTTATAAAAACACAAATGAACATTTAGCAAAATTATCTGTAGGTTGGGTAAATAAATTACACATAGGTCATCATCATTCTTGACTCCTGGTTGGAGTGCAGAGTTTTCATTCACCATCATCAGCAAACCCTTATTTATTTTTTTTATTAAGATACTTAATCCAATAAATAGAATGCCAGGATTTATAAATGATGACTTCACACATAAGACACTCAGAATGTGGTTACAGATGTTCCTCCAACTTTACCAAAAGATATCTAAAATAATGCTGTGATAATAGACCTGTGTTTGGAAGCATTGCATATTTAATTACCAAAGGACTATCAAAGGTTTTGTTACTGTGAGAAATAACTGAGAACAACAGTTTAAAGGAAGATTTTGCATGTCTCACAGTTTCAATGCTTTCACTCACTGGCCACTTGCTTCCCTTATTTTGAGGCTCTATGAACCATGATGTCATGGAGGCAACCTGATGACACACTTCCTCTAGGTAAGTCCTAGGTACTGAAATCCACATGTCCTCCCCACGTAGTACTAACAGCGGCCACCACACTTTCTACACAGTAGTCTGTGGGATATTTGAATAAAACCCCAGTGCTTTCTAATTCAGTGGTACACCTACTGCATCTATAGAAGAAGGCAGATAGTCTGTCCTCACCAGGATAACTAGTGATCAGAACAACCATACAAGTGCAAGCAGTTGGATCGTGAGTGTTTTGAGCTGGTACCTGTTTTGCCAGAAGTTTTGAAATGTAGTTTTGGGTAAATAATGCTAAGAAGTGTGGTTAAATCTCATATCTTCTATTAATTTATTGACAATAGGTAAAATAATGCAGGAAATTATAGTATGAAATGACACAATGCAAAAATGAGAGTGATAAATTGATATAGTTTAAATTATATTCAAAATTTAAGAAGGCATGTAGTGGTTTTCTGTATCACTAAAAATATAAATATGATATAGGTGAATATGTAACCATTCTAAGCATAAACAATTTAAATTGCTTGCATTAGAATGGCTGAGGTTTAGTTGTGATTAAAGATGATCACATGAATTTTACTGAAGTCAACATATTTCTATCCTATAAAAATACTGGACAGTATATAAAAAGATATGCACAATAATACATTTTTATTAATTAAGTTTGTTCTTTAATGGTGTCATAAATGTATGTCATACATTCTGATTACTGCCCACAACTCTCCTGCTAACTTCTGTCAACTCTCATCTTCTCTAAAAAGATTCTTTATCGTATTTTTACTTGTCTATTTGTTTATTCATTTTTGTTGTGTATGTGACCCACTCAAGTTAACTAAGGTAATGACTCTGGAATTATCCTTTAGTGCCTAGAGGGTTTACCAGTGAACGTATAATAGACAACAATGCTCACCTCGCCTTGAATCTAACAATACCTCAGCATAGAAAGGGAGTAGAGCCCATACATGTTTATTAACTGACACAGTCTCATGTAGGCACAGTGCAGGCAACAGTAGCACTGTATATTCATGATTGTGATGGCTGTCAGGACCAGATGACAGCATTTCCCAGTCATTTTTTTCTGTCTTCTGCCTCTTAATGTTCTTTACGCTCCTGCTTCTGAGATATTCCCCCAAACGTTAGTTAGGGGGAGATGTCTTGTTTAGGGCTCTTTATTCAATCATTACTCATTCCAGCACATGAAGCAACCACAAGTCTCTCACTTACATCCATTTTCTTTGAAAGAGGCTTCCCCTGTGAAGCGGGCCTCCTGTCTACTTAGACAGCAGTTGGTAGCCCCCTAATATTTGTGTCCTATTGACAAGTGGAGGCATCTCTACCGTTTGGTGGACATGGCTTTTCATTGGATTTTTCACAGCTGGAAGACCGTTGATACTTTTCCCCACAGCAGGCTGCATACCACCCTTCAACATTGTGAAAGCTGCCAGAAGGGAAGAAGTTTGCAACTCAATTCCAGTTTGATTTCTCTATATCTTGTAAACAAAGTGTGTGTGGTGTCTTCAATCATATCAGTCAGTTTTGGCAGGCTACTGAGAAGTGTTGCAAGGGAATGCATTCTTTCATAACAACACATCTGTAGATATCACCCACCTGGCTCTGGGATTTTTATTTAATAGCTTGTATAATCTGGAAATATAATTCAGCTATGCAAGGCATTCCCTTTAAATTATTTTTAAATTATATATTTAAATTGAGTTAAAATCAGTAGGCCTGTTTTGTTTGTTTGTTTGTTTGTTTGTTTGTTTTTTGTATACCCTAGGATTTGGTTAACTACTTCCCTTTCTCCATCGTCTTCCTGTTCCCCAGTCATGGTTTAATACTTTTCTCCTCAGTATTCCCCTACTCTGCTTTCACTTTACCTATGTTTACTCTTTCTCTTCCACCACCACTGGGTCCTTTCTAGTTATATTGCTTCAACAGTAACCATGAGTTAAACACACAAAACTATAGATTTAATGCTAGTATCTGTATATGGGACAGAACATACTGTGACTATCTTTCTATGCCTAGGTGGCCCCACTCAGTATATTTTCAAGTTCCATCCACTTATCTACAAATTTCATATTTTTTTTGTAAAAATAAAATTCATTGTTCTATGTGCTCCATTTTCACTGTTGAAATAACTGTCTTTGTACATTTCTTCCACTAATGGTATTCTAGGCTGATTCCATTTTCTAGCTATTGTGATTTAAGTATCAATAAACATGGATCAGTAAGCATCTTAGTTACTTTTATATTACTATAAAGAGATGCCTTCACCAGACAACTTACAAAAGAAATCATTCATTTGTGGGTCTACTTAGGGGTTCAGATAGCGAGTTCCTAACCATAGCAGGGAACATGTTAGCAGGCAGGGTTGGCATTGGAGCAGTAGCTAAGAGCTTACATGTTGAGACAAATACCACAAGGCAAAGCAAGTCAACTGGAATCCGATGAGCTTTTGAAACCATGAAGCTCACACCTAGTGGCACACTTCCTCCAACAAGGCCATGCCAAAGAATCCCGCCAACGGGAGACCAAACATTCAAACATATGGATCTATTGGGCCAGTCTCATTCAAACTATCAAAATACTTATTTCAAAAGTGGAATATAGAATCCTTCTGGAATATATCTGTGAGTGGAATAGTGGGTCATTTTGGTTTTTCTGTTTCTAGCTTTTTTTTTTTGCTTATAGTGTTTTTTAAAATATATTTTATTAATTTATTCATATTACATCTAAATTCTTATCCCATCCGTTGTATCCTCCCATTCCTCCCTCCCTCCCATTTTCCCTTTATTCCCTTGCCCTATGACTGTGACTGAGGGGGACCTCTTCCCCCTGTATATGCTCATAGGGTATCAAGTCTCTTCTTGGTAGCCTGCTACCCTTCCTCTGAGTGCCACCAGGCCTCCCCATCCAGAGGACATGGTCAAAAATGGGGCATGAGAGTTCGTGTGAAAGTCAGACCCCACTCTCCACTCAACTGTGAAGAATGTCCTGTCCATTGGGTAGATCTGAGTAGGGGTTTGAATTTTTCTGTATGTATTGTCCTTGGCTGGTGCCATAGTTTGAGCAGGACCCCTGGGCCCAGATCTTCCCATCATAATGTTCTTCTTGTAGGTTTCTAGGACCCTATAGATCCTTCTATTTCCCCATTCTCCCATGCTTCTCTCACCTAGCGTCCCAATAGGCTGTCCTCCCCTCTGTCCCACTTTACTGATAAGTGAAGACTTTCATGGGACATGCCCCTTGGGCTAGTATCCAGATGTAAGTGAGTATATACCATTTGACTCTTTCTGCTTCTGGGTTAACTCACTCATTATGATCATTTCTAGTTCAATCCATTTGTCCACAAATTTTGGGAATTCCTTGTTTTTAATAGCTAAGTCTAGCTTTTTGAGAAACCTCCAGACTGATTCCCTATGTGGTTTCCAATACCATCAACACTGTATAAGTGTTTCCCTTTCCCCATTGTTATTTTTATTCTTGGTAAGGATCATTCTGACTAGGGTGAAATGGTATGTTCAAGTAGTTTAAATCTATATTCTCCTGATGGTCAAGGGTGTTAAAGTGCTTCTTATTTGTCCATTTCTTTTTTTTTTTTTTGATTCATTTTTATTTGCTTTTGCTTCCAAGGAATGTTGTGTGCTTATGCCAGCATATTAGCAAACTCTATTTACTAGTACAAACTCTTTTTTTTTATTCTTGTTACATCTCAATGGTTATCCCATCCCTTGTATCCTCCCATTCTTCCCTCCCTCCCATTTTCCCCTTATTCTCCTCCCTTATGACTGTTCCTGAGGGGGATTCCCCCCCCCCCCGTTGTCCATTTCTTTTGAGCATTCTCTGTTCAATTCAATAGTCAATTTTCAGTTGCTTTTTTTCTAATTTTTATATTATTTTGTATTCTAGACCCTAATCCTGTATCATATGAATTGCTAACAAAGATTTTCTCACATTCTGTGGGCAGCCTCTTTACCCAATTGGCCGATTTCTTTACTGTACAGAAGAACCTTTATAGTTTTATGAACTTCCCATTTGTTCATTGCTGTTGTCACTTTTTACTCTGCAAGAGTACCACTTAAAATGTTTTTACTCATATCTCCATGTTGTAGTGTATTTCACAATTTCTCACTTCCAAGTTTCTGACTATCAAGTCTTATGTGGAGGTCCTTGATCCATCTGGAGTTGGAGATTTTACAGGGTGAAAGGTAAGCATCTACATGTTGCTTTCCAGGTGTGCCACACCATTTGTTGAAGACACTTTTTTTCATCTATATATATTTTGGGTATCTTTATTAAAAATTAGGCCTCTGCAGTTACATGGTCTTAAATCTTGTCCCTCTAGTTGATTCTGTTTATCTATGTGTTTGTTTTTGTGCCAGTACCATAGTGATATCCAAGAAACCAGAGTCCAGACCAAAGCCAAGGACATTTTCCTGTAATGGTAGTTGTACAGTGTTGCATTTTGCATTTAAACCTTCAGTAAACTTTGCGTCAGCTCTTGTATAACAACTGAGTTGAGTGTCTGTTATCCTTCTTAAATTACAGACGCACTATCTCCTGAGGAGGTGTCATTTCTTTCTTTCTTTCTATTTTTATTTTATGCATATGAGTGTTTTGCCTTGATGAATTTTGGTGCTCCACACACATGGACTACCAGAGGAGGCCAGAAGAGGGACCTAGAGTTATATGCAGCTGTTAGCCATCGTGTGGCCGCTGGGAACCCGGCTCAGGTCCTCTGGAAGAAAGGCCATGCTCTTACTGCTGAGCCATCTCCTCAACCCTGACATTATTTTCCGTGCATGTGCTTGACTTTGTTTTTTGAAAATTAATTGATGAAGTTTTGCATATTTATTTTTAGTTTATATCTAGTGCATTGGCCTGTGTGTTGTTTTTGGGCTAGTACCACAGTTTTTTTTTTTTTTTTGATAACATAGCTTTATTATATAACTGGAAGATTGATAGGGTAATTATTCTACCTGTGTGTACTTTGTGCAAAATGTCTTTTCAGTTTTTTTTTTTTTTTTTTTTTGTTTTGGCTTGTACAGATGTCGGAATTGAATGGCAATAAAATTTGTGAAGATTGAATTCAAACTATATATTTCTTCAGTTATTATGTGCTTGTTAACATTTCCCTATCTATAAATGTGGAATAGCTTTCCTTTTATATATATACTTAAATTTTTATATTAGTTTATTTATTTACTTTACAACCTGATCATAGCCCCCTCCCTCCTCTCCTCCTGGTTCCACCCTCCCTCCCTCTTCTCCCATTCTCCCTCCTACATTTCTCAGAAAACAGGAGTCCCCGGGACCACCTCCACCCCCCAGCTCATCAGGTCTCATCAGGACTGAGCATATCCACTTCTCTGTGACCTGGTGAGGCAGCTCTGGCAGGGAGAGTGATCAAAACGCAGGCAACAGAGTCCATGTCAGAGACAGCCCCTGCTCCCCTTACTACAGGACCCACATGAAGCTTGAGCTGTTCAACAGCTACGTTCGTGTAGGGGAGCTAGGTCCAGTCTATGCATAGGCCTTGGTTGGTGCTTCAGTCTCTGCAAGCCTCTCTGGGCCCTGGTTGGTTGTCTCTGCTGCTCTTCTTGTGGAGTTCCTGTGACCTCTAGGTTCTTCTGCCCATCCCCTGTCTTTATCACTGCTGTATCTTTAAATTGTTTTAACAGATGTATTACATATTTCAGCATCCAGTGTCCTTCAGGTAATTTGTTTGATTTATTCCCATGGTTTTTTAAGATGCTATTATAAAATTCAAATATTTTTTGTAGAGATATCATTTTCCTGATTTTTTTTTTCCAGACTCTTGAGCGCTGATACATAGAAATACGACTGACCTTTTGCATATTGCAGCTTTCTTAAATATGAGCTCAACAGTTTTTGAGTTGTTTTTTAAATATTTTTTCTTTGTAAACCTATGTTATCACAAATAATGACATTTCCAATTGACCTCTTTTATTTGAATCTCTCTCCTTTGTTTCTCTTACTCAATCTCTCCTGGTAGAACTTGTGGCACACTGTATTGATCGAGAGTGATGAAAGTAGGTATCGTTGGTTTGCTCTGGACCCTTGGAAACAAAGCTTCCGCTTTTCACTGTTGAAAGTGTCTGCTGTGATTATGTCTTCCGTGGTCTGTAGTGTGTTGAAAAACAGTCTCTTTACTCTTAATTTCTTGGGAATTTTATTAAAACTAGAGAAATATTTTATCTGCCCCCCACCCCCACTCCATTTTTAGAAAATATTGCAATGACTGTGGCTTTGTTCTTCATAAATGGTGAGTTGTGTCATGGATTTGCAGGTAGTACATAAACCTTTTATTTCAGAGATAAATCTTACTTGATAATTCAAATGATCCCTAAAAAAAGCTGTTGGATTCTGTTGCTAAGGTTTTGCTCTGAGTACACATCTGTAGTCAGCAGTGACACAGGCCTGAATATTTTGCTTCCTTGTATTGCCCTCATCTGATGTGGTGTCAAGGAAGTGATGTCTTTCAATTCAGAATAATGCTTTCTTCTTCAGCTTTTTTTTGGGGGGCGGGTTGTAGGGGAGGCGATTAGCCTGAGAAATGCTGGTAGTTCTTTTTTATGTTTGGTAGAGTTCAGCCATGTAGTAAAGGGCAATTCTTTGATGAGAGGCACTTAACCACAGATACAATCTCCTTGGTTTCATGTTATATCCCACCTTCCAGTTTTGTGTGTGTGAGTCTTTTAGGCTGTGGGTTTGTAGGAATTTAATCATTCCTTTTATGCAGTCTAAACTGTTAGCATTCAGTTGTTCATTGTTTACGATTCTTTGTAAGTCTTCATTTCAGTTCTAATGTCTAATGTCTCCTGAGGTTTTCTTTTTTCTTTTTTTTTTAAACTATTTTTCATTTGTTTCTTGATTCTATCTTGTTTACTTAGATTACACAAATTTTAGATTTTGTAATCCTCACTTGTAACTCTCAACATTTGTTCCTGTTGACATTTTTTGTTTTTTTTTCCTGTTATATTTTAAAATTTCAGTTAGTGTACAATATTAAATTTGAATATGATCTTTATTTTGTTGTTTTGTTTTACAAAGTCTTATAAGTTTTACCTAAACCTTAAGTATATATATGAAACGTTTGTTTTCTTGGGGTTTTAGTTTTCTAAAAATTCGAAATGTTTTTCATGAAACTTTTTGGTTACATGGTAATTGTGCAAACTGGTGGACTTCTGTCACTGCCATGTTCATCTTTCCTTCGTGTTCTTGGGTAAATGCCACAACAAAGAGTAGTGTTTTTAATTCATGGACATAGGAAAGGAATATTGTTTCTTAGAATTTCCAACGTCCATCAAAATATGTTGATTTTTAGCTATTGCTAGAAAATTACATATAGATAGTAGCTTATCTTTTTATATTGAACTATTTATTTATTTATTTATTTATTTATTTATTGACAGTTATTTGCTCAGAGCAACGGTGATGCTGCACAGTGTCCACTGTTCCCAAATAGACAAACTCTTAAGATATAACTGATCTTCAATTAAAATTAATGACAAGGGCTTGGTGTTTAGCTTACTTGGTAGAGTGCTTGCTTACCAGAGGCTGAGCAACTGGGTTCTATTCGCAGCATTGCATACAGCTGGACATGATGACACATGCTTGCAAATATGCTTTGTGTGTAAGCTTTGATTTTTTAAAAGCCTACTTTATTTGGGGCTCTTTAATGCCTCCACATCCATTCCAGCCTATCCATTTTAGATAGGGAAAGAATAAATGTTAATAGGGACAGTGGAAAGAAACCATATTGGACTCTTTTCCTTTGGGAGATCCCACTCTTTGTCTTCAGGATTCCCGTAGACCCATTAAATAGCAAGCCAACAATTCACATGGTTGTGAATTTCACATTGTTTCTGAAAGATTTAATTACAACAACCCACAAGGTTTATAGTCTCTTTTCTAGCACATTATGTACATTATTCACAGGAAGCCTATTTTAAAAGCTGTTTTGTAAAAAGAGATTCACCTTATGTACTGGGCATTTTAATCATAGTTGCAGAAGATGTTTCACATTTAAAGTGTGTACTCTTTTTATTGTCAATTTTATTATATATTTTCTCTCCTCTTTGAAATGTATAAAACTGCAGAAGATGGAATATTTTAATTTTTACCATGAAAAGTTCAGATTTGTTTCTTGGTATTGCAGTTGGATTATATGGCAACATTTTTTATTAGCAATTTTCTAATATTGCTTAGAAGGCTACTTTTCTTAGCTGGCTACAAACCTTAATAAATTAACAGCTAGAAGCTATTTCAAGAAACAAACTCAGACCTTGCCTATAAATAACTGTCTAATTTAAATCTAATTTTCTAGTATCATACAACTACAAGTAACCCATGTTTTATATATTTTGTGGTTATCCTGTCTGCTTTGGAGGTACATGGTGAAAACAAATTAAAATAATTAATCTACTTAAAATATTCCTGCTCAAGTTATCCATTAGTCTCCAAAAAATTAATGTGCATAATGTAATTTTATATCAGTTATGAAGTATACAGATAATGTTCCCTTCACAAATTAACTCTTTTGAGTTTTATTTCTTAGTTTAGAATCTGTAAGTATGCAATTATTAAAGAATCATTTATAAATATATCTATATGCTTTAACATATGACATATTTTGTACTTATATTTTAAATTTAAATAGTGATATAGTATTAATATTGACAGTATGAATTGGGGTTATAATTACTCCAATAAACAGTAACCAATTACCTGGAGAACTGAATTAACTGAAGAAATGAAAGTCATGAACCAAGAATTTTCTTGCTGAACATTCCATTCTTATGTATAAGAATAAAATTATGAATATATAATACAAAAGTCATTTAAAGGTATTACCACCAACAAAACCATGCATATTGTCCTCTTCACAATCAATTAGTAGATAATTATTTTGAACTAGAGGATATATTTGTACTTTCCCACTTCTATCTACCTTCTCAAAAAGGGGAACCTACTTTCTCTTATAAGGAAGCACCAAGTATTCCTGAGGAAAATCATACTTTAATATTGCAGAGAGAGTTAACAATTTGACTTTATATGATGTCTTAGCTAGAGTTTCTGATACTTAAGTGCAAAACTACACACAAAAGGAACGGGAGGAGGAGAAGGGTTATTTTGGTGTACTAATCCACATCACAGTTCATTACTGACTTCGAGGAGGCAGGAACTGAAGCTGAGGTCATGAAGGAGTGCTGCTTATTGGCTTGCTCCGCGTGGTGTGCTCCGCCTGTCTTCTTATAGCAGTCAGGATTGTAAGCCCTTGGGTGACACCTCCCATTGTGAGATGTAAAGTGCTTGCTAAGAGCAGCACCTTGGCCATGCTACCATACAACTCCCCCTTGCTGTCTTCCAGCCTTCCATCTATCAGACACAGTAGTTACATGGTGCCCAGTACCTTTAATGAGTACTAGTGGCCCCTCTGATGCTTTGGTACTCAGAGATTAGGAGCTGACTATAATGGATGTGCCTCATCCATTCTTGTGAAGGATTTGCAGTGCTGAGAAGTGTCATCTGGAAAATGAGATAATAACTACCCAATGCATACATTCTAGTGATTGGTTTAGCTCCCCAGATAAGTGCCATAGCTTTTCATTGGTGAAATGACATAAAACACAAAACAATATGCTACAGTTTCTTTACCCATTCTTTAGTTGAGGGACATCTAGGTTGTTTCCAGATTCTGACTACTACGAAGAAAGCTGCTATGAACATAGTTGAGCAAATGTCCTTGTTGTATGGTGGAACTTTTAGGTACATGCCTAGGAGTGGTATAACTGGGTCTTCAGGTCTAACTATTCCCAATTTACTGAGAAAGCAGAAAATTGATTCCCAAAGTAGTTGTACAAGTGTTTGTCTTTCTCCACATCCTCACCAGACTGTGCTGTCACTTGAGTTTTTGATCTTAGCCATTCTGATTGGTCCAGATAAGGTAGAACCTCAGAGTCATTTTGACTTGCATTTCCCTGATGACTAGGTATGTTGAGCATTTAAGTTTTTCTCAGCCATTCACTATTCCTCTGTTGAGAATTCTCTGGGTTTGCTGGACTTAACTACCCTCTGCCTTGTACCCTACATGTGGATGGGTGGGTCGCCCACTATTAGCTGTGGTAGAACTACAATCAGTACTTGAATTGGAAATGAGAATGGAACTGATTTAAAAACGAATTTTCAATTTTCTTCCAGAATTATTTTTTTTCCAGCAAATGTGATCTACCTAAGGATGGTTTTTACTGTGGAGAAAACAATTTACTCCAAAAAGGGAAATGATCCAAAGCTAGGTCACACTCAAGATGAGAATTTTACAGTAAATTGTGCACTTCTTTGCCACCCTGCTCTTATATGGCAGATGATGGGTAGATTAAAGGACTTCTAGGTTCTCTATGGTGTTGCCTGTGTCCTCAGGGGACTTTGGAAAATACAATTTGACTGAATCTCACTGAACATGGAGGAGTTGGGATCAGTTCATGTGTAACTGTGATATCCCAAGTCTGCTAAAGAAAACACATTTGACTTAGCATCTGAGACGTGTATAAGTAATTCAAGAAGTAATTTACTGAATTGGACCTTGACTTAAAAAATGGTTGTCTAACTTATTATTATCACTAAAATAATACTTTGTAAGTTTTCGGAAGACATTTGCAATTACATTGACACATAAATTCTTAACCTGATGAATTTATATTAAGGAATTTCCTCTAAGAGATGCTAATTTATTCTATAGTTGAAATTTCTAAGACTTTTGAGATATACCTCAGTGTTAAAATGCTTGTTTATCCACTCCAGATTTTGAGTTTGATTTGCAGCTCTGAAAAAGTGCATACATTTAGTTCTGACAATGTGTTCATACAGGCATCATTTAAAATGTACAAAATAAAAACATTTAAATACTCAATATTTGAGGTACATTTTAAGGTTCATTTAAGGAAATTAGAAACAAGGTATCTTCGACATTTATCAGTAAACAACACTAATGCTGCAAATAAAGTAATAGTAGCTTGCTAAAAGATAGGAATGTAAGACTAAAGTTTGTTCTAGAAAACATTGTTATAAGACAATGTCATTTAAATAAAATAGTTATAATAATTAGCACATGAGATAAGATATAAAAGAAAATGAAAATTTATACATTGCTAAGAAGTTCATGCAACCTGAGTTACCTACTCTCAACATGTTTACATAAAATCTGATGTGAGTCCAGGAGCTACTCACTGAAGGCTTTTGTGGTGCACTGACCCAGAACTCACCTTCTTCCATTTTATTCATCTGTTATTTTAATGTGTAGCTATCTCAACAAGTGTATACATTATTGAAGATAATATATAGAAAATGATTATAAGGCCCAAGCCCAATCACATGTTAATTATGTAACTTAAGCGAAGTCTAATGCAGATTAATTTTCTTCTACATGTAGAGAAGAGCAGCTCTCATGAAAATTCAATCTTCCATATGAAGTGATTACATAAAACACTGTTTAAGCAACTACACACATCTCATGATGCGATGAATTAGTGCTGGAAATGCTTCTCTGAAGATTAATAGTGATACATATTTTAATATCCGAAGAAGAGAGAAGCACCGAGAAGCTGCTTGCTTGATGACTGAGATTTGTGATAGAAACCTGTGAAATAAAGCTCTGTCCATTGAACTTACCTGAAAAATAGGAAACATGTGACATAATATAAGAAATGGGTGAGAGTCTCATAATTATAATAAGTGTCAACTTTATATCTTGATTTATTGCAAAGGAAGTATTTTTCAAGGAGGAAGGGATATTTGAGGACAAATATTTGATGTAGCTTAAGTGTGGAAACCATAAAGTGGATTTTTCTTTCTTCATAGAAATAAAAATAAAGTAAATAAAAATTCTAACACTAATTTTGATAGCTTTTAATATGCAGTATTTAAAATATATGGTCAATGTAATTACTAATGATTTCTATATTATCATTACATATTACCATCAGTGTTTTTACAGAGACTCATAATCATTTGAAGTATTTGCATATTTATTATGCATGGACAGACACATTCAGCATCAGTTGAAATTATTTTTATACACAGAATCCATTAAATTATTTAACTAGATAGCTATTCCAAATCATTATTGCACTATTTTGTTGAATTACTTTGAAAATGTACTTTGATCATCTATTCTGATACTATTTCAACTAATTTTAAGTTTGGATTAATCTGGTTCTAGCCTTGGAATGACGGGTTGTCATTGCTCCATTCTCAAACGTCACAACTGCTATCTGTTCTCAGCATTTGTGCTCTCACTGTAACTTATCAGAAGTGCTCAAGGAATGCATCTATTATAATACACAGTCAGTCTATTCAAGTTGTGAGGTAGGGTGCTTCCTCTACATGGTTTCAAAGAGAATGCTGTAGAACCAGTGCATGAAGTGACCAGAAGCTTAGTGCAGTGCAGACCTTAGTGGTTAACAAGGCATTTGCCTGGGCCAGAAACAGACATTGATGACACACGATTATTGACCAAGCCAGGATAGCTCTCTTTTATAAATGCACAGGGAAAAAGGAGCTGACAATGGTAAATATGCCATCCTCAAGTAAGGACTTTGGGACATAGTGGCTGTACATGATAGAAAACCACACCTCCCACCTTTGTGGAACCAGGTCTTCAGGATATACACTCTTACCAGAGTGGGCAGGGTGCTTTCCAGAAATGTGTATCTAAGCATGTCACTTTACACTTTATTTCTTGACTAACAGGCCACTTGTCTATTTCCTGCACCATTTGTCCTTTCTGTACACATATACACTAGGTACACTTACTTAAAATAATTTGCACCTGCTATTTCTATACTTTGATGGCATTCCTCTCAACTGTGCCATAACTATTTTTCTTATTCTTTACCCACCCCAAATGACAGCCTTACAGAGGCCACTCATCTTAGAGAAACACTGTATGTACTCATTGCGTCCTAGAACAACTATTATTGTTTTTAATAATGCTGATAGTTGTGGTTGCTGAAAACATCTTACTTGCTTGTTTGTTGTTTAATGTGTAATCCTTTTTCTCTTGTTCCTCACTTGGATCTTCACACCTGGCAAACCTTTAGTAAGTGCTGCTTACTAAGGGGAGTACATTTACTTTCATTACCAGAATTAGTGTTCAATATGGGAGATTTAGAACAAGACATAAAAAGGTTTTCTTTCAGAAGTTACACATGTTTTGGTTATTTTAACATCTTATATATAGTCTTTGATTGTGAAAAGGTGGCCAACTATATTGGATATTAGGGTTGGAAGGGCATTCATGAGTCTTGGAGTGGGGTTTGACACACCAGAGATTCTGGATGTAAATCAATGTAAACTAACTTAGAGGTTAAAATCTTCTGTGTCGGCTGAGCCAGTCACACCATGCACTATAGCCCCAGCAAAACTGAATAGCAGAGAAGCATAAATCACACTATTTTCTTGGTGACACTGCCTTATAATTTAACCAATCAAATGTCATACAGCAATGCATCTTGATGTCATTGGAAACCTCATTGGAATCTGTCCCAATTCCATTTGGGCATTTCCTCCTTTGACAGTGTTTTTACCTGTACCATTTTCCTATAATAAGCAATAGACATAATTCTCATTTATTTCCGTAGCTTCTGTGTGTCTTTCCAGAGGCTAACAGTGACTGAATGTGGTTTTGGGGGGTATTGTGGAAGATGTCAGAAGTAGGCCATTCTTGGCGACTGCACTCTTCGTTCATTGTACTCTGGCTAGCCTATAATAATAGAAAAGGTTTAGCTGTCTTAAAGTTTCATACGTGGTAGACTTGAATAGAATGTAGACCCTTAGGAAGCTTAAGGGTTTTGTTTTTGTTTTAATTTTACAGAGATGATATAATGGCTAGATCAGTGTTACAGATCACATTTATAAAACCTAGGATTTAGCATCAAGATTGACAGAATGTGTCATTTTTAGAAATGTTTCATTCTTGTTATAGAAAAAGCATGATAAACTAAGTATGAATCAGTAACCTGTGCACTGATCTGAGTTCATCACTGTCCACTAATCTGTGTGTGAAGATTAGCCCAGTTCTATTCTTGGACGTTACTGCAGAGAGCTGTCTACACTTATATATTCCATTGTCTCTTATGCTGCCTGTCCTTATCCATAAGGATTGATTTATTTTATAGTTAATGTATATTCATGGATTTGGCAAAGACATATGTGATATTCTCTTTAGCAGACCTTAATTTAGCTAATGGAATTTTTAAAAGATGGGAAATTTTTACAATTTTAGCATCACAGAAATGAGAAATGGTGAAAATTAAGTGAGAGTAAAGGTTTAGAAGAAAAATCAGTACGTACCTCAGAAGTTCAAAGGCAGCTTAAATCAATTAGTAATACTTCACAATATTTATTACATGTGTGCTTTTCCTAAAGAGCATATTTTGAAAAAATTTTTTATAATTTTAAAATTATGTAGTTTTAAAAAGTAAACCAATATTCCTCATTTAAGCAGTTTTACATAGGCTCTTTCAGCTGTAGATAATTTATTGAAGTGCTATTTCCATACCATATTGTAAACTAATGTATGGTTAATGAGACATTTTGTGTAAACAATGATGATTGATCCTATAGAAATTCTGAAGACACAAGCATGCTCTTCTAAGACTTAGGACCCAGAAAGAAAGTCATGTGCTCACCGGACTTTTTCAGAAGCAGTAGTCAATTGTCCCTGTGTGAACTGATTTATTTAATGTGCTTCAGTGGGTGGTCTTCTGCTCCTATGGACCCAGCGCACACTAAACTCCACGGGAGTTTTTATTGTAAATCAAAGATTTTAACTTTCTTGTTACTATGATTAGCAATCCCCACATCTGTTGTAGTGATGGGAAAAGTCTTGTCATAAACTAGTGTAGATGTGATTGTAAATTTAATTTATAGGCATTTAGGGCAAGGGAGTCCGCTCAGTATAAGTGGAAGAAAAGTATGAATAATATTTTCTGAAATGAATTAATATGGGAAAGGTAGATTGAGATTATATTGGACAGTTTTAAATAGAATGAATTAGTACTGTCACATTCTGTTTTCACATACATTTGGTGATTTGAGTGTGTGTGTGTGTGTGTGTGTGTGTGTGTGTGTGTGTGTGTGTGTGTAGAATAAAATCCAAATGAATACTTCATGAGTATATTATGTTAGGAGCCGTAAGTGACTACTGATAAACTGGAATGGTAATTAGCAAAAGTTGACAAGGTCACAGAGTAGCTGCTAGTCATGTCCTTGTCATATTTGCTTCTCCTAAAGTACAAGTAGGAACTATGGCTAGAAGTAACAGTTCTGCCTAATGCGCTCACTAGCCCAACAGGGATGTTCCCTGAAAGTCTTCACTTAGAAGGAGTTTGGGATAGATGCTGGAACTTCCTTTTGGGACTCCAGCTGAGAGAGGTATGGGAGAATGGGGAAGTAGAAGGATCCAGATGGCCCTAGAAACCTACAAGAAGACCATCAAGGCTTGCGAGTCTGGACCCAGGGGGTCTGCTCAAACTACTGTACCTAGCAAGGACACAGTAAACATTGAAGCCCTATTCAGATCTAGCCAATGGACAGCAAAATCTCTACAGTTGCGTGGAGAGTGGGTATTGACTCTGCCATGAAGTCTGGTGCCCCCTATTTGACCACTTCCCCTTGGTGGGGAGGCCTGCTGGCACTCAGAGGAAGGATAAACAGGCTATCAGGATGAGACCTGGTAGGCTGTAATCATATGGTGGGGGAGGAAGTCCCCTTCTGTCACAGACCTAGGGAAGGAGAATAGGGTGAAAGAGGGAAGGAAGGGGGAGGGATGGGAAGATATAAATGAGGGGATAACAATTGAGATGTAATCTGAATAAATTACTTAAATAAAAAAAGATTTTCAAAATCTTAGTGTTATATGATTGCATTCTTCATGAGCAGGTACATTGCTGGCCAACTAGTGAGAAAGTAATTGAGAGATTTATTGCATGTGGGTGCTACTCTCATTGGCATTAGTGTTGCTTTGTTAGCTACAGTAAACTGGTGTCAGATGCAGAATTCAAGAGACACAGCAGTGACACTGAGTCTACTTTGTCATGAAAACACAACTGAGGAATCCCTAGAGCTTTCATTCTGTCTTAAATGGCAAAAGACAAAACAAACCACTGAGTTGTTAAACCAAAGGAATAAATAAAATTTAATTTTAAGCTTTGTTAATTTTTGTTATAATTGCAGTTACTTTTTTTCTATTTTCATTACTTAACAATAGAGTTACTTTTTATTTATTGATGCACACAAAATAAAACTAGGATGATCAGAGTTTAATTTTAATGGTTGGGAAATTCAGATAGTAGTTTAAAATTAATCTAAAATTAATACTAATTTTTACAAACTACTGTTTTCGTATTTTAGTCCTTTTGTGAGTTATGCCTTTATTTTTCATTTTTCATTTTATGTCTATGGATTTTGGGCAGTCCATACCAGAGCTGGAAGGGGGAGTTGGGAGTTGGATCCTTTGAAACGCTTTTTTAAATTGAAAAATAAAATCATTCATATTATATCTCATTTTCTATCCCATTCCTCCCTCCCTCCTGCTTTCACCCCATTCCCCTTCCCTATGACTGTGACTGAGGGGGACCTCCTCACCCTGAATATGATGGTAGGATATCAAGTCTCTTCTTGCTAGTCTGCTATCCTTTCTCTGAGTGCCATTAGACCTCCCCATCAAGGGGATGTGGCCAGATATGGGGCACCAGAGTTCATGTGAAAGTCAGTCCCCAGTCTCCACTTAACTGTCAAGAATGTTCTGTCCCTTGGCTAGATCTGGGTAGGGATTGATGATGACTGCACATATTGTCCTTGGTTGGTGCCATAGATCGAGCAGAACCCCTGGGCCCATTCCGCCTATCATAGTGTTCTTGTAGGTTTCTAGGACCTTCTGGATCCATCTATCTTCCTATCTCCTATATTTCTCTCACCTAGAGTCCCAATAGGATTTCCTCACCTTTATCCCACTTTACTGGTAAGTGAAGACTTTCATGAGACATGCCTCTTGGGCTAGTGTCAAGTACTCTTAACCACTGAGCTATCTCTCACTGAGATTCTATGCTTTTAATCAACAGATGAGGAAAAATTTACCATTTAGAAACTCAGTTTCATTTACCTGACTACTTAATACCTATCTACAAAAGTACACACCAATTAACTACATTCTTTGTATACATTTACATGGCCGGCCGTACAGTATTTTAATGGATAATGTATGATCATCATTCACATTACAAAATGTATATACATTTTTCATATTTGAAGAGGGAAATCTTTCAAGTATGGATAGAATTAATGCAGAGACGTTATTGTAGATGATTTATGTCTTATATCTGTTAATGTCTAGACTAGTATGCCAAATATATCTTCCAAAATATTTTAAATCTGACTAGATAGTAGTTAACTTAATGATTTGATAGTCTCTTGATACAACTGTTTTCTTTCCAATGAAGTACTGTTGTGTAGTGGTATGCCTTAATTCCCTTAGTTTTTAGCAGGATTATAATTTTTGTCTTCATCACAGTGCAGAGTTAACAATGGCAGTGCTGCAAGTTAGAATCTTTGGCGGAATAGATGCACCCAAAGGCAGGGATCACAGCATTTTTCTTCAAGTTGATAGCTTTCTGAGTTCACCTTCACTGTTTCAGCCAATCAGATGTAGGCACTAGAGAACAGATTTACAGTTGTTTCTTAATTTTTATTTACTTTTTTTTGTTTTGTTTTGTTTTGTTTTTTGAGACAGAGTCCCTCTGTGTAGCCTTGGCTGTCCTGGACTCACTTTGTAGACCAGGCTGGCCTCGAACTCACAGCGATCCGCCTGTCTCTGCCTCCCGAGTGCTGGGATTAAAGGCGTGCGCCACCATGCCCGGCTCTTATTTACTTTTTAATGTTTCTTTTTAACATATACATTTATATTATTACACACGGATAAAATAAACAACATACAGGAGGAAGAACCATGAGACAATCAGGAATTATATAAATGTTACATTCATAGTGATTTGGCTATTTGTATTTGGCAAACTTGAAGTAAGCATCTTTCCTATCTTGTTGGGTCTAAATTTCTGAATGGAGATTAATATCTATCATACCTCATTTCTACTAACTTAAACCATATATCTTGATCTAAAAACATCTTAACACCTAACCTACTAGGCTTAATTGAAAGACTAAACTATCTGGTCTTCAAACCCATCAGAGACTTGAGAAGAGATAAAACTTAAATACTTGAGTGAACCTGGAGTACAGGTTAGCAGCTTCCAAAATGACAAAATGACTAAGACAGTTTACTGCCTGAACAGTCACCCAACACTTTCTATAACATTAGAACACCATCTTTAACCTTCTGGCACAATATATCTGACAGACTGTACATCATGCATACCTCATGCTATTGCAATGTTAGAACTGTAGAATGCTTGTGAGGAATTATGTTTTCAGAACAAATGAACTGGACACTGACCCTGGATCAGACCTGACAGCATTCATTCCTGTCAGCAATCTGGATGCTGATGTCCTGTACCCTCCATGTTCCAGATCCAGTTGTTTCAAACAAAGGCTAATGCCTATTTTACTTTTTTTTGAAGGATATAGGCATGTTTTTTGCTAGAATACAGTTGCCTTCAAGGCATGTGAGGAAAAATGTCATTTCTTTTCGACTCTCTGTTGCATTCTGAGAGCTTAGAAGACTAATTAATATTTGATATAATAGAAATTGTAACAGTTTCTGATATCAAGATACTTTTGATATTATAAGAGTAATTATTATTACAATATTTTTAAATGTCTGCTTAGAAAATTCTTAGTTGTACTTGTGTTTGGATTTACTAGTGTCCAATTTACTATTCTTTTGAATTATTTTGTTATTAGCTGTTCAGGCAAATAATCATAGCTTCTTAGTTTTTCCTGTAAACCTTGAATAACGGAGTTGGGATATGCATTAATCAAAATTTAATGGCGTTAAAATAATACTTTGTTTTGTATAAGCAGTTTTTTTTCAATTTGTAAATTACCTACAATTGCAATTCAATTTACTTTAAGTAACTTTAATTTTTAATGAGATTGTATTACATGCTACATTTAGCTAAAAAAAAACTGAATAGATTTATGTGTGTATTGTGATATTCCTTTTTTTAATTGTCATACTTTTTCTTTTTTATTAATTTTTAAATTTTTTACATATATATTTATATTATTGCACCTATATAAAATAAACTATATACAGCAAAAGAACCACAGAACATTCAGGAATTACATTCACCTTGCATTCATAGCGTTTTGTCCGTTTGTATTTGGTAACCTTGAAGAAAACATTTTCCTATCTCAGTGAATCTAAAATTCTGAATGTAGCTCTACAGCTATCGTATCTCATCTCTATTAACTTAAAACATCTCTCTAGACCTAAAGGCATCTTAATCCCTAAACAACTAGGCTTGATCGTCATATTTTAAGAGCACTTACTTGTACCTGAGTGTGTATTGTGATATTCTAATGTGTATGGTCTCTGGAGAATATCTGGCTTATTTGATTAATGTCTGCAATATCAAGTGTTCCATGTAGTGAAGATATTTTACTTTCAGCAGCTTTTAAGGACACACTATGGTTAAATAACTAGTAAAGCTTCCAAAACTCACTTCTACTAAGTGCTACTTAGCACCTGACAAACATCTGCTTTTTCTGAGCCCCTCTTCAGCCTTTGCTGATCATTCATCTCTTCGTGGTCTTGGTGGGTTTGCTGTATTTGATTTCATGTATGAGAGAGACGTTATGGTATTTAGCTTTTAAATTTTATTTTACCAATGAAATGTCTTCCTTTTTCATTCCCATTGAAGCAAATTATTTCCTGCCTATCAAAAGTATTTTTATTTTACTTTTTATAAATTGAGTATTTCATATATATGTATATATATATATCTATATATATGTGTAATGTGTTTTGATCAAATATTCCAACTAATCCTTCCCCTCCAATTCCTTCCACATGTATCCTACCATTTTCTTCACCAAACTTCATTTGCTCTTATTAACACACACACACACACACACACACACACACACACACACACACACACACACAGACTCCACTTACTGCTGCCTGTACCTGCATGGGTTGAGGACCACCTCTACAGCATGCGTAACTTTCAAAGGCTTTTTTCCTGAAATAAAATTTACTTGCCCTCCCTTGACAACCATCAACTGCCAGTTGCTTCTCAACTAGGGGTTGTGTTTCCTGAGTCCCACCTGTCCATGCAGGTCTTGAACATACAAGTCGTGTGCATACAATCACAGCACTGTGAGTTCATGAGCACAGTGATGCAGTCATGTCCAGCAATTTTTTTCTGTATATATTTATTACCTCTGACTTTTACAATATTTCTGCACTTTTTCTACAATGATCCCTGAGCTGAGTGGGGAGGCTATATATGATCTAAAATGTCCTATTTAGAGCTGTAGGATATACAATCTCTTGCTCTATATATCCTGGTCATTTGTAAGTGTCAGTATTAATCACCATCTCATGCATAAGGAAGATACTCTGATGAGGGATTGTTGGTTCTTGTACCTTAACAATTAAAATTTATTATGAATTTATTAAACAAAGGTATTTTTCTTACAACCTGACTATCCTAAACACAAGGGAAAAAAGTCTAAAGAGAACAAGAATGAAACATTCTGGGTATCAGTTCCGCTGGGAGAATCCCTTGGCATAATTCTCTGGGTTTCTCCTCTACCCAACAGAAGTCCGCACACTCTTCTCCTGTATCCAGCCTCTTCTTCTCAGCAGCTACTGTGCTGTGTTCAGGAATCTCTGACCTCTCTCACTCCAATTACCCAATGTCCCTTTCCTCCTAATCATCAGTCCTTTTTGCAATACAAAACCCCAGGTGTGGTCTCAGGAGCCTGTGTTGTTGTTTTGTTTTTGTTTTTGTTTGTTTTTTTTTTTGTTTTTTGTTTTTTTGTTTTTTTTGTTTTTTTGTCTTGGGCTGAAACTTCCTCTCTCTGAGTCTAAGATCTTTATCTCAGTGGGGTCAAGCCATCCTAGACTACTTTCACCTTGGGCCCAGCCTAAGACAAAGTCACATTCCTTCCACAAGGGATGAGCAGTGCACTAATCTGGGAATATAATGATAGTGTGGAGGAAAATTTGCTGTTTTAATGCTGTGACAATTTAGCCAAATAATAGTATGAGGTTCTCCCATGTGTGGTATGGCCTACCCAGTCACAGGTTTGGGACGAAGATAATGGTACTAGGAATGAGTTCTGTCTGTACGGAACAAATATAAATCCAGCCAGGGAGTGATTGATCACTGCTATAATATTTATGCCATTGTGGTACCACTATGCATATCTTGATAGGCCAGTCATTACTATGACTTGAAGGATTCGTATAAAAACTTTTCTCCCTCAGCTGTGAAAATTAACCAATAAAAATAAAGCTTTCAGGTTGGCAATGTCTTGATTTGTCCATGTGCTTTCAGTCAGGTATGTGGTGTCTTTATCACTAGGGTCTCACCGCCAGTTCTTGGAGGGTGATAAAGAACAATGGCAATAACATGAACTATTGTGGAAAGGTTTGAAGGATTCAGCTAACCAAAGAACTCAAGGGAGGCAACCATCCTTCCCATTAAGCCCTTTTTGGTAGTTTTGGTGGCTGGGAGAGACATTGTTTCCATGGTACAGGGTAGCTCCATTTAAGCTCTTTGTAAATTAAAAAAAAAAAATGTGTATGGATAGTTTGCCTGTATGTATGTCTGTTTACCCCATGCATGTTTGTACTTATAGAGGCCAGAATATGGTGTTATATACCCTGGGACTGGATTTGAAAATAGTTGTGAGTGCTGGGAATCAAGCCTGGGTCCTCTGCAAGAGCAAGTGCTCTTAACTTCTGAGTCATCTCTCCAGCCCCATTTTAATTCTTTTTATATTTGTATGTATAAGCATTTTAGAAAGCAGCTACAGTATCAGGATTCTAATTGTAATTTTCTAATGTCTTTAGTACTTTCCTCTGAACCTGGTTTCCTCGGTTTTCCAGGCATTTATATTTCTTCTCATCTTTTTACTTGTCCTTTGTAGATTCCCAATTTTTAATTCCATGTTATTTGGAAAATATTTATGTCTGTGTTTAGCAGTTTTCAGGACTTAGTAATCATTCTTTATTAAAAACTGAAAGAAAGCATCTCTTAAATCTGCAGGTGTTAGTTTTTGATGAGATTTTTATCTAGTCATTTATATTTGTTGTATATTCAGAAAAACAGAAACACAAGATTTTGACCGTTACTTAAGACTTGTATTTTATGATCGATTGCTACTTACTGTGTGCCCTTATGCCCTTTTAAAGATGTTTAATTTTAGCTTTTAATTGTGTGCACTACCGCAGTGCCCGCACATAAAATGATTCCTTTTATGTTGCAGTTCCTAGCGTTATACAATAATGTTCCTGTTATTAAGATGTATAGAGCTGTGTATCAACATCATTAAATATTCATGGCTTCTCATTTTTCTTATTATTTAGTATTTCTATATAATAGGAGATGAGGGACTGTTGTTGCTTAGTCATCACTTAGTTATCATGGTGCATTCTGCTCTTGTTTTTGTTTTATCAGGACTCTGAAGTACTCTTACATCTGCGATGCAATCATTTACATTAATTGCTAAATTTCTTTCCTCTTGAATACTGTGTGTGACTCTCCATTGGTGCTGAAAAGTCCTTCCTGTTCATACACAGAATGGCTAAAGACCCTGATTCTCTGAATATTTAGGAAGATGTAGAACTTAATTTTTGTGGCAAATGTATAATAAGAAAAAAAGAATACACCAATGAATTATTTATTAAATTTCTCAAACAATGGAAATTAAATATTTCCCACACTGTTATTATGGTCTAGATTTTAAATGTCTGCAAGGCCTTGATTTCTATCCCATTGCACTGTTCAGAAGTAGATTTTAGGGAACCTATGTAAGCATTTAGATGATTGGAAGTGTGCCTTTAAAGATGATATTTGTATATTCTCTTTAATCTCGATCCACTCCTCCCTCCCTCCCTTTCTCTATCCCTCCCTCTCTCCCACAATCCACCTTGCTGATTTATATGAGTCATATATATGTGTGTGTGTGTGTATATATATATATATATATATATATATATATATATATATATATATATATATATATATATAATGAGTAATACATACATATATATTGTGCTTTATACTTCCCAGCATGGGATTTGCTTCATCACACTGCTACAAATATCAAAACAAATCATTGCCATTCAAAAGTAGCTCTGCGTTCTCTGAAACCATGAGGTAACATAGATAAATCTTTGCTCTTTCTCAGGTGAATATATTGAGCATTCTGCTACACTGATGGAAAATTTACCCATGCATGTGCTTTTTAATTTTGGTTATTAATGTATTCTTTAAATGTATTATGCTGGCTTTTATCTTCAATTGTTATGAGCTCATGAGCTGACAGACTCAAATTGCTCCATCGGCCATATTGGTTATTGTTTCATTTATCCTCACATCATCAGAGATGAACTTGGTAGAGTAATTCTTTTTGCATTTTGTAACTGCCCTTAAACATTCTTGACTTTTAGAATGTTCTATATTTTCAAAACTTATTTTCTGTCATCCAGAGATTGTTATAGGAGAGTTTTGTGTTTTTTTAATCCCTCTCTTCTTCTCTCCCTTTCTTCTCTTTCTGTTTTTACTTTGTCTTCCTTAAAAAAAAGAAACATTTTCCTTATTGATGGATTCAGGGAGACAAGTTTCAAGGTCATAGACTTCTTCAGAGTTCTACCTGTGAATAAAAGTAATATATTCTTACTGTTCTCTCTTATGGAGTGATCTAGAAAGGTTTAGGTTTCTAGTTTGTGTGCTCACCTTTATGTCCTTTGGAATAAAGCATTGTTATTCTGCCTTCCCTCTTTTTATTCTGTTGTTTCTCCAACTTCTAAGAGTCTTCATTGCACCAACACTAATTCAGTACTTAAGCAAGTCGTCAGAACAAGAGGATAAGAAGGAAGAGATTTGAAACAGTTCTTCTAGACCTGTAAGAAATGAAATGTAGGCCAGAGTGTCAGGAACAGTCAGCAAATGAGGACATCAGAACCTTGTAGTGAGTCTCTCAAGTTTAATTTGATCACTTATTGGTCTGACACTTCTGTATGAAATGTTGGAATAGCTGGGAATACTTTTCCCTACTTGAAAAAAAAAGTACCTAAAAATATAGTATCCTATTGAAGAAAAAATACAATTTTCTCCTAACGGTGGGTCAAAGTCATAACAAATTCAAAAGGGGCTGAATGGACCTAAATTGAAAATCATCATCTGTGTCTTTGGACCTTGAGAATTGCTTGGGAACAGGAACCAGAAAACCTACACCTGTGGTGTTATGTCTTCAGTACTCTTGGCTGGTCTTGCCTATGGAGGGCTCCTGTATTAAAGCCACAGGGCCCCTACATAGATGCCATTTTTGCCTCTGTATGGCAAAATGATGACCAGGCAAAAAAAGAAAAAGAAACCATTTTCATTTCTGAGAAAGTGCTCTTGTTACTGAGGTTCTTGAGAGAGTGATCTTGCACTTTCTACCAAGAACTCAAGAACTTTGTATTGGCTCATGCCAGAGTCTGTGACCATAGTGTCTGAGTAGAGGACTTGCTACAAGAAGGGAAAGATGCTGCAAACCTGTGTCCCAGAAGCTCAAAACACATAAAATTTTCTTTCTTGAATTATTTTTAAAAGTGGCTGCTCAAATGCTGGAGATAAATTTCTTTCGTTTTTTTTTTTTCAAAATATTGCTGGCTATTTATATGACTAATTCTTACAGAAAAACACATCAGTGTGTTATTGGTGATGATTTTTCACGTTATGTTGGCTGCCACTTTGCTTGGTGGTAGTGGTGGCCTTTGCTGTTCATTAATATGAATGTATTTTCATTGTTCCACATGCAGCTATTCATCATGACCTGAACCATATGTTGATGATATTTTCCTTTCTTGAATGTGTATTTTTAGGCTTCTATGTAAAAATTGGGGTATCTGTAAGCATGTGGAATTATTTATCAGTCTTTACTTTGATTCTGCTGATCAATGTGTCTGTCTTTATTCTAACACCATGCTGTTTCCATTACTACCACTCTGTAATATGATTTGAAATTTGGGGTGGTGATACCACCAACAATTTCTTTCATTATTTAGGATTGTTTTTCCTATTCTGTTTTCTTTTTTTTTATATTGGTATATGTGTGTGTGTGTGTGTGTGTGTGTGTGTGTGTGTGTGTGTGTGTGTCCATATAAAGTTGAAGACTCTTTTCTCAGTTTCTTTGAAGAATTACATTGGAATTTTGATAAGGTTAGTGTCAATCTATAGACTGTTTTTTTAGAAACTAGAATGGGAGGATTAAATGAGGGGTGATGACATGTGGAAGATCTTGTGAAAAGCCATACAGATATCTCTTACTGGTTAAATTTCTTTATATATATATATAGGACTTAAGTGAAGTCATCATATATTGGGGGAGATAATTCTCCAATTAGACATATTATAGCACCATATTAAAACTTCTAGTGTCAGGAAAGGTTTCTGTCTTGTTGAGTCATTGGCCAAGTGATCCCATAAGTCTGCACAACAATATCATGGGCTATCGCCGAGGCTATTTTTAAGTCTCTGTAACCTGGTGGTAAACCATATTGCTGAAGACACAACTTAATTATATCATTAAACATGGAAATAGTCATCTGGTGCCACTAGAAGCTTTATTCATACTGACAAGCATTGATGGTGATGAAAGGTACTTTTCATGCTGCTGGAATAGAAAAGCAATCACCAGTTTTGTTCAATTACGAACACTGCGACCTACAACAGTGACCTGCCTGCAAGATATACTGGTGTAATTAGTGACACAAATGTTATGAGACTAACCATGCACTTTTAAAAACTGCATATGGAGGGAGAGGAATACCAACCCACCCACAAAACTTTGACCCCTAATTTATTCTGCCTACAAGATATTCATGAATAAAAATAGAGCAGAGATGGAGGGAATGTCCACCCAAAACCTGGCCCAATCTTCGGGTCCACTCAATGGGAAAGAGCCAGTCCCTGACCATATAAATGATACTCTGCTGTGCTTGTAAAGAGGAGCCTAGCATACCTATTTTCTGAGAAGGTCCACCCTGCAGCAGATTGAAATAGATGCTCAGACCCATAGCCAAACATTTGGGCAGAGTGCAGGGAATCTTATGGAAGAGTGTGTGTGTGTGTGTGTGGCGGGGGGGTGAGCAGGAGGATCTGGAAGGGACAGGAGCTCCACAAGAAGACCAACTGAGCCAACTAACCAAGGCCCAGGGGTACTTGCAGAGACCTAAGCACTAAACAAGGAACATACATGGACTGAACCTAAACCCCCCTATACAGATGTAGCAGATGGGCAGATGGGTCTTCAAGTGGGTCCCCACGTAAGGGGAGAGGGGCTGTCTCTGACGGTGGATCTGTTGCCTGCTTTTAGATCTCTTCGGCTTGGTGGAGCTGCCTTTCCAGAATGCAGGGGTAGAGGATGTGCTCAGTCCTGATGTGACTTGTTTTGCTGGATGGGTGGGTGGTGGGTTCTCCTTTTCTGAGGAGCAGAGGAGGATGGATAGGGAGAAGAGGGAGGGAGGATGGGACCAGGAGAAGAGGATGGGGGTGGCTATGATTGGGATGTAAAAGTGAATAAATAATAGATAGATAGTTAGATAGATAGATAGATAGATAGACAGACAGACAGACAGATAAACTACATGGCAGTGGGAAAAATTGTATATCAGGTCCATTCCATGAGATAGAACCTATGCATGACACTGGTAATATGGCTAAAAACTAGGAATATTAGAAAAATGAAACAAAGGGTTCATTCACAGCCATATGTATATTTGAAAATATTTATTCTTTTAAGATAGGTAATATTCTATCATTTTATGGCAATTAAAAACTTTTGTGTGTGTGTGAAAAGAGTTTTCTTTCCTCATGCCTGGGAATCATTACTTATTATTATTTTTTGATATCTTTGGTTCATATGTATATCTCCTCAGTTGAAAATTATATGTTATCTGTTGTAAATGGTGGAAATAATTAAGGGATGCAATTAGTAGGAAAAGTTAAAAGACTTGGAAATATTCAAGTATTTTATTGGACTGGTAGGACTAGAGTCAGCTTCTGATGTGGTCAGTATTTTGCTTCCTGGCTCCTGCATGTGGCTGTTTCCTTAGCTCCTTGGTGTTTTCTCTCATTGATCAACTTTACTTTACTTTTAGGATGTTCTAAATCATCTGGGATCCTGTGAACTGGATGAAGATGATCTAATGCTTGATTTAGAATTTTTAGAGGAACAGAATCTTCAACCCCCAGGTAAGCGCCGAATAAATGCCCACAGCAATATGATCTCAACAAATGCCTATAGCAATGTGACCCCAATGACAGTCAATTACCTCTAAGTGCAATTTTCACTATAAGCAAGACACTGTTTTTGAGCATGGGCAATTTTCTCTTTTTGTCATCTGTCTACAAAGAATAAGCTGGGTTCTCTGCACACTTGAGCTTTTCCTACTAGCTGATTAAGCTCGCAATTATAAAATAATTATAAAATAAAGCAATTATAAAATAAAACAAAAAACAAAAATATATCTTAAAGGAAAAATGCTCCATTTAAAATATTAATATTTTATGTCTGAAGGGAAACAATATAGTGACTACCATGTCATTTTTCATGGCTTACTTTTGAATAAATTAACCTATTGGTGATCTAGATTTGTTAGTTCAAATTTTAGTCATGCTATCCCTAATGATGTAGATTAATACTGAGACTACAAGGCTGATCTGAATGCTGATAGTGATGAATAGCAGCTGTAGACATGTGCTCAAACACATGCTTACAGATAGAATGAGTGAGAACTAAATTTGCATCACATAAACTAAGAGAGCACATCATATTTATAATAGCTCAATTTTGCATTAAATATTATATCTCTAAACTCAGAAATACTTCATTTAATGTACTTTCTATGGCCTTATTGCATTCAGACTTGGGTTTTTGATAGCACAGTTTATGTTTTCATATTTTCAATGATACCTCTTACATTTTTACATTTACATTAAAGATCAATACTATTCAGGTTAGCTTTAAAATCTTGAGTCTACTGGATCAGCTAGCAAAATAGACCTTGTGGAACTTAGTATGGAACTTGCGTGAATTATGCTCACTGAAGTATTTCTCAGCCACATTTTGAGGTGCTTAGTCCATGCTAATTGTTTATTCCTACTTAACATATTGTAAATTTAAAAAGCAGGCCATAATGATGTTATATTTTCTTGTACTCTATTTTAGTTCACTAATATATATCAATTTGGGATTAAATTTTCTCAGAACATTTTATCTCCATTGATTTGACAGCTAACCCTTTGATAGTATATATTTTTATTATTTTTATAAAGATAACTTCCTAAGTTTGTCCTTCATGTGTATTTATCCTAAGAGCTAGACCGTGGGGAATTATTGTAACAAGTGTTCCCTTTGGAAGGAGCCTTTGAAAGGAGAATAATCAATATCTAGCAAACATGTAGGTTGCTACTGATAGATATAAAATATAATATAACATATTACCATACATCATAGCATATTACTATCTAATCTCTAGTATCCAAACGTTGTAAATGGCCAAACTATAGAAGATTAAGGTATACATATTACATATTAATTTAAATGTCTACAGTAACAAAATGCTAGAAATACTTTAAATGTCTTTCAATAACACAATTATTGAATATTCAGTAGTGTAATAATAAAGAAAAGCAATAAAGAAAGCATGTATATTTACTAATTTATGATTATATGTAAATTATTAATATTGAACAATGCAGAGAGGAACTAGATGGTATACCTGAGCCCTAGGTCAATCCATACCATCAACATACGTGTGAAGTCTGTCCCTCTTGATACATTTCCGGGAGAAGTACCATGCCAGCCCTGGAGTGGCCATTCCCTCTTTCCTCCTTTACATATTATCCCACACATACTTTCACCTAAGAGATAAGGAGAAGAATTTATGTTTATAGTTTTTAAGATCAGTGTGGTAAAAGTGTATCTCATAATTTTAAACATGTTTGATTTGTATTTTGTAAAGAGAGATTGTATGAATAAATTTTACTAATTTGTAACTTTTTGAAATTCGAACAGTGAATTTTATAACAAGTATCAGGATGAGAAGAAAATAAGTGGCAAGTGACAAGATAAGATTGCCAGAAAGCAGCCAGGCATAAAGTGCAGAGAGTTCGACAGGGTTTCTTCTGTGGGTGGTCAGTATGGAGGAAGGGCAGAGGTGGTAATTGTAGATTAAAATAGATGGCATATGACCTTAAACTTATCACTAAGGAGGCAGAAGCAAGCAGATCTCTGTGAGTTTAAGGTCAGCTGGGTCTACAGAGCTAGTGCCAGCATAGCCACAGCTATAGAATGAAGCCCTGTTTTGAAAAACAAAATGACAACAAAGTAATAGTAAAACAAAACAAAACAAAAGAAAGAAATTCAATGTGGTACACTCAAAGGAGCATTTACTTAAAACTATGTGTATACTTGGTAAAAAGATTTTTGAATGTTTTTACTATGAAAAACTGATGGATTTTACAGATAGATATTTTTAATTCAGTTTATATGTGCAATGTTTATGTTGTCATGTGTCACTTAAAATAAATGTTTAAAAGTTGAAAGATCATTCTAAATTAATGAGAAAGATGATGCTTTGACTGGATCTTACAGAATTATAGTTCATTTTGTTGAATTTTATAATGGCACTCTGGTTTAGTGTGAAATTTTACAGAATGTATTGTAGAGCTGTCTGTGGTAGAATGATTATATCAGTGATTTGTTTGAACCAAACAAGGGCTAAGACTAAGTTGGTAAATGTAGAAATATATATATACACACACACCAAACATCACACACCTTTAATATAATAGGCTCTTCATAGGATGTCATATTACTTTTATATTATGTATTTTAAAACTTAAAGGAGAATAGGTAGGAAAAAACATCCAGGAAAAACTGGAATGTTGATTAGGAGGATAACATGAGTTCATTGCCAAAGACCTGTGCTGTGTGAAAAATGACAGTTAAAATAACACAAGATTCCATTGCTCCAAAGACTGAACAGTGGAAATTTGACCATAAATATAATGCTTCATCATTTTCTTGGGGGGGAGGAGAAAATAGGTCAATAGGAAAATACTGAAAGTGGCCAATGGTGATGAAGAGGCTACTGAATATATTCTTTATTTTGCTTTTGGTATGGATTTCGGGTCATAGTTCCTAAAACCATGTCATTTAAAACATATTGTTTGTTATAAAGCAGAATGTTTTAATGAGTCGGTTTAAAAATATATGTAAGTTTCTGGAAACTGGGGTCTGATAATGAGACAGACCTTTATCAAAGCCATATCAAATTAAGTGTAAAAAATTTAAAGAAACTTGCATCTTTAGGATGCATTCCAAGTAAAATGAAAGTTGGCTTCAAAAATAATAGACATTGTAATTTTATAAGCTTATTTTAAAATGCACATGCACATGCGAGTGTGCACACAAATACTACTTCACTTAAAATATATTTATAGAATCCAGAATAAGTTAGGCTGCAATGGTTGATGATAGTTCCCCTAGAAGTCATAGTGATAGGCAGAAGAAACCACCCTTTTGTTGTTGGCCTATCAGAAAGGAGGAGGTGGAAGAGATTCCCAGAGCAACATAAACCAGTGCTGTTGCTCTTGGTTTCCTCCTAGAACCTAAAGGCATGGCCCTTTCGCTGAGGTTAACACCTACTGTGAATATCAAATTTGGAGAGACAGAGCTGCTGGTGTGGGCCTCCTTTCTGACCACTAGTTCTCATGGCACCAGAAGGTGCCCTGTAAGCTGCCAAGGGGAACAAGTTATTAATAGTCTTACCCAGCTGTTAAATCTGTGGAGCACTGTAATGGCCATCCCAGAAATATCTCCTTAATGGTGCAATAGTGACACTTAAAGAGTTGGGAGTAACCAACAGCTATGTAATTGCACCTAAGGACCCCTTGATAGGATGGAGTTCACATCTGTTACTGTAAACCTAGCCAACTTTTCATGGCTGGAGAAATCTTAGGCACCAGAGGAGGGACTATTACTATCATTTTCCTAAAGCAAAACAGTATCTAACATCATTCCAAGTACATATCTTTACACTCAAAGATAAGTCGCTGTTATATCTCAGGTCTCTCTTACCTGACACCAATGATATGTCTTTTGGTGACAAATGAAAATGTATTACAGAGATGTATAACTCCTTAAAATGCAGAGAATAAAGGACCCTGAGTTACTTGGCCCCAAATGGTACATGTACAACACAACCAGAACCAAGGCTCTAGAAAAATCATGGGAAAGGAGACAGAAAGAGTGTAATCTCCAGAGGACCAGGTTGTCTAATGTAACATGTCTTCTTCCAGACATAACAGGAAAGCTGAACTCATGGAATCTTAGCAGTATAGTTTTCTAAACAAAACCGTGCAATGATCACACCAGTTGTCATGCTAATATTAATATGAAACACTTCACAAGGCCTCATCTCTAGATAAAGAGCTACAATCAATGAATGGCTGTGGTGTGAGGAACAATTAGTTTTCTCCAGAGATGAGCCCTGGATAGGTTATCTAGTCCCAAATATTCACCCCTGAACATGTGTACAAGTGAGAAACACTAAATGGACTTCAGTAAATTATGTCTTTCTATCTATCTATCTATCTATCTATCTATCTATCTATCTATCATCTATCTATCAATCATCTATGTATCTATCGTCTCGTAGTAATTATAGAAGAGGTCATGAATCTGAAAGAGAATGGAGGTGAAATGCATGTATGTATGTATGAAATTTGCATGCATGTGTGTGCATGTGTGTGTGTGTGTGTGTCTGTTTGTGTTTGTGTGTGTGTGTGTGTGTGTGTGTATGTGTAATATTGGCACCTTGAAGTCATAAACAGTTGAGTGAGTCAGGATTTCAATTCTGTCATAGTGAACCCTGTCCTCTATTTGTAACACCTTGTGATTACATTCGTTTCAAGCTATCAGCAGGACTAGGTAAACGACTGAGGCATGTTTGGATGCAAAATGTCTTGTTTTCCATGTTGCAAAGGATAGAGCATGAACCTAGGACAGTTTGATTTTGCCTCTGTGGATTTAGAGAATCTCACTCTTTTGTAAATACTTTGTCTTATCAATGGTTGTTTTTTTAAAAACATTTATTTATTATTTATACAGTCTTCTTCCCACATGTGTGCCTGCCTACCACAAGAAGGAACTGTATCTCATTACAGGTAGTCCTGAGCCATTATGCGGTTGCTGGGAATTGAACTTGGGACCTTTGGAAGAGCAGACGGTGCTCTTAACCTCTGAGCCTTTGTTTTTCAAGGCTCTTGAATTTTGAATAATTCATTACAATTATAGTAATATTAGAATATACTTTCTAATTTGAATATTATTGTCTTAATTTTATAACATTAAGTGATGAGTTTGTAATATTAAATATTAGCAAATTAAGACATGTTGCTTAAAAACATAGCATATTTCTTTATGCTAACCCATCCCAATTAAATTCCTGAAAAATTTCCCCTAGATATTAATTAATTGCCCAAAGTACTGTACAACCTCCTTAGGATAGCAATGTATCTAAGAGGGAACACATTACTGTTTTAAATACCGTAAGTTATAGAAACTAAGCTCAACAATTATAGAAAAAAATGGATTGTTGCCTTACATGACAATTGTTTTTTTAACCACTTAAATATGGAATATTTAGTTGAAAATTAAATTATTAAGTGTTCTTTGATAAAATGAATATAATAGACAGATGGGTGATGGAGTAAAGACAAATATTATTATTTTGTTATTTATTCTGGGTTTGCTTCTTAGGTACTCAGAGCATTGTTATCAGTGTATGTCCACAAGCAAATAGAGTTAATGGCCCAGCAATATCAATTAGATATTAATTAGGTAGTTGCTAAATATTTTGAATTTGATGAGAATAATTATAAGAATTCTTCTGTGAGTTACGAATTCCTCCTGTGACTGTTAATTAAGAAAGTAATTTTGTTATTAATTTTTAATGGGTGAAAGTACAGCAGAGTTGAGATGAACCCCTAGTGGTTTTACTAATATGAATGGCAATGTATAAAGAATTGCAACATTAACACAAGGATGCTCTAAAAATCAACCGTAAGTTTGCATGGACTGTGAAGTATCTGGATCAAAAGAAGAGGGCGCAGGGTATCTTCAACTAAGTTGTGGAAAACTGAAAAATGCATGCCACTTAACTTTGGAGATATAATTTGGAAATTAATAAATATCTGTATGAAGTTATGCCACTTGGGCTGACAGTGCTCCCCATAAGAGCTGTAGACTGTCTAACAAAAGCCCTGTACCAGACATTCTTGAGTTGATAGTTATGGTAGTCCAAGTTACCCCCAAATAATGGAAGCTATTGTTGTTGCCTTTGGGTGATTCTCTGGGGTTGGAGATTATGCCTTTATTGTGAAGACACTGCACATTTAGGGCACAAGACTCAGGTTATTACTGCTGTATCTAACTTTATAACCTCTTTTGTGTTGTCAAGCTTCCATCATAACATAAACTACTATGTACACTGACAGGAGAGAGAAGCAATCAATAACTTTCTCTAACTGTAAGGCCTTTGACTACAGCAAGTACAAGATTTGTACAATATCTGTAAAGATGCTATAGTGTCACTTATATTTGGTGGTAACCAACAATTGTCTGTCTAATTGTGCTTAAGACACACTCAACAGGAAGGAAATCATGTAGCATACTAGAAACTCAGCCAAGTAGCTGTAGCTAGTTAGGTCATTGGGTATGTCAGGAGATTTTACTTCTGCCCCTTTGCCAGACCAGCTTAATCCCTCACTTTATTGTAGAATGATTTCTTATACTTATAGACACTGTAGCCCACAGCACTCAGCAAAGAAGCTTCTCTTTACAGAAAATGGAGACTTCACTTACTTTTCTTTTGCTATGAAGAGACACTATGGCAAAGGCAACTTATAAAAGAAAGCATTTAATTGAGTGTTTGCTCACAGTTTCAGAGGTTCCTGCTCATCACTGCAAGGAACAGGGATCCTTCTGCCACAGTACCTGGATGCTTACATATTGAGAAAAAAAATCATGGCAGAGAGAGAGAGAGAGAGAGAGAGAGAGAGAGAGAGAGAGAGAGAGAGAGAGAGAGAGACAGAGACACAGAGAGAGAGACAGACAGAGACAGAGAAAGAGAGACAGACACAGAGAGAGAGACAGAGAGAGAGAGACAGAGAGAGAGAGACAGGGAGAGAGACAGAGACAGAGAGAGAGAGAGAGACAGAGACAGAGAGAGAGAGAGAGAGAGAGAAGGAGAGGAGGTAACATGCTAACTGGGAATAACATGGGCTTTTGAAACCTCAAAGCCCGTCATGAGTGATATATCTACTCCAACAAGGTCCCAAGTTTTAAACATGTAAACAATTCCTCCCACAATTCAAATATATGAGCCTACAGGAGCCATTCAGTTCACCACAGAGAGTGTTACAGAAAACTACAACTGGACACTATACAGAGAACAAAGGATTGGGAGGTGCTCAGGGCCAGTGGGTACATCTGCATTATGACGCCTACACCTAAGGTGAAGGGACAATTATGGAAAGGCAGAAGAATGATGTAAGAACCAAGGGAACAGCAAGTGAGACTGTGATTCCTAGAAATGGCTGTGCAAATAAGTCCTGAATAGTGACAGTAACAATAGACACAGTAAGCATAGAAAGAGAAGGAGAATCTCCTAAGGTCCAAGGTGGAGACAGAGAGCTACAGGCAGTAATGACTACTGAGAGAAGGGTGACTTAGTCTCTCCCAGCTGGCCCCGTGCCAGGGATTATCCAGTACAAAGAAGTCAGCCCTGAAATCATATACACATAAAGAACAATAAGAATTAAGTTCATTTTTATTTATATATTTCTTCATACACACATTTATATTTGTATATATACATATATGTACATATATACATACATTATTTTTGTTTTACATACATATACACATGCGTATATGTATGAATACACACACACACACACACACACACACACACACACAGTGTATATCTTTAAAACAAAATAATCAAAAGAAAAGTAGCCAAAAATTTGAGAGGGAGACGGTTGAGGCATGACAGAGGTTGAATGGATGAAAGGAAAGAAGGGATGTGATATAATTATATTTTGATTAAAGACATCCTTAAAATGCATGGACTCAAAGCTACGCATGATGGTAGACTCAAAGCCACGCATGATGGTACACACTTTGATCCTGCACCCATGAGGCACAATCAGGTGGATCTCTCTGAGTTGGATTCTACCCTGGTTTATGTAGGGCTATGTATGTATGTCTGGTAGGTAGTGTGTAGGAAAGTGCAGCTCACATCTTTTTAAAGAGTAAGTATAATAAAATGTGGTGCCCCTTAGAATCAAGAAGAGTCTCATGATAATAGCCTTGGTTCAAATTCCATACATTTTCCTACTTATATAATAATTATTTTGTGAAAGTCCAAAATAAATATGCAACAAAATCAAATCACTAATGAACATTAAATTTTAAAATGTATAAATAATATATACCACATGATTAGTTTTCTAAAATTTTTATACAAAGCCTATATTATGAATTAGAAGTTAGATTACTAAGTATTAAAACTATTTGCTGATAATAATTCATGTAAATGAGCTTGAGAAATTTTTGATGTGCTGATGGAAAATATTTGTGATGAAGGACTTCAAACTCCATTCATGAGAGGAGAATTTGGCAAATTGTGATGGAGATACAAAGTGAGAGGAACTAATTACTATTATATCTGGTGGCATATAAAGGATTGAATGAATAAATACCAAAATAATGAAGTTACCATTTTATATTCTATGTTTAGGCCTGAAGTCCTGTTAAAAAAAAATAAATCCAGCTAAGTTTTTTTTCCAAAAGGACTAAGACCAATCTTTTTTATTGGTATTTATTTCACTATGGTATAGGTTTTTGTGTGAACAAAATTACATTCTGAAAATTTAAGATTAAGTTATGACAATATATAGAATCCATTCTGCTTATTGTTTATTTACTAACTCATAAAATTATAATGATAAAAGTAAAACAATGAATAATATTGACTGAGTTAGATGGCCATTTATGTAGTAACTCAACCCTTTTTCATGCTTAAGAAGTTTGGATCCTGAGAGATAAATGATAAAAAGCAGATGTCTCATTTGGATATTATCTTCTAATAAAATTAATTTCTATAAAGTTTGAAATCTCAAATATACTATAGCCTGAGTTGCAAACTGCTCTGCTCCACGATCCTTGTGAGTTATGAACTTGACGTAGGATTTGCCCTTGACTCTATCAGGGCAGCAGAGAACCTGTTGGATTTGTGATGTGCATGCGTACTGAACCCACTCAGGCACACGGGCCTTTTGGCCTTTGCTTAGATAGAACTTGTAAGCACTCTCCTCCATGTCATTTAATTTACCATCTGTTTCTCAGTACATTATTTCCATTCTCTCAGAGTGAATGGAGAACCAAAAGAACTTTTCGCCAAGGCTTTAAAAAATTAGGAATTAGAAGAAAGAGTTAAATATAGAGTTACATTAACAGCTTTGTGGGTGAAACTGTGTACTTATTGTTTCCAGAGTTTTCCGTGGCATTCGATTGCTACAAGGGGTGACTGCAGTAGGTTCCCTGGAATGCACTGTTTTTATAGCACTTAGCAAATATGCGGCTGTGACATGGGTTGTCACTTTGAGGTTTCATCAGCAGGCTTTGTCCTCTTTTTCACTTGGGCTCTGACTTAGGGCAATAGGAACTGCTTGGCTACCATTAGATGGCAATCTTGTTCTGATAATGCTGATAGAAGCCCTGTGGTGCATTTGTATTCAACCTCATAGTTTACAAGGTTTTCAAATATGTTATCTCATCAAATTATCAAGATAACTCTGCAGTAGGTGATAATGTGACCCAAATACTGTGGAGGAAGAACATACTCTGAGGTTACAAACGTCTCTAGTCAACATTCACTGAGATCTTATCATTATGTGCAGGGCTCTTCTCAACTCGATCCAGGGTTTGCTGCTTCTAATTTCACACACAACTCTAATACATTGGGTTACACATTTTCCAAGGTCACTGAAAATCATAGTTACGTCTTAAAAGGAAGTGGGTATTTCAAGTAATCATGCTGACTGTGGGAAATATGGGTCATTAGCTAAAGAGCAGGGGAAGGCAAAGAGCTATGGAACATTGACAAAGTCATAGAGCAGAACAGTGTGGGGTCATTTAATGTAGAAACAAACATCGCTATCCACAACAGCAGGGGTGGGGTTTACAATACTGCAGTGTGCAGCTCCTCTGCTTGGGAACATTGTTAGTGGAAGCTGTGACTCGTGCGGAAGGAAAACAAAACCTGAGAGCTGGTGAGACACAAGCCTATAAAATTACCTTTCAAACACATCTATCTAAATTGTTCCGTATTATGTAATGTGCTAGATGAAAAAGTCCTTGGTTATTCATAACTACAACTATCCAGAAAGTATCGTTTCACAAGGAATCCCCATCACAAACATTTGAGTGCATTTTAACTATGTTTCATAGTCTCTACAATTGCTTTCATTTTCCCCAAGATCTTAAAAATCTTAGCTGGATACAAGGATTGCCTTGTGATGAATTCCCTAATTGTCATCTTTACAAAAGCAGTCCTTTATAGTCTACCAATAGAATCTATGAGGGTCTTTTTACATAACCGTAAGATTTTATAATGGATTTTTAAATGTTTTATATATAATTTTATATATAATTTAATGATTTGCATTTAAAATTGAGTGGGTTTGCTTATTTGATTTCTTAATTAACTAAAATAAAAATTAGTTTGATGCTTTTATACTTGGCTTTTAGCACTCATTTTAACTATCACACTTTCTTAGCACCCACCTGGGTTCAGTCTTTTCCATAGTGTACTCAAGTCCCAGGATACACCTTCACAGGATAGGAGTTTTAGAATAAAATTCTTCATCTTCCTTCTAAGTGCTTTTCTTTTCTTAAAACAATTAAATAGAAAATATGCATTTCTCAATCCCTTAAAGTTAAGTAGTGACATTCCCATATAATTTCTTGAATAATGGAAACAACCACTGTCACTATATATATGAAAATACAATTAGGAATATAATATTTAAAATTGTTCACCAACAAGAAACAATTTTTAATCACACCTGAGGTAAGAAAATAGAGAAGCAATCTTGAACATTGACACAATTAGAACAAATTCATTTGCAACTGTCACATTGAAAACAGTTACTTCCTATGCCTTGAATTATAAAGTTTAATAGATAAGTTTATGACATTCTGTAAAACAATCCGTCCTCTTTGAATTTGTTCTTTATTAATTTTCATCATAAAAATGTCCAAATGTTTCCACTGGCATTGGACATTTCTTGGTCTCAGGAAGATTGCCTTCCTTGTGTCCACACATCCTAGGCATGGAAGACAGCTGAAGTCAGGACAGGGTGTTTTGGGAATGTTAAAAGGTGTCATGGATGCTGTGATGTTTCTCTCAAGTACTGAGCTGCAACCATTTGTTAACGCAAAACTCAGATTTTATCTGATGAAATGAGAGGAAAATGCCAGCATTGCTGAATTCTGGTAAATTTTTTGCCAAAGAAAGGAAACAGTAAAAATTAATTTGAAGGTGTCTTGATGGGGATGTTTTAATTTGGGAGCTGCTCTGGGATTTGGCAAATGTGATATGATGATTGTGGTAGTGTAGATGAAACCAGCAAGGGGAGGGATTGATTATTTTTGGTTTTTCAAGTTGGTATTTCTCTGCGTAGGCTTGGCTGTCTTAGATTCACTTTGTAGAACAGGCTACCCTCAAACTCACAGCAGTCTGAGTGCACGGACGAGGATGCATGCAAGGTCGGAGGATATTGGATCCCTTGGAGCTGGAGTTACACATGGTTGTGAGACATCCAGCTAGGCCACCTCTCAAATCCCACAAAACTTTCTTCATCTCATGTCTTCCTTCTGGTATCAGAGCCTCATTCTCTATTCCTCCCTCAGGCCATCAGCAATATTTACCTTCCTCACTTCTATTTTAAACAACCCCATTCACTTTTATGTGGCCAACATGAGTCTGTGTGTAGTCTATGAAAAGCAATGACAGCCTCTACCTCAGTCCAACAATGAAGACTACTGTCCCGTCCTTTGAACTGTGCTCGGGAGGCATCCCCATTCTTTATTATTATTATTATTATTATTATTATTATTATTATTATTATTGTTGTTGTTGTTGTTATTGTTGTTGTTGTTGTTGTTATTGTTATTATTAATTTATTTATTTATTCATTTTACATCCCAAATACAGCCCTCTCTGTCCTCTACTCCCTTTCCCACCTTCTCACTCTCTTTACCTCTCCCCTTCTCTTCAGAAAAGGGAGGTACCTACCCATCACCCCCCCAATATCAATTCACCTGGGGATGTCCAGTCGCATCAGGCCTAAGTGCATCCTCTTCCACTGAGGCCAGACAAAGTAACTCATCTAGGGTCAAGTGATCTAAAAGCAGGCCACAGAGTCCATGATGGAGCCAGTCCCCACTCCACCTTCTAGGAGACCCACGTGAAGAACCATCAGTCACAGATATATCGGGGCCTAGGTGCTGTCCATGTGTACGCTTTGGTTGGTGCTTCAGTCTCTGTAAGCCCTCATGGGACTCAGAAAGTTGACTCTGTTGACCTCCTTGTGGAGTTTTTGTCTCCTGATAGACTTTCTATCCTTTACTCCACTCTTTACAAGACTTCTGAGGAACTTTGACTAATGTTTGGCTGTGGGTCTCAGCATCTGTTTCGATCAGCTGCTGGCTGGAGCCTTTCAGAGGACATCTATGGTTTCATATGGAAGGATTGATAGGTCTTTAAGAACATCCCTTTTATGAAAATCCATTGTAGGAAAATCATTTTTATAATGAAAATAGCTAAATAGTTCTCTAAGGATGAGGAAGTAGATAGGTGATGCTGATAGGCTTCTGCTATGTGGTGGTTTGGAGTGAAGTCTGAGTCTCTCCAATGTTGGAGCTAGGAGAAGAGTGCCTGTAACTGCAGCCAAGCCTGGCTTTCACAACTAAGATGTCACAGTTACATGTCAAATTTCCTGAGCATCATCTCAAGCATCTCTAGTTTAGTTTTCCTTTCTTTCTTTCTACCAAATCCACTCCTTACTGGATACTGCCAGAGGGAAAAATTGAGCGAAATTTCTAACTCTGTAGATTATACACAGATAATAGAAGAGTTTGTCTGCTCTACATCAGGCACCAGGAGAGTTAGATTAAACCAGAACCCATCTCTGCTATGGAGTGCAGGAAAATAAGTATGCGTTCTTATCCTACGTTTCTCGAAGGTCCTTTTTTTTTTTTGAGGGAGGATTCCCTGGGAAAGAAGGTAAAAGCATTGCCTGCAGATGTCTCAAGTAGATTTTCTGAATAAGGTATGAATGGAGAGATAAAATCCTTCCTGTACAGAAGTATTCTAAAATCATATTTAATGTACTCGTTCTGGCACTCGGTGAATGATAGGCTTTATAGGGATGTTACCTCAATAGTGGCTTGCAGCGGTCCCCGTGACTCTGTCTGTACTTGAAAATGATAGAAATGGAAAGTGTCTTTTGTCCTTTTTCCTTTAGAAACTTTTGTGGAATCACATACACCGACTGAACAATTTTTATAAAACCTTGGTTGGTTTCTCCATGTAGATCATTCATGGGTCAAAACATTATTCAACCGCATATGATTTCTGACAAACAATTACTAAAACCTTCTAATGGAAACAGAAATAGAAGCTGTTGTGTCATAGTTACCAAGTGAACTCATCTGGGAAGAGGGACCTCATTTGAAGACTCGCCTCCACTGTGTTGCCTTTGGAAAGGTCTGTGGGTCATTTTTAATTGTTCAGCAGAACACTTGTCACCCTTTCCAAATAGCTGCCAGAAGAATAATCTAGTCTTCGTCACTGTACATCTTAGCTTTTATTATTAGCTTAACCTCCACCAGCCCATTCTCTTTATGTTCACAAGATATGCTGCCATGCTAAAGTGGTCTTAATCCTGGTTCTATGTAAAAGTCAATATTCCTGTTACCTTCATTACAAAATCCAATTTCCTTAACAGATAACACAGTTCTCATGCTTCGGTACTTTCACTTTTGCTACACTTAACTCGATTTCTTGCAAATATTTATTGAAGGCTTATTTTACCAAACACAAGCCAGGGAGCAAAGATTTGAAGGTGGAGTTATTTTTCTTAAAACAGATGTTAACGAAGAAACACCAAGACTCTGGGAGGAACCACCACATTGCTGATGGTATGGTGACATCTGAGCTTTCACAGGAAGTGCAAACAGGGTTTGAGTAGGAGAGCCAGAGTGGGAGCTAGAACCTAGAGAAGAGAGCATGCAAGGCAGCGTAGAAATTCCCAGAAGCCCCATATGCTCCAATGTGCAGGTGCTTGACCTGAATGTGCCATCTCCCGATTTACCCTGAGATCCTTCCAGTGTGGATTCTCAAGAGGATCCACTTCCCTGTGTCGCCGAGTATCCTGCTGAAGGAAGTGTGAACATTTCTCACCCATTTGAAGAATTCATATTTGCCTTTGGAAAAAAATATGTATAACACAAGTCAATTATTGTAAGGATTAAATAAATATATCTAGTGGAAGAAGTACTTCTGTGATCTACAGTCCTAGGGGATCATGTACAATAAACGCTGGCACAGAGAAGTGTTCTGTCATGAAGAATCAATGGAAGGGAAATACCGAAGAAGTTCCATGGTATAACTGAAAGGCAATAGGGCACTTTTAGGCTGACAAAACAGAGCCCTTAGGTAGTGCTCATTCCAATTTTAATTCTGCAATCTATTGTGCTTTTGGTTTCATGTCTTTTAAAATATAATTCAAGATCCTTAATCAGAAAATAGAAATCTGAATTCCTTCCACTTTCCATGGAGCTTTAGATGAGTGGTGACTAGCCAATGATGTCCACGTACATATTCTAAGAAACGGCGTCATCCAGGATCTGAAGCATGTTGCTCTCCAGCATCCTGGAGGTAGAATGTATACTATGCGAGCCTAAGCAAGCTTTGCTCCTCACGTTTCCTGTGAAATAAAATGCTATGTGTTCCAACACTTGAATGCTTGAAACATGAGAATAAATAACTATAAGCTTACTAAGCATCACTGTGCTGGGTAGTTTTATGTTACCCTTACCCAACCTAGAGTAATCAGGGAGAAGAGAGACACAGTTGAGAAATGGCTTCATAAGGTGAGGTTGCAGACAAGCTACCTTCTAGGTAATTTTCTTAATTGGTGATTGATGAGCAAGGGCCCTGCCCATTATGGCTGGTGCCATGCCTGTGCTGATGGTCCTGTGTTTTATAAGAATTCAGCTGAGCGAGCCAAAGGGAGCAAGCCTGTAAGAAGCACCCCTCTGTGGCCTCTGCGTCTGCTCATGCCTCCCAGTTCCTGCCCTCTTTTAATTCCTGTCCTGGCTTCCTTCATTGTGGAAGTATAACCCAAATAAACCTTTTTATTCCCAAAGTGCATTAGTGATGATGTTTCAATATAGCACCAGTAGCCCTAATGAAACAATTACTAATATCTCTATGGTATGAAATATGGCAATATATTTTTCTACAAGAAATGATGAGCTTGTTTCTACCAGAATTGCTGTTGAATTGTGCTAAAAATATTATATTGAAAATGTGTAAATATTTTCATATAAGTAATAAAAACCCAATCCAAACATACTTTTATAAGGATATAATTTATCTTCAGGCAAAAAAAATTATGTAGGAATCCTTAAAAATAGGTAATTATCAATAGGTAAGACAGCTTTCCTTTTAAACACAGTACCAATTTTGTAAGTGTTTGTTAATTTAATTTATTTTGTATTATAATTTATTCACATTACATCCTGATTGTTATCATCCTGCTCTGATCTTCCAGTTCTCACCCTCTTTCCCTATTCTACCCTGTTTCCCTTCCCTAGACCTCTGATGGAGAGGGGTTCCTCCCCCACTTTCCTATCACAGCCTATCAGGTCTCATCAGGGTAGCCTGCATCCCCTTCCTCTGTGTGTCCCCAAGGACTCCCCGCCAAAGGGCAGTGATCAAATCACAGGCACCAGAGTTCCTGTCAGAGGCAGTCCCCTCTCCCCATACACGTGGAACATGAGGTGTCCATCAGTTACATCTGAACGGGGGGGAGGGTCTAGGTACGTTACATGCATTGTCCTTGGTTGGAGCATGAATTTGTGAAGGCCCCTTGGGTCCAGATTCCATGGCCTGGATAGTCTGCCTGTGGAACTCCTGACCCCTCTTGGTCCTTCCACCTCACCCCCCTAACTCCTCCATACAACTCTCAGCTCTCCTCCCAAGGTTTGACAGCAAGTCCCAGTATCTGTCCTGAACCCGGCTGGGTGGAGTTTCTCAGAGGACTTCTATGTGGGCTAATATCCACTTATGAGTATATACCATGGGTGTCTTTCTGGATCTGAGTTACCTCACTCAGCATGATGTTTTCTAGTTCCATCCATTTGCCTGCAGATTTTAAGATTTCATTGTTTTTGATAGCTCTATAGTATTCTATTGTATAAACGTATGACAGTTTATCCATTTTGTCAATATTAAGGGTCATTGTATCTTATAGGCAAATGGTGTTTTCTTGTAGTGACTCCTATTTAAATCATTCATTTTCTGATGACTCTATAACCCACATTGAAGAATTAGTAAAAAAAAAAATACTGGTATATTCAAAAATCATATTTCCCAAAAGGGTATAAACTTAAATTTACTCGAATGTAGTGCTTTATTGTATGAGGGAATTAAAATCAGTGTGTGAGAGTCCACTGTGAGACTGTCTCCCAGGAATGGCTAAAAGTGAAGACCTGAGCAATGACATGTCAGTGGACAAGCTGATGCTGACGGGGGAAGACCTCATAGCGTCTGACTCCCAGACCAAGAGCTATGGGCTACAATGAATGCTGGAGTGGGAGAATTAGCCTCGTTCAGGGATGAGCCCCTAATTGTTTGTCCAATCAAAGTGGTCTGCGCAGAAATCATATACACACAAACAGCAGAGATGGACTCATTGGGTTGTATTTAAATATTTTGCACACGCATGCTTGTGTGCATGTGTGTGTGTCTGTGTACATGTGCACATGAAACAATAATAGTCAAAGAGAAAGACACCATCAATTTGAGAGAGAGTGAGAGTATTCATGGGAGGGATTAAGGGAAGGAAGGAAAAGGAACACGTGATATAATTATGTTTCAAATAAGAACATTTTAAAAATGAAACAATCAGTGAGTAACTTGCCCCAATATCATCTAGGTGATGCACAGAACATAAACTAGGAAGATGTGAGTTAATCTTTTGAAGAAGTTTTAATGAATAAATTGTTCTTTTAAGCTCAAGCATGTTAAATTTGTTGAAGGGTTTTCAGCATAACGAATATGCTACAAGGCCAGTCTGTTTGGCCCTTTAAAGATCTATATTGCTCTAATTAGTGCAGTCCATAGGAAGTGATATTATTTTTATTTGGTGTTGTAACAGTTCTAACAGAGAACATGTGACTTAACAGTATTTTAAGTAAGATTAGTTTGTTCTGACTCTATTATTGTGAGATAAGATACACATTATTAAGTATGGATATGAAATTCCAAGTGGATTTTAAATTTGATGGTAATCTTATTCAGTAATATGTATTTATATGTGCTAATGTTGAGCTTAAAGGCATGATGAAAGTTTTGTTATTGTAGAATAAAGGAAACTATACCATTAATGGTTAGAATGTAATATTAATCAGCCTAACTTTGTAATGTACCTGTTATTATAGCCAGGAGGAACAGAAATTCATTTTCGTCAGTGCACACCTGTGGTCTTGCTGTATCAGTCAACCTTTGAGTGCAGCTGGTCCTGCCTGACTCATTTTGCAGATGGACACTGTGGGTTCCAAGGCAAACCCAGTTTCTCATGCAAGTGCTGACCTCTCTGTAGCTGGTTTTGCCTTTATATTTTCATTAACTCTTCAGGAAATGAATGCATTTACAAACATACAGAAGCACTACATGTTATGAAAAATTCAGAATATATTTATTGGAAAATTTAAAGTAAAACCTGTCTTTTTATTAGCCTTCTTCTCTGACCTATTTCTTTGTCCTTGTCCATAAGCACTTTTAAGACAAATAATTACATGCATACAGTGAGCAAGTGAGTTGTATGGACAAATGCCTATTTTTGAGGTAGTTAAAATTAAATGATTATAATGATTTTAAATTTTTAAATAACTAAAATTAATAAGATTAAGTATACAAAATTGAAACATCAAGAAGAATCCCAAATGAAGCATTGTTAATAGAGATCAAATTCACAGCCAAAGAGTGTGTCTTCCTAAGCACAATATTTGTATCATGTATATTTTCTTTAGGAGAAGCTTCTTCTTCTCTCTTTTTTTAGGAGAAGCTTCTTATTTATCTCAATAATTCATAAACTCAGGCTTCTGTGAGGCAACTGAATTCATCTTTATACATTTAGAAGCTCCTTAGTAGTAAGTAATCTTTGGGTAGTATTGTGTGGGTTTTCCTTGGGAAATGTGAACAAATGCCTCTTCATACCATTTAGGTCACTGAAAACAGACTAAAGTAATGAATCCATCCAAAGGCATCTTAGTGAGCCAATGAGCTTATTGGGATTACTTTCAGGAGTATAGGTGAAGGGCTACTTATAGAAACATGCATATGTGTGATCAATAAATCTACCCTCCCATGGGTGGATTCTCATGACAGATGTATCTCTGGAGCAAGCTTGAATTACAGGACGCTTGGCTGGGCAAAATATTTCTTAGCTACTGTAACTGCTTATGTAGTTCTGCAGAAGTGCCCTGTGAATTCTAAATTTCAGGAAATTCCTGATACTTTGGGAGTTGTCTAATCCCAAGCCTTGTAAGTTTTTGTACTTCTTGGCACTGTGGCCTGCCTCTAGATTAGAATGCTTCAATTTTTAGGAACTTGTTGCCCTACAGTTGCAAAATGGTATGTTACGCAAAATATCTAGATGTGATTAACAGATGTTGCCCATGAAGGCTCCACCTTTATTCATTGCCTGAATACCTTTATAAACACAATGTGTTTAGTTAGCTTATTCTAGTTTTCCATTTTTATGGCTGCTGCACAGACAGCAGGAAGAACGCTGTAAGGAAAAATGCTGCTGCCTGAATTTGGACTTCCCAGCTGCACAGGCAGATAAAGTCTGGTTTTCATTAGTAGCTTACACTATGGTATTCTGTACATCAGCACAGTTACATCAGCTTTGCATTTGCAAAACTGTTTATATGATTTAAACATTTTTCCTTATAAAAAGCACTAAGAAAGTTGACTATATTATTGAAAATCTGAGAATTAATAACCAAATGCATACATTTAAAATTCTGTCTTATGAAAACTAAATGACATTCTAGGAATAAATAATTTTTATAAACATTTACCATAGAAGGCTACAATGTAACATATCCAAACCAGCTGTTCATTCTATTTAAAAATAGCAAATGGGTTTTACATTATGAATGCAACACAGTGTGTATTACCAGATGTTAGGAAAGAGGCCTGGTGGGTGCATGAAGCTCTGTAGGAGATCCCTGAATATATACTCAACTTTCTTCTAGAATCTTAAATGCCCTAAAAGTTACATATGTGAGAAATAGAGGAATGCCACCTAGCATACTGGCTCAGTCTAAATAATGCTGGTATGTTAATAAAGATAAAGCAAAAATGTTGCCATTGTGAAGACTTTATAGCATTGTAAAAGCAAAGGATAATGATTTATACACAGAACTTTCATCATGATTAGACATGTTAAGTTTCATCTGAGAGGGCAGTTTTCTTGGTAGGAACAGTCACATGTAGGGGATTCCCTCTGACAATCCTTATAATTATGTATAATGTGAGATGCAAATGGACAAGGGTAAAAGTATTCATTACTTCTTGAAAATATGATACTATTATAACTTATAATTTAATTTCCAAGACTGGGCAATAGTATCCGTGAAGAGTATTTGATGTAATCATTGGAGTTTGGAAAATATTGTCATATGGGCAGACAATGGCAAACCATGCCTGGGAACTCTGCTGGAAATGGGAATTAGCTCAGGATATGGTTTAAATTACACGAACAGTTATTTATGTATTTTGGATATTAGATCTTTGTCAGATGTAGGGTTGGTGAAATTAAACACTAGAAACCAAATAACCCAATTAAGAAATGGGGCTCAGAACTAAACAGAGAATTCTCCACAGAGGAATATCGAATGGCTGAGAAACACTTAAAGAAATGCTCAACATCTCTAGTCATCAGAGAAATGCAAATCAAAACAACTCTGATATTCCATCTTACACCCATCAGAATGGATGACATCAAACATTCAAGTGACACCACATGCTGGCGAGGATGTGGCGAAAGAGGAACACTCCTTCATTGCTGGTGGGAAAGCAAACTTTTACAACCACTTTGGAAATCTATCTGGTGCTTTCTCCTAAAACTGGGATAAGCTCTTTCTCAAGACTCAGCTATTCCACTCCTTGGAATATACCCAGAAAATGCTCCATCACAAAACAAGGACATATGCTCAACCATGTTCATAGCAGCCTTATTCATAATAGCCAGAACGTGAAAGCAGCCTAAATGTCCCTCAGTTAAGAATGGATAAAGAAACTATGGTACATTTGCACTATGGAATACTACTTAGCTATAAAAAACAAAGAAATCCTGAAATTTGTGGACAAATGGATGGGACTAGAAATGATCATACTGAGTGAGTTAACCCAGAAGAAGAACGACTCACATGGTATATTCTCACTTATAATTGAACACTAGTCCAAAAAGCATGTCCCATGAAAGTCTTCACTTACCAGGAAATTGGGATAGATGGAGGACATCACACTGGGACTCTTGGTAAGAGAAATATAGGAGATGGGGAAATAGAAGGGTCCAGAGGATCTTAGAAACCTACCAGAAGAACCTCAAAACAGGTGAATCAGGTTCTAGGGGGGTCTGTTCAAACTATTGCACTAACCAAGGACATTACAAGTACTAAACATCGAACCCCTACTCGGATCTAGCCAATGGACAGGACATTCTCCACAGTTGGGTGGAGAGCAGTGAATAACTCTGACATGAACTCTGGTGCCCCATATTTGACGACCTCCCCTTAGTGGGGAGCGCCTTGGTTAGAGGAGCCCTCTCAAAGAAAGAATAAGCAGGCTACCAAGATGAGACTTGATTGCCTATGACCGTAAAGTTCGGGAGGAGATTCCCTCTTGGTCATAGACCTAGGGGAGGGGAATAGGGTAGAAGTGGGAGGGATGGAAGAATGGGAGGGTACAATTGATGGGATAATGATTGAGTTGTTATCTGAATAAATTAATTTAAAAATTACATGAACAGAATTCTAGCTCACAGGATTCAGAGTGAAAACATTTTTTCACTAAAAAACAAATATATATCATAGCGTAAGGTACATATGATTTTCCAAAAATAAGTAGCAGGACTCAAAATAAGTAACTTCATTTTATTTTTTTTGTTTTTTTGTTTTTTTAATTAGTAACTTCATTTTATATTAGCATTCTATAATTCACATAATTTCAGCAAATGTTTTTAGCAAAGCTTTGTACTGTGTCTCTAATGCAAAAGGAAGCATGCTTTTCTATGAGAGCATTATATGCAATATGTGAGACAGGAGAAAGAATCCAACAAGGTCCGAATCACATTTGTGAAATAAGAAAAGAAACTCTCCATTCTGCACATGGAGATGTTAGGGAAATCTTCATACTTTGTAACCAGTTTTTAAAAATTAACACTTATTTGCTTGCTTATTTTTGTGTGATTTAGGCCTGTGTTGGAGTCAAATGAAAACTTGCGGCAGTCAGTTCTTGCCATCCATCACAGGGGAATCATGTTTGAACTCGGGTCTTCAGTCTTGGCAACAAGCTCCTTTACATTATTAGCCATCTTACTTTGCACATATACATGAAAGGCAAAAACAATAACACTAAACACTGGGTCTAGTAGATTCCTGTAAACAATTCCAAAGAGACCCTAATAGGTGTGAACAAAGAAAATTTATATAGGAGTTGTATTGATTATAGTTTATACTTGACATACTTCCAAGGAATGTTTCAGTTGGTATTTTTTTCTTCTTCTTGAAAAAGATAATGTGATGACAGTTAGAATTTGTTTTACCCAGTAAACGAGTCTTTCCTGAATTGAGAATGTGAACATTTACATACCACATTAGCTAACATTTGAGTTTCTATTTCAGACATGTTCTCAGGGAGGAAAAAGTCATCTCAAATGCACAAAAATATTAAAAAATATATAAAAAGATAAAATTGCTTGTGACAATGTCAAAATTCATTTTCAAGGAGATTTATGTTATTTTTAAGCAAAAGTCTAAATGCATTTAAATCTCTAGTACAAATTGAATGAAATTCATCAAAAGGAAAATCAATCCACATCACCTTAGGGATTTTGAAAGCACACATCAATCAAAATGCATCACAGGGCCAGGTGTGTGTTTCTTGACAGTTCTTGCCGCTCAGGATTTGGATGCTAGCTCATTTTGCAGTACAGTGGGGTCACAGAAGATTGACTGCTTCAGAGCTTCAGAAGTCTCCAAATCCACCCATGTGTAAAAGCCATCTGTGAGAGTGAACAGTTCCTAAATATGTTTGTATGTATGTGTGATGCATATATCTATATATATACACACATATACATGTGCACATTTGTGTCTATGCTTGTATATATATGTGATATGCATATATGTGCATGTTTGCTTTTACATGTGTGTTGCATATTGTGTGTGTGGTTGTATGTGTGTGTTGGTGTGTGCATCTGACAAACTGACTTTTGAGAACTTCATTAGGAAAATGTTGCCTGAGCCAGTGAAAGATTTGAAGATATTCTCAATATTATTGTTATAATGCAAACAAGATCAGTTAATGTAAAAGACCCAAGCAAGTCAGGATTATTAGAATTAGGGGGTAATATTTTCCCCTGCCTTATTACATCCATAGATCTAAATTTATGCTAAGTTGTATAAAGAAAATATATTTTCTGTTTTTGAAAAGAAGCATTTTAGAGCAGTTAAAATAGATATAAAATATTTTTCATAGAATTTAATTTCAAAAAATTATGTTTATAGGAATATAACTGTATTTTTATAATGCTAGCTTAAGGAAAGGATGATTATCTTAATGTACAAATTTAAATAATGTAACATTTTTAGAGGGAATGATTGAATGTTGGGTGGAGGATTGGCATATTACCCACAAAACTGAGGGAAGTATCCCTGGGGGCTAATTTTTCTTTTAAAATGAGTATACATGAATTTAAAATAAATTTAAATTGATGGCTTGGCTTTAATATACATTAAGCACAGTTTCCAAAGATTAATGAAATAATATCAGTTTTGATATTCACTTAGAAAAAGATATGATTCTAGAATATACAGAGTGACTTTAAATTTTAACATTAATTTTCAGTAAATGTACAATGGAGGGAGACATGAATTGTAATCTTAAGAAATGGCAGACTATCTAAGTCCATAGACCAAACTGGTTAGAGACAATTAGGAAGACATAAACAAATTAAGCTTATTGAATGGGTTAGCTTCAAAAGGATTGATTGGAAAATAAATGTATAATTGATGTTCATAAGTCACTGGATAAAGTACCTCAAACAAAACCAATAACCAATACTACTTTTTTTTTTAGGAACCTGTTATTTACACAATAGAGCTCACTGTTGTTTTAGAGTTAAACATAATTATATAGTATCTGTGTGGCACACATTAAGGCTTAAAAGTTAGTGTTGGTTTATATTAACACCAGTCACTGTAATTTTTATTGTAATAAAGCTATAACTATCATGTAGAAAGAAGAAATACATTTAACTATTGAATGCCAAAATTTGAAAAATTTTAAAAAATCCTATGAGGAGCATGGTAAAAGAGCTGTTTGTTCTTTAACATACTTGCTGGCATATAATTTCATCTAACTCTCTTGTGATATAATTTACATATATATCTCTGAGATAAAAGTTATGAGCAGATTCTCATCCAAAACTCCATTATCTCTATTTTCCTAAGAAATAAGAGTACAATTTTATGCAAAAGCAAAAGAGCTTAAATTAAAACAGTATAATGAGAAAAATATAAAAGTCTATCAAATGTCCAACATAAAATTTCTTGAAGAAAAAAATGTGTACTACAGAAAGACCACAATTTCAGAGTAAAGACTTCTTCTAGTCCTAGGCATCAAATGAGTCTCTCTATACAGATCAATGGTAAGGAGTTCAGAATGTAGCTGAATAACTTTTTTTCAATGACTTCAAAAAAGTCAATAATATTTCAATAAAGCACTTGATAACATTAGTTATACACATGTTGTAAGGCATTATGCCAAGGTTGCTATGCTGTCTTTTATTATTCTATAGAAAGCAGTTAAATGTTTCCATGTCTTGATTTTTTTTTAAGGAAATAGATAAACATCACAGATGTGAAAAATGGTCATAGGTATATTCACAGTTCTGCTGAGAATTCTCTAGGACCTACCTATGTCAGAAGTTGATGGTTAAATAATGACCAATTTTATCCCTCCCTCAGAACATGGACCAATATAGCATATACCCAACAGATGCTCTACCACACAATAAGGACATTTGCTCAACTATGTTCATAATAGCCAGAATCTGTCAATAACCTAAATGCCCCTCAACCGAAGACTGGATAAAGAAACTGTGATATCTTTACACAATGGAATACTATTAAGCTAATAAAAACAAGGAAACCTTGAAATTTGCAGGTAAATGGATGGAACTAGAAATGATCATCCTGAGTGAGGTAACCCAGACCCAGAAAGACACACATGGATATTAGCCCAACATAGATGTCCTCTAAGAGACTCCACCCAGCCGGGGCTCCTGACAGATGCAAAGACTCTCAGTTGGACTCTGTGCTGAGTGCTGAGAGTGGTACAGAAGAGTAGGGCAATGGAAGGACCCTGGGGGTTCAGGAGCTACACAGGGAGGGCATCAAGGCTGGTGGATCTAGACCCAAGGGGTCCTACACAAACCAAAGAACCAACCAAGGACAATGAATGCAGTGACTGATAGGATTAACATAGTAAAAAGTGGCCATCTTACAAAAGTAATCTACAGATTTCCTATTAAAATTCCAACACAGTTTTTCACAGACCTTGAAAGAGAAATCTTCAATTTCATACGGAAGCATAAAGTAAAAAAATGATAGCTAAAACAATTCTGTACAATAAAGAGCTTTTGGGGGAATCATCATCTCTGATTTCAAAGAAGCCAAGGAGGGCCCAGGGAGGATGCTTGAATCTTACTCAGGAGAAGTAAAATAGATATATGAAGTAGATGGAGGGAGAGAACTGAGTGGGGGAGGGGTTTGGGGAGAATTATAGGAATGGTGATCAGGGGTGGGGAAAGTAGGGATAGGGGAGAACTGGAGAGAGAACAGAAATTGGCGAGGGAGAACATCTCTGCAACAGGGGAGGCTCCAGGGAGTCTATGAGGGTAATCCTAGATGAGACTCCTAGCAGCAAGAGTTGAAGAGCTTGAAATTGACATATACCTTCTGTAGCCAAGTGGGACTTCCAGTGAAGGGAGGAGATAGCCACCCACCCATTAAAATCTTTGACTCAAAAGTTGTCCTACCTACAAGAAGTGTAGGGATAAAGATGGATCAGAGATTGAGCCCAAATTGAGACCAACGCCATGGGAGAGACCCAACCCGTCACTATTAATGATACTCTGCTATGCTTGCAGACATAATTGTCTTTTGAGAGGCTTGATCCAGCAGTGGATGGAAATAGATGCAGAGACCCACAGCCAAATAGTAGTCTGAATTTGAGGAGTATTGTGGGAGAGTGGGAGAAAGGATAGAGTGAGCTGGAGGCATCAAGGATACCAAAAGAAGAGCTCTAGAGGAAACTAACCTGTGTCCATGGGAGTTTACAGAGACCAAACCAACAACCAAGTAGCATGCACAGGCTGGACATAGACCCTCAAACATATATAGCAAATGTGTAGCCTGTTCACCATGTGGGTGCCCTAAAAATGGAAGTAGAGGCTCTCTCTGACTCTATTGCCTGCCACTGGATCCATTTCCCCTAGGTGGGATGCCTTATCAGGACTCAGTGGGAGAGGATACTTTTAGTCCTTGTGAGATTTGAGAGTCCAGGGCAGTGCCTCTCTTCTGAGAAGAAGGAGTGGGGGAGGGGATGAAGGGAAGGGTCATGAGGATGGAAATGGGAAGAGAGGAGGGAGAGAGTTGGCTTGTATCAATTGTAAAATGTTTGTATCAATTAATCAAACTATAAATAGATAAATGGAAAAAAAAAAGCATGGCTGATGAAAAAAGCTACACTATTGAGAGAAAGCAGCCGCTATCATTTTGTTTCTTACATGACACTCCAGGGCACAAAAGAGAAATAAATTCTAAATTTTCACTCCTTGGAATATACCCAGAAGATGCTCCAGCACACAACAAGAAAATTTACTTTTCAATTCAGTACCCCAATCTTAACAATAGACAGGTTATCCAGACAACAATTAAAGAGAGAAACCAGATTTAAATACTGTTATCACTCAAATGGGCCTACAACACATCTACAGAAAATTCTACCCAACCACTAAAGAAACTTTCTCTAAAACTGACCACATATTAGGACACAAAACCAAGTCTTCACAGAGAGACAAAACTTTAAGCAGCCTGTGTCCTAAATGACCATTATTGATTAAAGTTGAATAGCAACAATGGAAACAACCAAAAGTATACAAACTCATGGAAATGGAACAACTTGCTATTGAGTGAAAATTGGCTAATGACAGAAATCAAGAAGAAAGTTTAAAACTGTTGTAACTGGATGAAAATGAAAACAAAATATACACAAGCCCATAGGACTCGATGAAGGAAAGCTGTTCTAAGAGGCAAGATCATAGCACTAATTGCCTACATCAATGAACTGCAAAGATCTCATATTAGTAACAACACACTCAGAAAAACAAGAAATAGTACCCTCAAGAACAGTAGATGGGAAGAATAACAAGCCTGAAGGCTAATGTACCTGAAATCAGTGAAACAGATATAAAAGAAAGAAAGAAAGAAAAAAAAAACCAGCGTGAAAGAACCATGAAATGAAGAATTGGTTCTTTGAGAAAATTACACTAAGAAACCCTTAGCCAAATTAATTACAGGAAGTAGGAGATCCAAATGAATAAAGTTAGAGATGAAAAGTGACACATTGCAACAGTTACCCAAGAAATCCAGATAATCATACAGACATACTTTAAAAATCTATACTTCACCAAACTGGAAAACATAAAGGAAATGGATGAATTTCTTGATATATAGAAGAGACAAGAGTTTGATCAATTGAAATAAACAATTTAAACAGGCCTGTAATGTCTAGTTAAATAAAGGTAGAAATTAAACATCTTCCAATCAAAAAATGTTCAGAGTTATATGGATTCAGTACAGAATTTTATCAGAACATTGAAGAAGAGTTAGTGTCAATATTTTTAAAATATTTGGAAAAGTAGAAATGTGAGGAACATTTAAAAATTTTTTAAAAAGCCACTATTAACCTGATATTTTTGCAGTGCTTTATTTATTTATTTATTTATTTTTATTTTTTCCTTTATTAATTTATTCTTGTTACATCTCAATGGTTATCCCATCCCTTGTATCCTCCCATTCTTCCCTCCCTCCCATTTTCCCCTTAATCCCCTCCCCTATGACTGTTCCTGAGGGGGATTACCTCCCCCTGTATGTGCTCATAGGGTATCAAGTCTCTTCTTGGTAACCTGCTGTCCTTCCTCTGAGTGCCACCAGGTCTCCCCCTCCAGGGGACATGGTCAAGGGTGAGGCACCAGAGTATGTGAGAAAGTAATATCCCATTCTCCACTCTACTCTGGAGAATGTTTTGTCCATTGGCTAGATCTGGGTAGGGGTTTAAAGTTTACCACCTGTATTGTCCTTGGCTGGTGCCTTAGTTTGAGCGGGACCCCTGGGCCCAAATCTGCCTATCATAATGTTCTACTTGTAGGTTTCTAGGACCCTCTGGATCCTTCTACTTTGCCATTCTCCCATGCTTCTCTCATCTAGAGTCCCACTAGAATGTCCTCCCCTCTGTCTCAGTTTCCTGGTAAGTGAAGGCTTTCGTGGGACATGCCCCTTGGGCTAATATGCAGATATAAGTGAGTATATACCATTTGAGTCTTTCTGCTTCTGGGTTAACTCACTCATTATGATCAAACCCTATTAACCTGATATTAAAGTCACACAATGATCCACTAAAAATAAAATTATATAACAATATCCCTTCTGAAAATAGATGCAAAATTTCTCATTAAAATCCTGATAACCCAAATCAAAAAAGTTATCTACCATGATCAAATAAATTTGACCCTATTGATGAAGGGACAGTTCACCATATGTTTACTGATAAACATAGTCCACCATATAAACAGACTGAAAGGTAACAACCTCATGATCATTTTATTAGAGACAGAAAAATGCTATTGACAAAAATCCAACATCCTTTTATGACAGAAGTCCTAGAAAAAGTAGGAATAGCAGAGCCATGCCTCAACATAATGAAGTCAGTTTGCAGCAGTCTAACACCCAAAATCTCCCTAAATGGAAAGAAACTCATATCACTTTTTCTAAAATCAGGAACAAGGCAAGGACGTCAGTAGAGTATTTGAAGTCTTAGCTAGAGCAATGGACAATAAAGGAAATGAAGGAGATACAAATAGGAAAGGTAGCAATCAAAGCATCTATATTTGAAGATGATATGAGAGCATACATAAAGAAACCTAAAGACACCATAAAACATCTTGAGCTGATAAACATTTCAGCAATGCGGCAGAGTATAAAATTAACACAGAAAATTCAAGTTTATTTATCTTCTAATGTCTTATAACGTTCATGTTACAATCTTTATATGAAGTTTCTCACATTTTTCTTTTAATTTGCTTTTTTAAAATAAAACAAAAGAAAGTTTTTGAATAGATTTTTATAGAATGTTATATTTAAATATTTAAAAGAATAGAATAATTCAATTTAGGAGCCTTTAACAGTTAAGTGCTTCTTCCCACAAGTGATTTTAATTATTAAACAGTTGACCTTAGCTTTCCTAAATCTAAGTATTCTGATGTTGGGGTAGGAGAAGTCACCATATACATGAGGATGATGGTCTAAAACTAAAATGATGAAAAAATTTCCACCTGTTTGGAAAATTAAAAGGGCCATTTTACTTAAGTTTAAGACCCTATGTAGGATGCTTAATTTTCATTCAGAAGGGCAAATAGAATGAACACTAGAGGCAGTTGAAGAGAGGGAACAGGACAGCAGAAAGGAGACGGGAGCCTACTATAGAGGGTCTCTAAAAGACTCCACCCAGCAGAGGATCCAAGCAGAAGCTGAGTCTCAGCCAAACTTTAGGCAGAGGGCAGGGAGTCTTATGGAAGAGTAGGGGGATAGAAGGACCTAGAAGGGACAGGAGCTCTACAAGAAGACCAACAGAGCCAACAAATCAGCCCTGATCATGCGTCAAGAGGACCTGGGCTGGGCTGGAGAGATGGCTCAGAGGTTAAGAGCACTGGTTGCTCTTCCAAAGGTCCTGAGTTCAATTCCCAGCAACCACATGGTGGCTCACAACCACCTGTAATAAGATCTAGTACTCTCTGTACATGTGGACAGAACACTGCATACATAATAAATAAATAAATATTAAAAAAAAAAAAAAGAGGACCTGGGCTCCCCTGCTCAGATGTAGCAGATAGGCAGCTCAGTCTCCATATGGGTCCCTTAGTAAGGGGAGCAGGGGCTATCCATGCCATGGACTCTGGTGCCTGCTTTTTGATATATTCCCCTTATAGGTGCCTCACCAGGCCACAGAGGATATAGGCAGTCCTGATGAGACTGGGTAGGCTGGGGTCAGTTGATAGTCCTGTCTGAGGACTAAGTGAGGTTAGGGGGGAAGAGAGAAGGTGAGTGGATCTGGGAGGAGACAGGGGAAGGGGATATGATTGGGTTGTAAAGTGAATAAATTAAAAAATAAATTTAAATAAAAAAAAACACAAAACAAATCCCACCCCCTAAAAGAAAAAAAAAAAAGACATAAGGAGGAGGTGGTTTCTCTGAGATAAGGAAGCATCCCTTTTAATGTAAAGAGAGCAATTTAAGATGAAGGAGGGGGAAACCATTATCAGAATATATGGTATGAAAAATATTTCCAAAGAAAGAGGCTGTGGCATTTTGGGTGTTTCAAGTATTTTGTTTTCCTTAATAAAATGGATGGCCAATGGCTGTATGTGTTTTGTCTAGCATGACCTATGGATTCTTCTGTACTATTTGCTTGATCAGAGATTTGGACTAATTTTCTGTACAGGAGTACTGCATTGTGGAGGACTTCATACAGCTTCTGCAGCCCACATAATAATCCGTTATTATTCATGAGGACTCTCTGTCCCTATCCAGCTTCCTCCTGCCTTTCACTTTTCCCACCCAGAAGCAGGTTAGCAGAGCCTACGTGGTCTGATGGCATTCACAGCACCCACAGAAGCAGTCTCATGTCTCTGATCTTTCTTTGTTTGCTCTTCTAATGGTAACAGGAGTTGTTACTTCTTTACATCTACTGCTTAAAAATCATTTAACTATTTCAACAAAATAATAATTTTTTGTCATTCATCAGAAATACCGTTCCTTACTGTAACAAATAATTTAGTATAGATCATCTCTGTGTGAAAACCAGGAATAAATGTATTAGATAATTTTCTGCTGACTTTTAACTTTCTCTTCATTCCATTTTATTTTAATGGATATTTAAATGTCTTTTTTCATTTTATTAGTTTTTATACACTGCACTTTGATCATATTCATCCACTTCCTTCACATTTTCTCAGATATACCCCTCCCTTCCATATCTATTCAACTTTGCACCTTAAAAAACAAAGCATTATGACCAATTTCTGCTGCTCAAATATTATTGGTTGTGTGGCCTTCCCCTGGAGCTATCCAGCATACTAGAAACCATACCATTAAATGGAAAACTGGTACTCCTCACTTGCCGGCTGTCAACTTCCAGTAGCACCTTTGGTAGTGGTCACTATTTACTATTGAAATTATGTTATTCCATTCCAAAAGTAATTTCTCTCTTGAAAGATGGAAATTGAGATCTGACGAGATGGCCGAGGTTTAGAAGTGATTGCTGGACAAGCATGAGGCCCTGACGTTGAGGTCCAGAACCCAAGTACATACATTAAAAGGCCCAGCAGGATGTGTACCTTTGTCTGTCTGTCTGTCTGTCTCTCTATCATTTAACTATTGTGGCAATAATTATACAAGGAGAGAGAGAGAGAGAGGACAGTGTTTACAGATGTGGTCATGAGCTTGAGAGGACTGAGGTGTGCGTGGGACATACAGGAAGAGTTGGAGAAGGCAGTGTTGGAAGTGAGGTTAGTAGACTACTTGTGAGAAATTGTAACAAATCAATCAAATGATAACAACACCATCATTAATAATCCCACCAATGCAGAGGAAACAGTTGGACCTTTAGACCTACATGCCCTGCCATTCTACTCAAATTAAGGACTTTGTGTTCGGTGAGATAGCATGCCTCAAAAAATAAGATAGAAAAAATCCCTCAAAGTCGACTCTGTCTTCCATATAACTGTATGAACACATATAACACACACACACACACACACACACACACACACACACACACACACACACACACAAACACACACACACACACACAAATCTAGTATTTACTTATTGACCCAAACCCCTACACACAGAGGTACAAACAGATGGACATGCACATATCAACTGAGTAAAGTGAAATGTGAGCTATAAGAGCTGGAAGTCATTTCATCATTTCCTGAGGAATATCAGCACTTAACACTGAGATCCTGTGATGCTCATGTACTGAGGAAGATGTTGCTGGAATTAACTCAGTGTATAATCCTTCTTTTGATAAATTATGTGGGTGTGATGTTTGTCTCCTTATTTATTTATTTTTATGTATACATCTATGTTATTACACTTGCATAAAACAAACTATATACAGTAAAACAAAACAAAACAAAACAAACAAACAAAAAACCCCACAGAACATTCAGGAATTGCATTCATTTTGCATTCATAGTGTTTTGCCTATTTGCATTTGGCAGCCGTGAAGAAAACATTTTCCTATCTTGGTGAGTGTTAAATTCTGAATGTAAATCAATATCTATCATATCTCATCTCTATCAACTTAAAACATTTATCTAGACCTAAAGGCATTTCAATCCCCAAAAAACTAGGCTCAATTGTGACACTCAGCTATATGGTCTTCAGCCACATCAGAGACTCGAGGAGGAGTAAAATTAATTACCTAAATAAACAGGAAGTGTTAGCTAGCAGCTTCCTAATTTAATAATAACAGAAAAAAATTACAGCGACAGTTTGCTGCCTGAACCCATAGCTCTTTAAAATGTTGGGACATCATCTTCAGCCTTCTGGCCTATTATACTGACAGACATATTTACGAGGCAGGAACCATTAAGGACTTGCTAACCATGTCTTGGCAGAGTTTGGCCATCAACTCTGCCTGCATCATATCTTGCCCCCCCTTTTTAAAATTTTTTTTCCTTTATATCTTGCCCTTTTTAAAACAGCATTCTGTCTGTGATAAAATAGACTGATTTGCCACATTTGAAGCCATGTCCATAAGGAGGTTCTTTGATACTCATCATCTTCTTAAGGAAAAGTCAATGAAACAGTGAGGTTACCGTACTCTTCTTCACCATTAGCCCAATAAAAAAATCCTTTGATTTATAATTACATTTGAGTCTTTATAAAAGGTTGGGGAACATTTAATGATTGTAAATTAACTGTTTTATTTGAATTGATTTATGTATATCATTATTATAGCAGTCTTTTTCAATATTTTTCACCATGGCTGCCTCAGGTAATGATATTTAAAGTCTCAATCGATATTAAGGTTTCTCTGTGAGCAGAAGATGAAGGAGACTAGCATATTAAAAGGAATTCCTGTTGTTGCAAGCTTTTAGGTGCATGACTTTTATTTTCATTCTACACATATTAGATGTTAAGTTATAGAGATCCTATTAACTAACTAGGATCATGTTAAGTTAAGCTGTAAGCATTTCAATGACCACAATGTTGAAGGTTACTAATTATATTTTCAGTACATGTATGAAAAACTAACCACATTGACAAGACTGAATTCAGATTAAGGCCCAAACAGAGTGCTTCACTGAAATCCTTATAAATGGGGTTGCTCTTCTTCCAATGCCTGCTAGCAAAATTGGTTATATTAAAGTGATGCCATGACTTAAACAAAGTATTGATCAAAAGCAGATGAAATGCTTTTTTTCCAGAACTTATTATGAGTTGCTTTTAAACATTATTTTACAGACAAATTGTGAAATAAAATGCAGATATTTATGAATTTTGTAGTGTACATCTTTAGCTGAAGCTATGCATACCTTAGTTTAGCATGCAGTTCAGTTGTGCTCAGTTTAGCTTTAGTGTCAACATTCTGAAGCAAGGCATGTTTTTACATAGTACTTATATTCCCTCTCCCAAAGCACAGCCCTAACGCAAGCCATAACATTTGGAAGCCAATAAGAAGCATTGCAGGTGCCAGTATTCAGTGCACATACAAAGAAAACTGCAGATCAATTCAGATGTATTTATAATAATGAATCAAGTTTCCTGACTCAGTCTAGTATGTTTCTCACTCACAGAAGTGACTCATTGGCAAAATTCCATGGATTTTATATAGTAGTAAATATATGTTACAAATTATTTCTAAAATATGATTTCTAAAATAATGACTTTTATCGGCTCCCCTGGCACACAGAACCCCTACCAGTGGAGGCATTATGGTTTCTAAATGTGTGCAGAGTGTGTATGGACTCTTCACATTATTTTGTGAATACATATGAAATATATATATAGCAATGTTTTCACTAATATATATCATATTTTCTTTGGTTTATTTCTATAATAAACTATAAGTTTATGATTTCTGTAGCTTTAATAAAAGTTATATGAACTTTCATCAAAATACAATTATATGCAAGACTGTCTTAGCCCCTGCCTTCATGAAGTTTAAATGTGGGAAAAAGTGAAGATTATTGGCAGAACACAATATATGCATTCACATATTATTTTAAACAACTATTATATAGATTTATAAATATAAACTTTAGGAATTTTAAGCTTTGTATTATATTTTAAGAGTGTCTGTTGTTTATGTGATTAATTACTACAAAGACTGTAGAATTGATCTTTTTTTTTATTATGGAGACACTAGTAATTAGCTATGCTTAGGAGAAAATGAAGGTGGTGGTTAGTGTGTTATTGCTAACACTGAGAAAACATTTCCTATATCATACATATGGTTTTTGACTTGATTTTTCAGGCAAAATGAGATGACTATATATTGATAACTGAAGGCAAAAAGCCAGAATCAGTCTGTGACACAATTACAGCCGTGTCCAGAAAGAGTGGATTCTTCCCATATTAGTAATATCTTGCTGCCACAGCCTCCATAACATCTTTAGATGCTGCCAATTTTCAGACCTATTTAGGTGTTGCTGACTTATCAAAATGCCACATCTTTCTAAAATGTTTACATTTTTATCTTCTATTATTGAATAAAGACATAAAGCTTCGCTTCTATTTACTACTGTTTGTACCAGTGATACAAAAAATGAAATCATAATAATGCCTTCACTGTGCAGCCTTATTTTGTGATAGTAAATTGGAAAAGTATTACTGATATTTCTAATACCTGACAGTTTATGCCTTTAGAATATATAAGCATAAGTAACATATACACATAAGCAAAGGAGAATTTGACTATTCGAGTCATATTTTGTCTGAAGATATTTGAAAATGCCTGAATCAAAATGGTGAAAAATTATGGGCCAGTATGATTCTCAATGAACATTAGTCCAGAAATAAAAGAGAGCACATGGTTCCTGAAGCATTATATCTCATACTTAGCACACAAAATTTAATCACTATATGATATTTGCAATGCAGGAATCTAATACTCCTGACAGTCATATAAATGTGTTGATACTTGACACAGTTTATCACCAGTTTATGTTTGATATAGATTAATTACTTTTATCAGCTATGTACTTATTTAGAAAAAAATTAAAGGGCAAGATATTTGGGCTCTCTCCTCAGAAGCAACCTGAAGGAGACTAGCTAGGCTGTATTCTGTGCATAAAATGGAATTCTGTCATGGTTCTGTGAAATGTTGTCATACAAAACCTCAGAAATGTCATGAATATTCACAGGCTATTTTTCCATACCAAGGGTTTTGCATACTCCACATATGAAAGAGATTTTTAAAGACTGGTACTTTCTCTGGGCAGAGAAGAGTTTTTCAGAAATGTCATGCCAGTGAGAGTTTGAGAAAGGTTTGTGGGTACAACAAGTACGTTTAGATCTTTGTGGCCTGGGAATCATTCGTCCAGCATAGCATGCAAATTAAATTGTGTATGCTTTATGTAGTTGTAAATATTATCTGTTCATAGCAGTTACATAAATATAGCCATTACTTCCACACTTCCACGAAGACTAATGAAGTTTGAGAAAAGGAATTGCAAATTTCCCTTAGTATTTAGAAATGGTATTAAACCAAAAGCCAGTGTCTAGCTGTGTAGTTGCTCACTCTCTGGGGATAGGCCTGGAAGTTAAAGTAAACCTGAAAGATCTCCTGACATCCTTATCTTTTGTTCCATGTCCCATCTTTCATAATCTCATGTGGTTCTATGGAAATAATGCACTCTTGGGTGCTTATCATGGACAGTTTGTACATATAATGTTACTAGACATCTAGGACAATTGATTAATGTTTCTATAGTACTTTACCCACGAAAGTGAAAGGATATAGCTTGCAATATGCAGTAGCATATAGATTAAATCTAGAAGAAATTCATTTCTCTTCTTTTTAATATTTGTTTGCAAAACCTGAAATTTTCCTACAGGGCCCTGCCTTGCCTCAATAGCTAGCCACCCTCTGGATAAATGAGCCAGTTTATATAGATATATTTGTGTCTCCTGATTTTCACCAGTGACTTCATATGAAGTAGGGTGGAAGATGGCAGAAGAAAGGCAATTCCACCAGTTCAGCATCTGTTCTTGAGCAGTATAGCTGCGCTGTGCTTTATTTAACACATACATTGGAGGATACCTGTACACATTTCCTCATGATTTGTTATTCATAAGCAAAATTCAGAGGAAAGAGTGGCTTTCAAGAGCAGATAATTGAATATTTTATTTCAGTTCTAAAAGCTGAGGAAGAGCATTATGCAGATGATGTGTCTCCCCATTCGTTACAGAGGGAAGCCAATTAAGTAACTGTCAGAAGTACAGAAGTAAGGACTCATCAATTATGTCTCATGGTCTGGGATTCTTTGTATATGCACTGTAATTTCTTCAACAGAGATTTACAATACATATAATGCTTGTTCTCTCAAATCAAAGGTGGAGCAAGAAGTGAACCAAGAACAGGAAAGATGAGGAGTGGGTAGGAGAGGATGGTGCTACTAGCTATGCTATGTTTGAAGAACAAGGAGCTGTATATTTTAAAAGAATATGAATAGAGTTCTACAACGTGGTATTTTAAAATATTTATTTTATTTTAGATATGTGTGCATATGCCTGAGTGTATGTTTTTATACTGCAAGCATGCGGGAGTCCACAAAAGTCTAAAAAGGTGAGAGAATCTCCCAAATCTGCAGTTGCAGGCAGTTGTAAGCCTCTATATAGGTGCTGGGTACAGACTCTGGGTCATTTCTAAGAGCAGTAAATGCTCTTAACAACAGAGCCATCTCTCTAGCCACTGCAGTCTGCTTTTAACAACAGGCTTAGCTCTTAGAAAAGGAGTCACTGTGATTTTACGTGGATGCTTTTCCTCACCTAATGGGCAGTACTAAACACTGAACCTAGAGTTTGCTCATGCCAGACAAGTACTGTGCTGAAGATCCACATGTACCTAGATCCATAATCCATATGATATGTTTAAATAACTTCAAGACTATAATTAGTTGGATATATATATATATATATATATATATATATATATATATATATATATATATATTTGTACAAACAGAGACCAAGTACAAGAGATTTTTCTTCTGCTATTTCTGGCATATAAGAAGGAAGGAATTTGCTATTTGCTATATTTGCTCTTTCTTACCATAAATTGGATGATACAACTACTACTGTTGTGACTATTGAAAATATAATGCCAGAGAGGGAGGGGAGGGAGAGAGGGAGATAGATAGATAGATAGATAGATAGATAGATAGATAGATAGATAGATACAGACAGACAGACAGACAGACAGACATAGACAGAGATAGACAGAGAGCGATAGAGACAGAGAGACAGAGACAGAGAGTGACAGTGAGCACTCTCAGCACCCAAATTATGATGCTCACAATCACCTGTAATTCCTGTTCTATGGACCTGACTTCTGGACTCCAGAGGCTCCTGTATCGACATGCAAAACACTCATTCAGGCACATCCACATCACATAAATAAAAATTTAAAAGATCAAACACCAAAAAAATTTTTTCTAGAAGGGTGGAAGACTTTTTGTTCATGGTTATATTAAATTACATGTAGTAAATATATAAAGTGACCAATTGGATTATACATGCAATAAAATGATATATTATATCTTGCATCTGGGAGTGTGTCTGTGTGGTAGAGTGTTTACCTATCATGGGTTTGTATCCTTGGCAAAGGACAAAGGAAAGAAAAAAATGGCTAGAGGATAGATTGCTGCGATGCTACTGCTATTATTTGTGTATTAACTACACTGAGAACCAATAAACACATAACAAACTACCCAAAGGGAAGAACAAGATGGCTAGAATGTGAAGGATGGGACACACTCAGAAAGATACTCTGCCAGAAGGATTTTGTCTGATAGTATTTTTAGGAAATTTATACTCAACAGTTATTATTTTTTTACAGTTTATTAATTGTAATATTTCTTTTATTGTAAGATTTTGTATCTAAATTTTTTTAGTAATTTATTCATATTACATCTCAATGGTTATCCCATCCCTTGTATCCTCCCATTCCTCCCTCCCTCCCATTTTCCCCTTACTCCCCTCCCCTATGACTGTGACTGAGGGGGATTTCCTCCCCCTTTATATGCTCATAAGGTATCAAATCTCTTCTTGGTAGCCTGCTATCCTTCCTCTGAGTGCCACCAGGTCTCCCCATCCAGGGGGATCCAGAGGGTCCTAGAAACCTACAAGAAGAACATTACAATAGGCAGATTTGGGCCCAGGAATCCCGCTCAAACTATGGCACCAGCCAAGGACAATACAGGCCATAAACTTCAAACCCCTACCCCGATCTAGCCAATGTAAGTTTTTAAATATGGCTTTTTTATATCCAAAATGTGTTTATTGGGGTGGTTTCCCCTCATCTTGAATTAACTACTTTCTGTGATGCTTCCTCTAGAAGTAGCATCCTTCTGTCATACTTGTTTTTCCACCTGTAGGCTGACAGAGAATATGGGAGCATCCGACACACAAGCCTACTGTTTGTCCATGGCTATAGACCACAGTTACTTTATAGCATCCCAGACATTTCACATTCATAAAGTAGGAATCGGGCTCTGCACCAGATGCTTTTTCTTGTGTTTCCTCTTCTCCTCTTCTCTTCTTCTGGAGAGGAATGAAGGAGGTCCTTAATGAGAGACATGTTCTCATAGGGAGGTGGTCACCACCGGAAAGGTTAAATATGACTTTTTATAAATTATAGCATTCATTACTTAGTGATATTTATCTTGGATTTTTTAAATATTGTGGTAATGTTTTAATATATTGAAAGAGTGTAATGAAACACCGGGTTACAATGATGCTTCTATGACAGTTACATTTGAAAAATATGTATCTACCTTTAATGTATTTTTGATTATTTTTTACATGTACATTTATATTATTATACATATATGCAATAAACAACTTATAACAAGAAGAACCATGAAACAATCAGGAATTATGTAAATGTTACATTCTTAGTGTTTTGGCTATTTGTTATTTTTGAATTCTTTGACAAACTCAAGTAGGTTATGTTTTCAATAATTTGTAGTTTTGACTGGCTTCGCCAAAAAGGACAGGAACAATACATTTTGATCCAGCCTCCTTCCCCTTAAGTACTTTGACTATTGCTTGTGTTACACACTTTGCAAACTATTTCTATATTGAAATGTCAAACACCTTTCTTTTCTTCTATATATTTGTGTGTTCTAAATTGTAGGCTATCTGATTACAGCCATGTGAGGTTAAACTTTATTTGGATAATATAGGACTTGTCGCAAATGTTTGCCCAGAATGGGTAACAACTGTGATTTCGTTGCAGGGCTGGAAAACTCACAGTGTTGTCCTGAATGGTAGAGCTGACGCGTGCACGTAGATTCTGCAGCAGAGTCACTGCAGCTCTAAGTTTGAGATGAAAAGCACAAGTGATTAAGACAGAACATTTGTCAGACTTCTTTTTGCTGTAGTTGTTCTAGGAGAATATCCTCTGTTTCATATGTGTGTATGCATATAACTGCAGACTGCAAACACAGATATGAATCAAAATGCCTTTACTATTTCTTACTTCCATAGTATTAACCAGGAATGCGCTTAAAAACATTATCAGTACCTTGAAATTATTGTTCAGTTAATTCACCATATATGTAACATATGAAAACATTTATTTGATGGAAAGATGTCTTTTCCTGTGTCATTGAAGTAACAGAATCAGCGAGGACCTAACTTGATCAGAGTGATACTATCTATGTCATCTATATCTATAATCTTTCTATAATATATATATATATATATATATATATATATATATGTGAGTATTCTATACAGCTCTATTTTTTGTTGACATTTAATAACATTTCCTAAAGTTTGTTGCTTGAACAGTCAACACCACTTGTGAGCAGGAAATTCAAGCTTCATGAAGGAAATTTCCCCTGCTTCTTTGTTGTTAAAGCATCAGTGAGAGGATAAAGCACTCACCAGCATGCCTCCTTATGACTATTGGCTGAGGGACTCGGTGGGACATATATAGAATGTACATATGGCTAGACTTCCTAATAAGTGTCCTAGAGAGCTAGAAACAGGTATATGACCTGCTGTCTAAAATTACACATCGCTAACTTCCTCAATATGCCTCACAGAAGTCCACACTGGTCCAAAGGAGAAACAGAGATCTTGCCGCTCAAGATTGGATTACAAGTAAAGAGGAAATGATGAATATTTCTGTTTTCATCTTTCGAAAATTAATAATGCCAATGTAATAGAAAGTTAAAAAACAAAGTTTGTTCCTTTCATTAACTTGTGTCTAGTTGTCCTTCAGAGGTGACCAGATACAGATGTTAACATCATGCTGACATCCTATGTGGAATTCGTGTCAAAGATGCAGGCCAGTTTGGAACTGTGTGATACTAATGTTACCATCACAACTCTCTATGGAAGGCTGCAGAGCACCTTACTCACCATCTCCTTGTGTTCAGTTAGAAGACGCCAGGCGCATTGCTCTCTACAGTGACCCCTGTCAAGTCAATTCCTCTCTAAAGACCTTATCTCCACAAGTAGTCACCTTCTTGAGTTGATAAGCTTAAGACTTTCACATATGAATGACTTGGGGGATACAATTCAGTCCATAATGGCTATTAGATATTAGTTTCTAGGTGTTAATAAAAATAGTGTTTTCTTCATAAACTACTTACTCAAGCTCTGTGTGTGTGTGTGTGTGTGTGTGTGTGTGTGTGTGTGAGAGAGAGAGAGAGAGAGAGAGAGAGAGAGAGAGAGAGAGAGAGAGAGAGAGAGAGAGAACTTAATATGTAGCCCTACAGCTATCTATATATCCATATAGTCTGGACTGACTTTCAACTTATGGGCTTCCTGCCTCAGCCTGTGGTGTGGGGTTATAGGCATGTACCACAGCATCTGCTTCTGAGGAAATTTTGCTTGTTGCATGCTCAAGATTTAGAAACCATTGACTGTTTCAGCTTACATTTGTAGGTACAGGATTCATTTTTGCCTTCCTTAATCATACTAAAGTGTGTGAGTCACAATGGTAAAGTATGTAACTATACAAAGAAATTTATTTCCTTTTTCTTTTTTTCATTTCTGATTATGTTAAATTTTTAGTTTATTTTTTTTAATAATGAAAAATTTGTAAAATGTAGAAGGGGTATTCAAAAGCTGAGGCATAAAAATGAGCATAGATTGGTTAGAATAATGCAGTTTAAAGAAACAAATTTTATGGTAAATTTAATAACTACATAAAGATTGTTACAAGATGAAAAGCTATTGGACGACAATATGGGACCCAAGCGTGGGCCCTGTGAAAAGAGCCTGGCTGTATTCAGTGTTGTGTTTTATATTTCTTGGTTTTTCCATAGCTTCCTGGTTATAATTATTTCCATCTCTATTTAGTTATTACATCAAGATATGAACAATTTCTTGAACTTCTTGAAAATTGTCAAATTTACACTGTTATCAAATAAGGTGTTTCTAAACTGTTTAAATTCTTAAAAAATGGCTTCCCAATCTATTTGAAGGTCTTCTATCAGGATTTCTGCCATTTCTCATATATCTGCACTTAACTGTGTCCTTTGTTTTCATTATATGTTGAGATTTGTATTTTGTCCTAATAAAAGAAACACATAATTGTAATCTGTACCTGTGAACCTGGAATAGCCATGCTAACCTCTGAATTCCCATTCAAGACCTGTCTCTCCTTTGCAGTGCACTATTCGTCAGTGCTTGGGTGCTCTCGGTGCCTCCCATATTTTCATTGCAGTAGCGTGGCCTTCAATTCTCAGCCCATCTTGCTCTTGTCTGCATGGATTCCCCGCGCCAGCTGTAGAAAACAGAAAGCCAATCTTGTTGCATATTTATTGAATAATTGATCTCAATTCCTATTAACCTCAGGATCAAATTCTAATGTAGAGTCATTGACACCTTTTTACAGTCCTGGCAATGACCTATATCTCTACACTGATCTTTATTTTTTTTCTGTCTTATCTAGGCCAAGAGTATATTGAGTTTTTTGAATTTCTCAAAAGTTGAAGACATTTCTCTCCCACATTATTGCCTGTTACCACACCCTTCCTTGTGGCAAGTGGCACCTTTATTCCCCTAAATGTTTCACTTCATTTTCTTATTCATCCAACAAATATTTCTGGTGCATCTTTATGCCAGGCTTGCACTGAATGATGGCGGGTTTTGTGCTTCCTGTATGTAGGTTACCCTAACCGTGCTTTCAATTACTAAGACAACTATTTCATCTTTATCTTCTCTAGCCCATGGTCACCCTGACCAGGTATGGTCGAGTTCTATGAATGCTGTATTATAGCAAAACTTGTTCCTCCCTCCGCATTATGTAACTTCAACTGTATTCCTGAAGCCATGCCGCCCACCACCACCAACAACACTGGGCAGACACAGGAAGCACAGCAAGTTGTGTTTTATTCAGCGTACATTGAAAGTTGAACTTCATTCAGAAAGAAGAAAGACTGTTACACAACATTCTAAGAACAATCAAACCAGCAGAACAACCTTCCAAATTTATCCCTATCCAGCAGGGTTTTGGGGATGGGACGAAAAATGGTAATCAATCACATGTCAGACTGTCTTGCCCTCTAGCAGCCACACTCTGAGTCTTGTGATGTCTGTGTCTTTATCTCCCTGTGCTCTCCCCACATTCCTGGATGGCTACACTCAAGTGCTTCAGGAGAGGTGGAGTGTAGTTAGTGTCTGTCGCTCTCAGCCCTGTTCTCCTCCAGGGCCATCTGCATAGGGGAGTTATCGCAGCAGGAGGTCATAACTGTGTGCAGTAAGCTGTCCATCCTGTGTTCATGCTGATTCCTTTGTACAGCATGGACTGTGAGAGTAAGGACTATACATATGCCCCTGTTTCCCCCGCTTGCCTTCTAACAGTTTCACAGTGGCTTACATCTTTATCTGCACATATTGAAAATCACATTTAATTCTAGATTAAGATGATTTTGTCACATTCCATTGTAGAAGCTCAAAGTCTAGGATGTCAATTCAAATGAGATATTGACTAGGATGTATAAGGAGGACATAAGAAGAAGACTTTTGTTTGCTTGAGAGAAGGTCATATGTAGACTAAAATGCATTTCAACTCCTTTACTTGGGTGAATGTGTCCTTGAGCTCTGGCTTCACCTCCCAAATGATAGTAGTACCAACATGAGATATTAGACTTAGTGTTTGATTTTTGAACAAAGGATTCTCTTCTGTGGCTGTCAGCCAGCTAGCCTGGGGTCTGTAGACATGACATCAGGTGATGGTGGATTCTCACATGGGAAGCACTTTGTCTTCATTATCCTCAACTCTGCAGTTAGTCATTTTGATTGATTGAGTTGTTCCCACTGAGGTTATCTAGAATAATTCTCTACCTTAAAGTCTACGTATTTTTGGACTATAGACACATGTAGAAAATGTATTTGCAGCAGTATTGGCCTGAGTGCTAGTAATGACTCTTCAGCCTAGTCAAGTTAGTGCCTCATTATAAAAAACAGAGCTAGTTTGTATACTTATAAAGCCTCTATTTCATGATGCTCATGTACAGATATAGTTATTTAATTATTATTATATCCCAAGCTGAACATACTATTCATCCTGAGTGGAAACTTAATGAAGGATACAGATAAATGTGATCTGAAAATGCATTCTAATGTAAGGTGTATTCAGCTGAACAATTTGCCTCTAGGGTATATTCATTTGAAAGTTTTGTCACTAGATAATTTATTCTAAAACATATAAAAAAAACCAAAACCTAAAAAATCACAGTATTTTACATTAAGTTGTAGTGATATATATGGCAAAGGGAGTTAAAAACATCACTTCCAAAATTATCATGCCAAACAAGGTTGGACAATGAAAGCATATAGTTCAATGCAACAAATACCTGCCATGTTCTGTCAACCGTCTTGATGACATCAGTAGTTAATGTTATTTTTACAAATACCAACAAGTGTGAAAAAAACATAGATTGTGACTGTTTTTGCTTCCCTGGACGCTTTGAAAAACAAGAAAGGGCCAATGCTGTTCTACCCAGCCAGTCAAACAAGAATCACATGAGGTCAAAAATGCCATGTGGTGATGGGCAGAATTTACACTATGAGAACTTTTATTTTTGTCTCTAGAAATCTGGCTAATAGAAACAAAGTTTTAGGGAATCAATTTATTTGGGAAGCATAGTGCTGAAACCTGGAACACTAATACATAAACTTAGGAGATCAAATGTCTCTTCAAATGTCCTGAGTTATGCTCTTAAAAAACTGTGCCTCCTAGTGCCAATCACTTTCTGTTGCTGCTGATCATAACCTTATGATCAGTTAAAGCCTATTTCTTGTGGCCTAAAACTTACTCTGTGTGTGTGTGTGTGTGTGTGTGTGTTGGCTCTTACAAGCTTTCTGCCTCCTCTTCCTCATAGATCTCTGAGCTCTGATAGGAGGGATGTGATTAACACCTCCCGATTATGGCTGAGTGTTCCCAAGTCTCCTGTTCTCTGTCCAGTTTTTCTTCTCTATTAATCTCCATGCACTGCAGGAAGGAGCTTGTCTGTTAAGAGTTGAGAGATGCACAGTGAACACTCACTACATTCTGCAAACATGATATTGTCACCTTTAGTTAACTTTCAATCAAGTTTATTCTGAAAGTTGAAAAATTTGGACACTTATTTATGAAACATCTGATTTTACAACTGCAATAAATGAAAAATGTATTATTATCTTTATTTATGAATATTAACATACAGGTATTTTTCTTAATAGTCATGATTCTCATTTTATGTAATACTTTTAGAGTTTAATTTTCTCTCATATTCCAGCAACATATCAATTTTCATTTTAAGCACATTTAATTTTTTTTTACCTTAAGTAGGAATTTGTATGATATTGTATAAGAAATACCAGATCAGTGTTATTTTCTGATACCACTAATACCCTTATCATTTTATAATGTTCCTTAAGTGAATAAAAATTTAGTAACTCTCTATAAAAGTATATAATTACACCACAGAGACAGTGGGAATTTTTATGAACTTTCATCTTAATCTGTATCATTAAGGTATATATTCATAAAATATATTGTTCCATTTATTAAACTTATCTTGTTCTGAAAGTTTGTAGGTGATGAAACTCGATAATACCCATGTTGGAGATATATCCAGTTCCTACTTGGAGGAGCCTCCATTGTGATAACTAAAAGATACTCTGCATTTTAAGTATACACTTGATCTTGAAAAATGTCTTTTCCAGAATATTCTTCTTATTAATATCTATTTCTCTGTTCTTTAATTTCTGCCTTTGGAATGCAGCAGTGACATAGTTTTGCTTGAAAAGTTACCATTTCCTTATTACTTACTTTTATATTATGAATTAGTCGCACTAATTTTAGTGTCTTATGATACATGAAATTTAAAGGTACTTGTGTTGGTTGGTTTTTCTCAACTTGACACAAGCTAGAGTCACTTGGGAATCAGGACTCTCAGCTGAAGATTTACCTCCTTCTGTCTGTTGTGTGGGGCTTGTCAATGGGCCGTCGTCTTGATTGCTGATAGACAGATGCTCACTCTGGGCAATACTAGTCCTGTGCAGGTCGTTCTGGGGAGTATAAGAAAATTAGGTAAGATACGTAGGTCTAATAAACACTTTCTCTTTGTGCGTGTGTGTGTGTGTGTGTGTGTGTGTGTGTGTGTGTGTGTGTGTGTGGTTTTATTTTTTATTTTTTATTTTTGGTCAGTGTTTTATCTCAACAGCCAAGAACCACTATTCTGGTTGAAGACTATAATATAAATTTAAACTTTAATACTGCTCTAATGTTATGTTAAACTATAATATTACCACTCAGTTTGTTGGGATTGTTTGTTGTAAAGTTAATCCTAAAATTGAATAGAATACTAGATTTAATTAAGTATTTGCTGGTTTTCTGGAGATAGCAAAAGAACCAGAGCCTCTCTTTAACACATGTTAGACACTGTTTTATCCTTTTGTGTAAGAAGTATTGGGAGATTATTTTAGATATACTTCAGCTTGTGCTGGCCATGTACTCATCCTTAATGCTCTAGTCCCAAGAACATCCCTAATGCAAGACCATGGGTTGCAGTTTCTGTTTGTAATCATGGTCTGGGCTGATGGGCATTCCCGTGTTCTATCTGTGACATCACTTTCACTCTCCTATATTGTTTTTCTTATTTGCTTCTTGCTGCATTGAGTAAGAGGACACTTTGTTCTGTCATCATTTAGTTCATGAAATGAGTATTTGGATCAAGGAGGGACAGCATTTCCATTTAATTCAGATATCCTTCCGGCTCTTTTGGTGTTTGTTTCTTTCGCATATTTTCATTTTTTTTCTTGGGAAGTTTCTCTCTTTGGACTATCTTCATTTAGAAAATTCTGCATGGGTTCATCACTAAGTTATGCTCAATAGCTGGTGCCCAGTGACCAGTCGTCATCAGACCCTGAAAATGGGCACACACACACTGATTGTGGTCTGAATGTGTTCTTTACATGGTGGAGTGTAGACTGAAGAGAAGCAGGGAAACTTAGACTTCATACAATTAAAGATGATACATTGTGCTGACAGTATTTTGAGCAATATTTTTGAGTAGTTGCTGTTACTTAACAAAAGAGATTAAAAACAATTTGTATAAATTAGAATCACATAAAATGAGGACTATATACATATACACTTAGCTATCAGAAACATATAGGTTAAAGATATATAATGTGACTGCATTCTTAAGTGAATAGCTGTGTGAGGCAGAATTCTAAGATGACACGTGATTGTTCTTAGAAACTGGAGCCCTGGTTTTCTCTCACAGGAAGCAAGCAAGTTCTCAACAACCTAGTTCGGTTCCTGTAACAAAATACCTTCACAATGTCAGCTTCAGGAAGAAAATGTTTACTTAGCTCCAAAGATCTTGGTTCAGGACACCATGGTAAGGGCAGTCATGATAGCTAGAGCCTAAGGGCTTGCTGTATCTACAATGGTGAAGAAGAAAACAGATGGATGAACCGCCCTGTCCAACTCCCTTTCTCACTTTATGCAGTCCAGAACCCCAGCCATGGAATGGTGCTGCCCAAATTCAGAGTTGGTCTTCCCATCTCATTAACCTCATAAATGCAATTCCTAACAAATGTGCTCAGAGGCTCAGCTTCTATAGGGTTCCAGATCTTGTCTAATTGCAAGCAATGTTAACCTCCACAAACTGAGATTAATTTGTCTGGATTATTTCCACACGGAGTGTATTTTTTTTTAAATATAGAAATGGGGTAAATATCAAGATGAACTGTAGGCAGTGGCAAGGAAAATGATATTTATCCAGGCCACTCCCTGGGCCTCAGTGCTTGGCTCATAGAAATTTTTGATAGATGTGCAGCCAAACAGTTTCTTCTTGAGACACAAAGTGGAGACGTGTGTTCAGCTCATCCAGACTTACCACCTACAGAGTTTTGAGGTAATAAGTGAGTGTCTTAAACAAAATTTGTATGGATTTGTTACTCAGTGATGTATTATTATTATACTATAAAAATTCAATGGGAAAACCTGTAAAATCAAGTGTTTTGTGGATGTGAGTCAATCCATACAGCTGTTTAGAGGAATGTATAATAGCCATGGAGAACTGTTGACTGGGATCTAGTATGCAGAATACAATCATTGGTGTATCCTGTGAACATTTATAGCTTCTAGAAGCTTTTCTGGGACAAATTTTTATATGTAGCTAACAAAAACAAAAACAAAAACAACAAAAAACCAAAACCAACACCAAAACAAACAAACAAAAACTACCCAAAAAACAAAAAACAACGCACACACACACAAACCCAAGACAACAACAATGGCAACAGCAACAACCAAGGATATTTATAGCTAATAAAATAGCCCCCAACTGGAAGTAACTTGTGTTTCTTACAATTGAATGATATAAACAAAGGAAAGCTACATTGCCACCACAGTAAGCTAACAGTACATTTTGTGGGTAGATCTTACAAACACACATGGAACAAAATACACCATCATTTTAAGCATGATGATGAAGGTTATGACCCCATTGCAGAAAGGTTAGAAACACAAGCTGCTTCATGCTAACATTATGATGACAGTAGGTGAGTTTGGGGCTATAGCAGGACAAGGAGGAGACCACAGGAAGTAGGCATGTGCTAATGCGTGAGTTTCTTGATCTTGGTCTTGATGAAGCAACTGGATTTTCCTTGTGGAGCTTCATGAGCTACATGCGCCATGGCATATACTTCTTACTTACTGTTCAACAAAAAACTTGTTTTCAGCTGCTAAATGTTAGGCATACTTTTTTTTTTCACTGTGGCTATAAAGCTAAGTTAAATAGCTCAGGGTTGTACAAGTAGATAGGGGAAATAGTGTGCAAAGAGAGCTAGGGATACTTTAATAATTAGTTAATGTTTTTGTTGAAATTATTCACGAACTTGACTGAAAATATAAAAGCGAAGTAAGGAACACGAGAACAGGCACTGAGTGATTTTAACACTTGCAATGAATTGTTTTCAAACTGCAGTTTGCCGGGAAGATTCCTGCCACTCCGTAATGTCGTGTGCAGCTGTCCTTCTTAGCACAGTGGACCCGACAAGAGAAACGCAGACGCTAGAAGAACCAAAATGTCCCGAGCCTTCCAAACAGTAAGTTGCTCTTTAAGATTCCAGGCTGTGAGATATAATCCAAGTTCTTCAAAGTACAGATAGCTGTCCAGACGCCACAGCATATGAGAAAAGTGGTAATGTATGGATGTACAGTTAGTTTGTTCAAACTTATTATTATTCAACAAGTCACTACTATCTACTGCCTTGGGTGTTTGACCTGTGTCACTTACATTTTATTTTGATGTCCTGTTTTAAGCTGTTGTTCAACCAGCTGAGAAGTCGGCATTGTGTCTGTGGGTATGCTGATCCTGAATCAGTGATTTTAGAGTTACAGGGTTGTAGTCTAAAATGGAATCACTTTGTATTTCTGTTTTTTTGTTTGCTTGTTTGTTTTCTATGTAAATGTGCGTGTTTGTTGGTGTATAAGCAGTTGTGAGTAGAGGGCTATGGAAACAAGAAAGGAGTGTTGGATCCTTTAATTCTTGTCAGCTGCAGGCAGGGATGCTGGAAAACAAACCCGTGTCCTGTGGAAGAGGGGAAAGTACTCTTTTACTTGCTGAGGTCCCTCTCCACCTCTGAAGCCAGTTCTTAGTATAAACAGCTTAAAGTAGGCTTGCCTTTTACAAGGAGTACAAGTCACTATTTTAAAATTTCAGTATCTTATTATATACTGAAAGTTTACACTATAAAAGGTTGCTGTGGCACGTGATATTGGTTAGTAAGAGGTACAGAGGTTTGCTGAATATTGGTTTTGTTGCATTTCTTGATCTGCATTCTGGTTGCCATGGACACCATCATTTTGTGAAATTCTGACAAGATGGAAGATGATGATACAGGCATTCATTTTCCAAATATGTTTACATGCTCAAAAAGGATATTTAAAGGGTACAATCATGCAAGTATAGTTTATATATTTTTCAGTTAAACAACACTGGCTTTCATTGAGAGTTAAAATTGGTTTTATACATTAAAAGACTTTAAACTCATAATAGATAAGTATTATTAATTTCATGGTAAGAAATACACATAAACATGAAGCATTAAATTACAGTCACTTCTGATAAAATATCCAATATTCAATCAATGAAGTAGAAAACTTGGTCATGATTTTTCCATACAAAACTTTTATGCTCTAGCATGTTCAATGCAGTCTTATTCGTAACAACCAGAATCTGGAAACAACCTAGATATCCCTGAGTCAAAGAATGGATAAAGAAACTGTGGAATACTACTCAGCTATTTAAACTAAGAAAATCCTGAAATTTGTAGGCAAGTGGATGGAACTAGAAATTATCATCCTAAGTGAGTTAACCCAGTCCCAGAAAAATACACATGGTATATACTCACTTATAATTGGACACTAGCTCAACAGGGATGTCTCCTGAAAGTCTTCACTCAGAAAGAGATTGGGAGAGATGCTGGGTCTTCTTATTAGGAATCCAGGTGAGAGAGGTAAGGGAGAATGGACAAAGAGAAAGATCCAGAGGATCCTAGAAACTTATAAGAAGACCATCGAGGCTGACAAATCTGGATCCAGGGGGGTCTGCTCAAACTACTGTACCAACCAAGGACAATGCATGTGGTAAACCTAGACCTCCTATTCATATATAGCCTTGGACAGCACATTCTCCACAGTTGTGGGGACAGCAGGGACTAACTCTGACATGAAATCTGGTGGCCCCTATTTGACCAATTCGTCTTGGTGGGGAGGCCTGGTGGCACACAGAGGAAGGGTAACCAGGCTACCAGGATGAGACCTGATAGGCTGTGATCATATGGTGGAGGAGGAGGTCACCTTCTGTCACAAACCTAGGGGAGGGGAATAGGGTGAAAGAGGGAGGGAGTGGGGAAAGAGAAGATACAAATGAGGGGATAACAATTGAGATGTAATCTGAATAAATTACTTAAATTAAAAAAATTTAAAAAGATTTTGCCTGATAGAAAGTCTCTGAATGAACATGTGACATATGGTATATATTGTAATGTGATTATGTGAGGCAGGAGATAATTACATGTGCTAATAAAATATGTAATTTTTGATGATATATGATGATATATGATTTGAGGTGCTATGTGGTATATGATTTGTGATGATATGGTATGCAAATTGGTATGTGGTAGTGTATGATGTATGCTCTGTGGTGCTAGTGAAATTTGGAGATATGTGGCAATGCATGATATGTGTTGTTGTGTGATATGTAGGTCTATATTATATGTCAAGCCATATGATACAAGGCAATCTATATGTTATATGGCAGTAAATGATATGTGGTGCTGTGTAATACATGTGGTATGTATTGATGTGTGTTATGTGATATGTGGTAATGTGTAACATGTAATGTGTGATATGTAGTGCTATGTGCTATGTGATGACGTGTGACATGTGGTGAGTTGTGGCACTATGTGTTTATATGACAGTGGGTGATATGTGATGTGCATGTTGCCTGCATTTGTTAGTGGCCCATCACATTCTCGAGGGAAGGAGTATTGGCATATCCTAAAGAGACGTGCTATTTGCCCCAGTTTGTATTTGCTTGCTTTTTGCCTGTCTTTCTACCTGATGATATGCTCCCAAAGCAGTTTGCTACAACATGTTCCTACTTGATGCTCTTTGTGAAATCAATTAGGAAGATCTCTTAATGTTCCATTCCATAATACTGAATCAAATGGAGCAATGGATGTATTTGATTGCATGAAGATATTCACTATTAATATTCTCATTATAGAGAAAAGAAGTACCAAGCAATTCAGAAAGTGGTTATTGTAATTCAGTTTTAATGCAATCTGAATGCGAAAACCATTTAGGTGCACCTAATGTAGTTTAAGTTTTAGGATCCAATAGTCACCTCTTATCTAATAGGAAGAAAATTGCATCGTGTAGCGTATTTGCCCAGTAAGTTACATTAGAAAGCTCAGATGTTCCTGCAGTGTCTTTGTGAGCTACCTAAGTCCCCATATAGTTTTAACTTGGATCTTAGACTTTTTGGGTTATTTTTCAAGGACTTATAACAAGCTGGTTAATAGAGTTAATAACCTTTTTGTCTCCTTTCCTAGTCTTTAGCAGCTTCATAAACAGTCTTATTTCATACTGTGTGTATGTGTGTGTGTGTATGTGTGTGTGTGTGTGTGTGTGAGCACGCACGGACGTGCACGGTACTAGGCAGCACCAACATCCTCTGCTTTCTGTTTAGCCAGTGATTCCTATGTTGTCTTATCATCTATATTCTCATTTAAATGTTCTTTGCCAACAATATTGCTAACTCCTGTAGATTTTTATTGTTTTTGCTGTCTGGCATAATAAGGACTGGTTCAAATCTGTTTTGCTTATGGGCACTTTTCTGTTTGTGCTTCCATTTGTCCATCTGCTAATTGTGGTAGCACCCTGGCCCTCACTGTGTGTGAATGTGTTACTCCGTAAGAAGGTCCTTTTCGTGCCCCTGTCTCAGTTTCCTCTGCTAGCATGATGGATGACGTGTATAGAGATGTTTAATGCTGAAAGCTGCTGGGAGACATTGCTCTAGGGGCCCTGGCAGAATCCTCAGCTATGTCAAAAGCAAATCAGTGAACAGCTTTTTCTCTAGTAAAGTCATATAGCTAACCTTATTTAAATAAAGCCACATGATTGTTTCTTAAAATCTTGGCTTTGCAGCACCATAATTCATCAATGCTTGCCTTATATGTTTTAACACTTGAGCTGACCCAGAAGGCATAAATATCTCCTATGTTTTGCTACCATTAATCCTCAGTTGTGGTTCCAAGAAAACTATTCAGACATTTTCTAGCATGAAGTTTCTCTTTTGAACCTAGGAAACTATCAATTCATAATATATGTACTGCATACCACATGCCATTATTTTGAAATTTAATTGGTGTAAACAGATGAAGGATTTCAATATAAACACAAGATTATTTACAGAAAATTCTCAATTTTCCGTGAGAGAGTCATGTAGCAAAGTGGCTCCAGGAAAATTAAGGATAGTAATAGTGACATGTAATTATTAACGTTTGGTGGGTAGAAATTTCTGATATATCAGGATGGGATCTCAGAGGTGCCAAAGACCATTTCTTCTGCATCTGTCCATATCACTTGCCTGTCAGGAGTTCTCATTTTCTAGGACTTTAATTTCTCAATTGTTTGCAGAGTCTCAGCAGCAACTGAAGCAAATGTTCATTTTTCTAACACAGTTTCTTTTAAATGAAAGGAGGTGCAGATTTGAGTGCGATTGGCTTGAATTATTTGAAATAACCATTCTGACACAATACTGGTCGTAATAGTTTTATGCACTGAATTCTGTGTGAAGCCTGGGAGAATGGGATACATTGAGATAAAAAGGATACTTGAAAATTTGAAAATATTGGTAAATGAAAGCAAAGATAGGGGACAAAATTTAAAGTACAGTGTCAAGATAAAATTTTAAGTATTGGTGTCTGCACAATTTAGTTTGTAATTTCATTTTTGATGGTAGAATATTTATGATATTGAATTAAAAACATTGAAATACTTAGGTACTACATGAATTTATTTTGTTTTTCAATAAACTTTACCAACCAGTTGTATTTTATGTTATGTGATGTAGTTGTGCTACCGGTTAGCAGTATATATAATTTCCTTACTCTTGATTTCCTTGGTTTATTTCTATTTCTCTCATAGTGAAATACCTGAAATAAAACAATAATGTAATAGGCAAACAAAAATATATGTATATCTGTAACTATTGTAATTATTTTTACAACAAACATATTAGCCAAGAAATCTTATCACATATTTTAGAGATAATGCTGCTAGAGCCAGCTAATATATTTTTATTTTCTATGGGTGAAAAATAGGCACAAATATTAGTTCCCTGTGTGGTAGTGAACTAGCTCAGTTCTGTCGTCTGAGACAGGAGCCTTGCATTCCTAATGTCACCCTTCATCCCAGGTGGGATTATTGCTTTAAGTACTTCATCCCCCTGACTGTGCAGGCTCCTCATAAAAATTCATGCACCTTGGAATCTCTGAAACAGAATTACAGTGACATAATTGAAAACCCTTGCTAAGCAGAGCTGGAATAATTTTCTTCATAGAAGGGCTTCATAGTATGTAAGGAAGAAGTTTTATAGGAATGTCTTTTGGTAATGTTATAAAACTAGGTAGATTTTTGAAATATCGTAACTGATTACACTATAAAGCCAACATATACTCTCTAACCAGTATGAGTATTGTTTTTGGATAAGTATTTGTTTGGTTACCATTGAGTGTGGTTTGTTAATATATCAATATAAAACTCCTGAAAACAATTGCGAATATTGGCCTTGAGTTTATTATTGTATTAATATATTGTTACATAAGTTCTCAAGATATGAAACATGTCATGATCAAGGTAGTTATAAATTCACTGTTCATAGGAACACATTGACTTTGACATGCTATAATTTTACATTTATCTATGCTCCCACATAGCCAGAAGCCACTGGGATTAGGACTTCCTTTTAGACTAAAAAGACAAGAGGAAGCTGTCCTTTGTAAGATGGCAAATTGCATTTTGTGCAACATGGTAGGAGAGTTCAGAAGTTTTGATTTTGTCTGTAAATCATCTTAATTAAGCAAATAAAGTTGGGGTTACTTTTCTTAGTCTTCTCATATGTATCTCAACAGGCTTTGGAAAGGATATACTTGAGAGAAAACAGGAAAATCGTCTTGAGCAGGTGGCTTATTCCTGTGAACTGAGCACTTATCCTGGACAGGTGGCTCACACCTGTGAGCTCAGTACTCAGTCTAGGCAGGTTACTCACACCTGTGAGCTCAGCACTCAGCCTGGGCAGTTGGCTCACACCTGTGAGCTCAGTACTCAGTCTAGGCAGGTTACTCACACCTGTGAGCTCAGCGCTCAGCCTGAGCAGTTGGCTCACACCTGTGAGCTCAGCAGAAAGGAAAATACCCCAGAGTTAGAAGTCATCCTGGGCTGTGTTGTGGAAACCTGTCTCAAAAAGAAAAATCATGTAATCTAAATAGTATAGAGTGTTCATAATTCAATCACATGGAAAATTGAGTTTGAAGCTTGAGAATGAATCTTTTTATATTGCCCAAAAATCTTAGTCTGAAATGTATGCTCACTTTACATCTATGCATATCTTCCTATTCAAAACTATATGTGTGTCCAATAAGTAGCATGCAAAAGAGCACTTTCTGAAATAGACATATTATTCAAGCTCTGAGGAGAATGAAATCATGCAGCATTGGGTCTGGGCTTGACTTTGTGCTCTGCTAGAAATCTGCTTGTACCAAATGCAGATCTTCACACATGCTTTGACTCAGTGTCTGAAAGGAAGGAGTATGTGTACAGCCATTGTAAAGTTGGATATACCAGGGAAAGAAAAATAAGTTATGGTATTATTTTTTGTACTTGTTCATATTTTAATTTTATTTTATACTCAGAAGCTCTAGCTAGCCAAAACTCACAATTTATAGCTAGGTTTGAGGAAATGCAGCATTACTTAACCTATGTGGTCAACTCTGTGTGAAGGCCACCTCACTTCTTTGTCATTTTTTTTTTCTGACATTGGGAGGGTCCACTGGGCTACTTTGGACAGGGTGTGGGGCTCCTGCTGTTCAGCGCAGAGGTCTGGTATACACACACGACTCAAACCTACGTATTTTATTTTTGGAAGCTGTTCTCCAATGTCATCCATAAAGTTGGTTCCTAAATGGTTGAAAGGCATTAGAGAGTTATAATATCAACCTATTTCCAGCATTACCATTTTAGGGATATAGTTATTTAAGCTTATATATGGAGCTTCCTAGCTCAGTTCTTTGAATATAGATGATGTCAAAGTGCCTGTTGTCTCCTTAGCACTGTGATTATGCCTGGAGATTGTGTGCTGATAAACAGGTGTTACACCTGGCAGAGTAACCAAAAAGAAATACATTGATTCTTTAATTTTAACAAGAAACTCAATATTACAGCTGTGACTGTGGTTGTAGGACACAGGTCTATCTTGCTGTAAGTGTTTTAGAATAACAAAGAGGTCAAAGGAAACTTTACTTAGAAAGGGATGTTTTAGCTAAGATCTAAAGAATGTTAGTCTATAATGGAAAAGCAAAGGAAGATAGCAAAGAAAAAGTCTGATTACCTGTCATTTAGTGGGAAATATGGAGAAATTAAAAGGGGAAGAAGGGGAAAATGGGAGGGAGGGAAGAATGGGAGGATACAAGGGATGGGATAACCATTGAGATGTAACAAGAATAAATTAATAAAAAAGAAAAAGAAAAAAATTTAGACTGGGGAAAAAAAAAGGAGGAGGATGGACACACAGGAAAGCCAAAGCATTTATGTACATAGAACCAAGGAGAAGAAATCAGAAAGACCATTTGAAATCCTTCTTTTTGTTTCTTATAGACAGCAGACTGGGATTGACTGAGTGCTGGTGTGAAAGAGTATTCCTTCCTCAGACCAGGCTTAGTTATTCCACTCAGGGTGTTTAAATTTGGCTATGGTGGATAGAGTTTTCACAGTAATTTTCCTTCATTTACCATCCATCATTCACTGCACCTAAACTTTTCTATATGAGTAAAACTAAACATTAAGGCACAGAAGGTATTACTACTACGACTATGCTTGCTCTTCCCCAGGCTCATATTACAGAAGAAACCACAACAAGTTTTTTTATTTCCTTAGTCTAAGTGCAGAAGCAGTTGTCGGAGAGATAAAGGAGGAGATTTCTGTAGAGATTCCTCACCCCAAGGCGAGTCGATTTGAGTTTGGAGAGGAGCTGTTGAGAAGAGGCATTTTCTAATCACAGCTCATAGAGAGTTGAGGAGGATCAGTTTCCAGTTTCTCTGAAGCTAGAAACACAAAAGCCAAAGGGTAATTTAATGCATGACTGCCTTAAGCAGGTCCTCCTGGTCTGAAGAGGGAGAAAAGCTGGCTCCCTGACAAAGTAACTCCCTGAGTGTCAAAGTCCACCATGGAGGACAATGTCTGTGGTGAACTAAGTAGAGGAGAACAAAATACAACAGTGGTATGGCACTGTTGCTTATTGGTAGGGCACTGTAGCATGCTGGCTGTAAGAAAATGTTAAAGGACCCACTCTGTCCTTTTGCTAGTCTTTAAGCCAGATTGCTTTAAAACATCTCTGCTCTGTTGAACCTCTCTCTCTACCATACACACACACACACACACACACACACACACACACACACATAACCTCAAGTTTTTCCTTATGAAGATGATAATGTATAGAAAAGATAAAACCTGTAAACAAATACAGGAATATACAACCAAACAGTTTGAGAATCTTAGAGAGGCCATGACAGATGCCTATAGAGAGGAAATGAAGAAATTACTGGAAGAAATTCAGGAAAATATATATAAGATGATGGAAATCACAAAAACTGTTCAAGACAGTCTGTCTTCTCTGTGCCAAAACCCTAAGAATGTAACATTCATATAATTCCTGATTGTTTCATGTTTCTTCTTGCTGTAGGTAGTTTATTGCACATATGTGTAATAGTATAAATGTATATATAGTATACATATATTATATATATATAAATATTTTAAATGTAAAAAATAAAAAAATAAAAACAAACAAGACCAAAAACCATTTCAAGAACTGAAGATGAAAATAGAAATGATAATAAAAGCACAACCTGAGGAAAGTCTGAGAAGAGAAAACTTAGAGAAGAAAGCAGGAACTACAGATGTAAGCATTGCCCACAGAATACAAGAGATGGAGGGTAGAATTCCAGGTATAGAGGATACAATGCAAGAATTTGATTGAACCAGCAAAGAAAATGTTAAATCTAGAAAATTCCTGACACAAAACTTCTAAGAAATCAAGGACACTATGAAAAGTGGATACACAAACAAAATCTACACAGGTTCAAGTCAGACAAATGCCCAGTTTTGAAAGTGAAGTGGGGACAAAATCCCATTGCTAAGGAAGAAAAGCATCTTTCTGCAACTGATGCCTGCCAGGAAAATCAGGTTTCTCCAATGGAGTGTCACTGGGTATGTCAACTACATTTGTGGACAGACCTCCGGTCAAGGAGTAGTTGACAACACAAAATAAACTTCATGGATTTTGTTTGTTTCTTTGTTTTTGGTGGAGGGGATATTTTCTTTCATCTTATTTTCACAATTTGTCACATTGTCTTTTTGTGTTTTGTTTTTAAAGGAAGAATGGGAGGACATGAAGATAGGTAGGTAGGAGGAGGGGCGGATTTGAGACGGGGGCGTAATCTAAGTGTATTGTCTGCGGGAAACTTTAAAAAATATCCAGTGGTTACTCAAGAACCAGGAGATTTTAATGGAATAACCCCAAAAAGTATAAAAAGAGCACTCTTGAGAGAAGCTTGTCTTTTGATTGATAGCATTGTTATTTTATCTTCCTGTGGTTTATTGCTACTTAGCAAGTCACAGTGTTTGTTCCTTTGTGCAGTCAGCCTGTCAAGTCACGAACTCCTACTGTCATGTCACGTCTGCTTTGACAGGCCTTCTCTGCACACCGAGCCTGTAAGTGCTATTTTTCAGATGACTTGGGACAACTTGATAAGATGACTGAAGTGTTTCACTTCACCAGCATAGTTCTCTTTATGTGGTAATATAAATACAGATTTATCAGATCCTTGAACAAGATTGCAAGTGCCGTACAAGTAGTGTCTGTGTTTGCATACAGGCCCACAGACAGCTCTCAGCCACCCTGCTAGCATCCTACAGTGAATTCTGTTTTCAAATAAGTGAGTATATCATTTGAAGATATCCTATAGCCGTGTAAATAATAGTGTAAATCTTTTAGTAACAGCACAAAGTTATATTACCTGAGAAGGTTTTCTATTTTTCCCATTTTATAGGAAAATGACAAGCAGGCAAAGCTAAAAAAGCACCAATTGCATGTCAAGGTTACAGAGTTTAAAGTGTGTGGCAGAATTTCCTTGGACACGAAGAAGGAAAGCATTACAAAGAAACAGATTCAGAATCATTTATAAAATTGTAGTAGGCCAGTGCATAGTTCTAGGAAAATATAGAACTGTAACATATACTATGGAATTTAATTTTATACACATTTCTTCCAATGTATCTATAAAAATGTGTTTATAGGCTGATTTTTAAAGAAAGTGTTATTCTTGTGCGCCTGCATATGTGCATGTCTGTGTTTGTGGGTATATGGTTGTACATGTCTATACGCGTGTGGGTATGTGTATATGCATGGCTGTGTGTGGGGGGGCCTGTGTATGTGCGTGACTATGTGTGTATAGGTGTGTTTATATGCATGCATGTCAATTAGTAGGCCAGCAGTGAACATCAGGTGTTATTGCTGAGGTGCTACCTACCCTGGGTTTTAGTTTTTGATTGATTTTTTTCAGACACATATAGAATATATGGTGATCATATTCATCCCATTACCTCTTCTTATCCCCTCACACTTCCGCTGAGATTCCTCTCTCCATCTAGATCCTTTCTAGTGTTGTATCTTTCAGATTGATATTTCACTTTTAATCACAGGCACGTGTGTGTGTGTGTGTGTAATGGACAACAGTTAATGCAGAGTGATCAAAATAAACTGCTGTTGGTTCTCAGCCCCGAATGGAAATTCTGTACCACCCTTTCCAAAGCCTAGGAAAGACTGTAAGGGATGAGACACAGGGAGGAGCACAGTGAGGTATATGGCATATTAGTTGTCACGTGAATATTCAGCATCTGCAGCTGCTTCTGCCTTTTGTGTTGAGGTCATGTTTATCACTGAGACCTAGGGCCCAGGGATTAGGCTAGGCCAGCTGAACAGAAAGCCCCAGCAATCTTCTTGCCTCCGTCTTTCCAGTGCTACAATTAGAAGCATACATCATTATGCCAGCAGGCCTTTTATCTGGGCACTGAGAATTGAAGTCTGGTCCTCATATTTTTAGCTTTTTGGACCGAGCTAACTCCCTAGTCCAAATATTACCTTTTCACGTGCACTAAATTAAATTCTATTTATAGCATATTTTTCCTGGGCTGTTGTTTTGTTCTAGTGTGCTTATGACAGTAAGTAGTATATAACTAAAAATCCTTGAGAACTGATAATGTTTCTATTTATATTTGAGGTTGCATGCAGTTTTTGACTAGAGGGTAGGACAAACTGTGGTGGTCAAAAATAAAGGTGATGAGTGTGCTCCCATTGTTGATATTTTATTATTAACAGAGTAACTCTTTGAAGAGTTCACAGATGAGAAAGAATTCAAAAAGTAATTTTGTCATACAAGGTTGGAAAGAAAGATCTCAAAACTAGGAACCTGGAAGCCCAGTAACAAGCCTGGGTAAAGGCAAGGTTCTCTGTTTTCCTGAAGGTTGTTCTTAGTGTTTGTGAGATAAACATTAGCAACAGAAATTCTCATGAATGAAAAGTCTACCAACACAGCTTCTAAAGTGCAAAGTGACTTCGTATTGGTATTTGTTCCATAGAGGGAACCTATACTAAATAATAACTAATATTTTTCCTCCTTTATTAATTTATTCTTGTTACATCTCAATGGTTGTCCCATCCCTTGTATCCTCCTATTCTTCCCTCCCTCCCATTTTCCCCTTATTCCCCTCCCCTATGACTGTTCCTGAGGGGGATTACCTCCCCCTGTATATATGTACATAGGGTATCAAGTCTCTTCTTGGTAACCTGCTGTCCTTCCTCTGAGTGCCACCAGGTCTCCCCCTCCAGGGGACATGGTCAAAGGTGAGGCACCAGAGTATGTGAGAAAGTAATATCCCACTCTTCACTCTACTGTGGAGAGTGTTCTGTCCATTGTCTAGATCTGGGTAGGGGTTTAAGGTTTACCGCCTGTATTGTCCTTGGCTGGTGCCTTAGTTTGAGTGGGACCCCTGAGCCCAAATCTGCCTATCATAATGTTCTACTTGTAGCCTTCTAGGACCCTCTGTATCCTTCTACTTTGCCATTCTCCCATGCTTCTCTCATCTAGAGTCCCACTAGAATGTCCTCCCCTCTGTCTCAGTTTCCTGGTAAGTGAAGGCTTTCGTGGGGCATGCCCCTTGGGCTAATATGCAGATATAAGTGAGTATATACCATTTGAGTCTTTCTGCTTCTGGGTTAACTCACTCATTATGATCATTTCTAGCTCAATCCATTTATCCACAAATTTCGGGAATTCCTTGTTTTTAATAGCTGAATAGTATTCCATAGTGTATATGTACCACAGTTTCTTTATCCATTCTTCTATTGAGGGACACTTAGGCTGTTTCCATGTCCTGGCTATTATGAATAAGGCTGCTATGAACATGGTTGAGCAAATTTTCTTGTTGTGTGCATCTTCTGGGTATATTCCAAGGAGTGGAATAGCTGAGTCTTGAGGAAGCCCTATTCCCATTTTTCTGAGATAGCACCAGATAGATTTCCAAAGTGATTGTACTAGTTTGCATTCCCACCAGCAATGAAGGAGTGTTCCTCTCTCCCCACATCCTCCCCAGCATGTAGTGTCGCTTGAATTTTTGATCTTAGCCATTCTGATGGGTATAAGATGGAATCTCAGAGTTGTTTTGATTTGCATTTCCCTGATGATTAAGGAAGTTGAGCATTTCTTTAAGTGTTTCTCAGCCATTTGATATTCCTCTGTTGAGAAGCCCCATTTCTCTATTGGGTTATTTGGTTTGGTGGTGTTTAATTTCTTGAGTTCTTTATATATTTTGGATATTAGACCTTTGTCAGATGTAGGGTTGGCGAAGATCTTTTCCCAGTCTGTAGGCTGTCGCTTTGTTCTCTTGACAGTGTCTCCTGCCTTACAGAAGCTTCTCAGCCTCATGAGGTCCCATTTATTAATTGTTGACATTAATGTCTGGGATGTTTTTTCAAATATTTTGAATTAAGATTCCTCCATGGCTGAGAAAACTTGTATTCAGATTTACTCCTTGGTACTCAAATAGCATCTAAGTACTCCTGTTACTGAACATGTTAGACAGGATGTTGAAATCTACTTTCTTCAGTGTTACTCAGCAGACACACACCAAGAACAGTAGCTTCCCAGGTCTGATATTTCTTGTGTCTCAGTTGATCTCTCTAATATTTTTCTTAGTACAAAATTCTTATATACTTGTCATATTCTTTTCAGGGCTTATAAATGTACTTTTGGTTACATGATTCGTAGATCCTTTTTGTTATGTGCTGCCTTAAGCTTTACAGATATTAGCCCATTTAACTCTCTCTCCCAGAGATAGTATGTGAAATAAGGTGCAGAAAATAATGACACACAATAAATTATGCCTTCTTTTTCATAATCATAATTTCCCAAATCTTAATTTTGGCACAATATATAATTTATTTTTAGTATTTTCACTTATTTTTTATAGCTTTTAACAATCTGAAATGTGTGATTATAAATTATCATAAAATATATATGTCATATAAATTAGTATATTCACAGCAGCAAAATAAAGGAAACTCAAATTACCTTCTTTATTGTTGGCCATCACATCTCTCAGAATCTTTGCATTTATTTATGTCTTCAAAAATGAGCCAAAGAGTAAAGTGGTTTGACCTTACTTACTGCCTTTCATTTTTCTTGGTAGATTTTAGGTTTGTTATGTTAGTATTGTCTCTTTTGATATTTTTTGTAAAATGCCTTTATTAACTTCAAATAAATAAGACTAACAAATGTTTTCCATGGTTTACAGACACTTAAGAATTTGTAGATACAAAGCTGGTGAAATATGAGAAATATGGCTTAGCAGGTAAAAGCAGCTTCCCCCAACCCTTGTGACCTCAGTTCAATCCTGGGACTCACATAGAGAAAAATGCTGCTAACCACAGTTGCCCTTTGATCTCTCTACACATGAAGCACGACGCGTACACATGCAAGGGATGCAAGGGAGAGAGAGGGAGGGAGGGAGGGAGGGAGAGAGAGAGAGAGAGAGAGAGAGAGAGAGAGAGAGAGAGAGAGAGAGAGAGAGATTACTTGTCAAACAAGTGGATGACATGTAAGATCTGAAAGTAGTCAAATTTTCTCTTCAACTAATATATCCAGATAACATACCACATACTTCGTTGGACAATATAACACAGTTCACCAAGTAGTGTGTTATCAGGTAATTTAGATATATCATTATTATATTTACTATTTTATACAATTCAAGTTAATTTTTTCAGTACTATAAGGTCAAAAATTATTGCCTGCATGTGAGACTGTGTGGATATAAAGAAATAAAGACTTCTTTTAAAAAGTGATTCACAGAGAAGGGTCAGGAAGTAGGAAAGGACTGTATAACAAGGAATCTAGGCTGGAAATTTCTAGTCACTGTGCATTTCATATGACTGAGCTGTTGAAGTAGTGAAAATGGATTTTAGCTTTACAAAAGCTGTGGGACACGCTATTAAAATCCCTTTGATCAATTGAAATCCAATCTATAAAATCTGTTCTGATAAAGGTCACCTGTATGTTTATAATTATACATTTATTTCATTTAAAACATCACATTTACCTTAGCATAATTAAGATATAACATAATTTTCTAAATAAAACAAGATTAGTATGTATTAAGATAATTTTTAATCTAGGAGGACTGTGTTCTAATGTCTTTAAATTGCAATGTGTTTTGTTTTAATGATTTTCTTTATTTTTCTTTGTGTATGCTATTCTGAGACAGTTATGATTTCATTCCAGAAATGACTTCATTTTGTCTTTTATAGAAGACAACTTTTTCTTTAATTTTATCTGATTTTGAATTGGTAACATTATATTTGGCATGTTTTCTGTAAAATACTATTTTTAAGTTTTATATATAAGCTGGTTTGTATAAAAGCTTTAACCAAGTAATTAATTTGCTTTTCTACATGTAGTTAAAGAAAAGTAATTTCCTGTATGGAAAGTAAAGAAGTTAGTAAAGTTCTAAAGCTACTGCTCAGAGTTTAGTGGACATAAATAAAATATCTGACTTGGGGCAGTGGTCCCAGTTCCTCAGTCCTCTAAATGTCTGACACTTAATAAAACATTTGACTCAGTCCTTTAATTATATCTTTTTAATTAAAGGCTGAAAACAGATATTCCTTAGTATGATTTACTCCCTCTAAGTTTCTGTTTAAACACTTAGGTTTTTCATATGCAAAACATTTGCTAAAATAACCAACATTAAATAAGCACTGATGAATTTATCATATTTTATTTAATGGTTTTGTAGTGCAGAAGCTATTTTTAGATTTATCAGGCTTTTAAGCCCGGTGCCTTCTTTCTCCTTCTACATGTGAGTGTTAACATTTTGTCCCCTTTGGAACACCTTCCATTAAAGATTTGTTCTGCCGTGAGCTGATTTAACTGAATAATGTATTGACTGTTACACATATGACTGTTGTCATAAATTGACAAATAAAACACTATGAAATATTTTTATACTCCTTACTCTTCACTGATGTAGTTTCTCTTGGATTATACAACTATGTAAATAGCCTCACAAACTTGATGTAGTCTACTGGGAATTGCAGAGTATGACAATATTAAATAAAGGATGTCTTTAGTTTCTGAGTTGGTATTTGGAACTCACACGATTTAAAATAAATATGCTCTTTATCTATAAAATAGTCCTGTAGTTATTGCATTATATAGAAGTGTTACTCTCATGCTTTATCATTTAATTGGAATAAGAAACAAGGTGAAAAGCATTTTCAAGTGTGAATGCATTTGCTTCAGGAAAAAAACAACAAAAGATGAATGCAACAGAAAGTTGATTCCTGATATTGCATGGTCATTCCGTGATTAAAATGTAATGTGGCCTCCAGCTGTTTTGCACCATTAATTATTGGACACTTTAAGTATGATAATTGAACACTTAATTTTAAAATTGAATACTCAATTGACTTTTACAGCTATAAAATTTATAGAGCCCAAAATTTTTCTACTTGTCTTAGAAAAAATTATAATGAGTGTTTTATTGAATCTATTCTCTTTTTACTTCAGTTATTTAATACATTTTCCCAATACCTGCCATTTGCAGGTAATAGAAAAAAGACATTAAAGGCTACTCAATACTTCTTGAAGTAAACTGGGCACAAGTGTTTTCTATTTAAATCATTCTTATTGTGCTGGGGACAATTACAACAACACATTGCAGTGCATTTTTTACATTTTATAAATTATTTTAACAAGATGGGTAAATTCTGAATGTTCTTTGGTAGTTCTGGGATCTTGGAGATAATCTGTGACTATTTCAATGCTCTGTAAGAAGTGACCTGGGAAAAGAAGTCTTGCAGAGGACCCTGTTTATGTTGCTGAGAGTGAGGACATCCACACTGCTGTTTGCTCTTGCAACCTTGAGTTGTTAAAGTACCAGTCCAGGGTATTTCATCTGTCTTGTGCAAGAGAGGACCATGTTGATTTCTGTGCTTTATGAGTGCTAACCTGGCCTATGCCCAGTGCTAGGATGAACAGCATAAGCTTTGAGTGTAGAGAGACTCTGGGTTACTCACCAACCAATCAAATTTTGTTTACAAATGATAGTCAATAAAAGGAATTTAAAGACTCTAGAAAAAGTAGAGTCACAACCCTTAGCATATAACTTTTTTAGGGATGTTTCTATGTTTTTCTTTTCTTCATATCTAATGCCTCTGTGTTTTGTACCACTGGAAAGAATGTGTTGGTCAAAATAGTCACAATGCAGGTTAGCAGCTTCCAAAATGAGAACATGACAGAGACAGTTTGCTGCCTGAACAGTCACTCAAAACTCTCTATAACACTGAACATCATCCTCAGCCTTCTGGCCCAATATATCTGACAGACATATTTTTGAGTCAAGAGCTATTGAGGACTTGCTTACCTTATCTGAGGAGAGTTTGGCAGTCAACTCTACCTACATCCACTATGCCCATTTTTAGGTAGAATTCTGTCTGTAGTCAAAACAAGGACATTTTGCCTAGTGGCTTGTTTGCCATATTTGAAGCCATCTCCCTAAGCAGATTGACTGATGCTCATCATCTTCTTTGAGGTAGGCTGGGTGTTGCCATGGGTTAATCAGTCTTGTATACTCAGATAATTAATTTTATTCTTTCTCAAGTCTCTGATGGGGTTGAAGACCAGATAGTTTATCCTAAAATTAAGTTTAGTTGCTTAGGAGTTATGATGTTTTTAGGTCTAGATAGATGTTTTAAGTTGATAGAGATGAGATATGATAGATAATGATTTTCATTCAGAATTTAGACTCACCAAGATAGGAAAGACGTTTTCTTCAAGGTAGCCAAATACAAACAGCCAAAACACTGTAACATTGACAGAAATCCTGATTGTTTCATGGTTCTTCTTGCTGTAGATAGGTTATTGTATATATGTGTAATAATATAAATGTATATGTAAAAAATAAAAATTAATAAAAAAGTAGTCACAATGCATACCCTTGCGATTGTCTCTCAATCTTTCTAGTGCTGCAACCCTTTCCTCATGTGTAGTGACCCATCATAAAAGTATTTTTGTTGCTACTTCTTAAATGTAATTTTGCCTCTGTTCTTAATTGCAGTGTAAATATTTGGAGGTTATGACCCACACATTGAGAACTGCTGCTGTGTATACTATTTAGCTGTCAATTAAGTAACTCATTGTTTTAATGTAAGAGTCAGGTTTTTACAGAGATTGGTAACATCACAGATATCAAGCATTGACCTTACATCCTCTTCCAAGAAATTTCCATAATACTTTAGTTACATGATGGTATCATAATTATGTAATTATTTATGAAGAAATGATTTCACATGTAAAATTTAAATTCTATATTGTTCATACTCTCATAAATAACAAATTATTACTTCATTACATTTTTTCCAAGTATGTTAAAACTATCTGTCCATTAGGATAATTAGGCATCTTGAAATCAGGTGTTTGGTAAGTATAAATATAACATTTTAAGGCACCTTAATTGAAAAAAAATATGAGAAACTTAACACTTATGTGAAATCAGGTGACAAGGTTGCTGATACAAATTTTAGAGAAGAATTAAACAAGATTCTAATGTCTTTTGTGCAAATGAGTTAGGCCTGTGTTGCTTTATGCATTGCCTACTTCCCAAGACTGGAACATTTTCCTGTAATCTCTACATTCAGAGCAGAGAGGCAAGTGAAGTGTTCATGTATGTGTATATGGGAAAATGAAACAGCAGCATAGACATGCTGTGCTATGGAACATTTTTCAATCCTGACAGTGGTGTAATTACTAATGCATAGGACATTAGGTACCACTATTAGGGTAGAAAAGTTTATTAAAAAATAGACAACTAATTAATGATTCCACATACGAAATAGCTAGTCAGCTTCTTAAAAAACAGTGCAAAGGTGTATTCTATGGCCTAGGTAAGGAAACATGGGGTCTTATTGGTTAGTGGGCTTGCAGTTCTGATTTGAGAAGATAGGCATTTTCTGAAAATGGGTGGAAGTTTAAGAGAGGTTCTCCAGAGGACCACAACTGGTGGTTTTCACAGTAGGTCTAGGAAACCCTAAAGTGACTGCCTTCCCTGGAGAGGCCACAGAAAACTGAGAGCTGCCCCATGCAGGAGGCCTCAGCAGTGCAGTCTGGCCCTAGAGGTCTGGCGTATTCCTGGAGAGACTCTTCCTGAGAAGGCTGGGATCTGATATTAGCCCATGAGTGCTGCAGTACAGTAATGGGGTAGATAAGCTTGACTGGGAAGGTAAACACAAAGCTCCTTCACATTCTGGTGTCCGGGCTCCTACCAGACGCGCTGCCCACAGTGAGAGTAAATACCTGAAAGGTGTATATTTATAGTGGCTGCTCTCCGGGCTAGAGAAAAAGCTCAGTGGTTAAAGCATTTCCTCTTGCAAAGGACCTGGATTCAGATCCCAGCACCCACATATTGGCTCCCAGCCACTCTCAACTCCAGCTCCAGAAGATCTCATGGGCTCTTCTGATCTCTATGTGATATACTTACTACACACAACCAAAATACTCATACACATATAATTAAAAACTGAATGCAACTCGTCAAAATGGCTACCTTCTTTTTAATTATTTAATTACTTATTTATAATATATTTTATTAATTTATTCATATTACATCTCAATTGTTATCGCATCCCTTGTATCCTCCCATTCCTCCCTCTCTTCCATTTCCTCTTACTCCCCCCTCCCACTATGACTGAGGAGGACCTCCTCCTCCTGTATATGCTCATAGGGTATCAAGTATCTTCTTGGTAGCTTGCTATCCTTCCTCTGAGTGCCTCCAGGCCTCCCCATCCAGGGGACATGGTCAAATATGGGTTTGTGTGAAAGTCAGTCCCCACTCTCCACTTAGCTGTGGAGAATGTCCTGTCCCTTGGCTAGATCTGGGTGGGGCTCTGTCTTTTCTTTTTTTTTTTCCATGTACTTACGTGCGTGAGAGAGAGAGAGAGAGAGAGAGAGAGAGAGAGAGAGAGAGAGAGAGAGAGAGAGAGACAGACAGACAGACAGACAGACAGACAGACAGACAGACAGTCAGACAGACAGACAGACAGAGGCTGTGCTAGATCTCAGCTTGGAGATGATAAGCATGATCTTGTCCCTTCTGCCAGAACCTCCTAACTGTGTCATTGCTCCCACATTTGATGTCTTTTAAATTTCGCCTTGGTTTTATGAGCCAGGGTCTGCTGTCTAGTCCTAGCTGATCTCATGCTTACTCAATAACCCAAGATGGCGTGAATCATTCTCCCTATGTCACCATTCACAGTGTTGCATAACAGCATGCCACTGTGCTCAGTATTGTATGCACCCAACACACGCACGCGCATGCGCACACGCACACACACACACACACACACACACACACACACACACACACACACACACAGGAAGCTCTCGTAAAAATGTGAAGGACCCTGGGAGACAGAGAAAAAAAACCGTAACACAGCCAATGTAGATGCCACCCCAAAAGGCCTAGTTAAGCACAGATTCTGAGGGCCTGTCTAACGGTACTCGCACTTCCAAACTACTATTTCTAGTCCTGTGCTTTAGCATTCTACCCGTCTTCTTCCCTGGATGTCTCTTAAGTGTCACAAAATTAGAATTGCTACTCGGGATTTTTCTGCCCTCCCGGTGCCTGACAGCTGAAATAAGCTATAAGCAATGAGTTTCCCTGAAGCCTGCACTTCCCCAAGAAAGCTGTCTCAGCACCAGCTTTTATCTTTTTATCTTATCTAGCCTTCCTCATCCCTGCAGGGAAGGTCTGTGCTCCCATTTCCAAGCTCATCTTCTGATTCCCTTCAGATACATTGTTGTCATCTCACCAGAGTCTCCACTGCTCTCAGTAGCCTCACATGCAGTACTTACTCTTTTCCCCCCTCACTCTTAGCTTCACTACTCAGAGAACTTCCAAAAACTGCATTTCAAAAGTCATTCTTAGAATCAAGATAAGAATAGTTTTACTTTCTCCACTCTTCCTTTCCTATTCATTTATTTATCACTTAACAGCCAGATCCCAGCTCCATGCTTCCTCTCCTTCTGTTCCCACCCTCTCTTCCCATCCCCTTTCTCCCACTTCTCAGAGAACATGAGGCATCTAAGAGGTACTAACCTTCCTTGGCACTTGGCAGCAGGACTAAGCACATCCTCTCCCACTGAAGCCAGACAAGGCAGCCAAGCCAGAGGAAAGGTGTCCAAAGGCAGGCAACAGAGTAAGAGACAACCCCTACTCCCATTGTTAAGGGACCCACATGATGACCAAGCTAAATATTTGCTACATATGGATAGGTGGTCTGTGTCCAACCCATGCATGCTCTTTTGTTGTTGGTTTAGTCTCTGTATGTTCGCATGAGCCCTATAGTTAACTCTGTTGGTATTCTAATGGTATCCTTGACCCTTCTAGCTCCCTCTATCCTTCCTCCAGTCTTCCACAAAATCCCCCAAGCTTGACCTGTCCTTTGCCTGTGAGTATCTACATTTGTTCCCATCAGCTGCCAGATGAAGCCTCTCAGAAGACAGTCATGCTGGGCTCCTGTCTGCAAGCATAGCAGAGTATCATTAATAGTGTCAGGGGTTGGCTATCTCCCAGGAGGTGGTTGTCAAGTTTGGCCAGCCATTGGTTTGCCATTCCCTCAATCTCTGCTCAATCTTTAACCATAAAATAGATATCTGAAGTAGATGGAGGGAGGAAACTCATTGAGAGATGGGTTGGAGAGGGTAATAAGCGAGAGAGGATCAGGTGTGGGGAGATAAGGGGTGTGGAGGAGAGAGAGAGAGAGAGAGAGAGAGAGAGAGAGAGAGAGAGAGAGAGAGAGAGGGAGAGAGAGAACAGAAATGGTGGAAGACATCTGTGGCAGAAGGGAGGTTCCCAGGTGTCTAGCTGAGACTCCTAGCCATGGGGGTTATAGAGGCTGAAGTGACCATCTCCTGTAGCCAGTAGCCAGGTGGGAATTCCAGGGGAGGGAGGGGACACCAATCTACTCACAAAACCTTTGACCCAAAATTTATCTTAACTTTTCCATTCTCAAGCAGGATCCCTTCCTTCATACTAGCTTTTTACCCCTGCAATACTCACCACCTTTTATTCATGTCTTGAACATATCTTCTATTAAATTTTCCTCTCATACGCCATACTGGCTAATGTGAATTTACCTTGTTTTAAAATAACTTCTAAAATGTAGAACTTTGGGTTTCTGTTCTGCATTTTGTAGTTTCTCATTGTGTATTTTAGCAAACAAGTAATATGTAACCAATTAGCAATTGTGCAAGCTCATAGTTGACCAGTCCTTTCTCTTAATATCAGAATAAAAGGTCCCTGATTCAAAACACAGGAAATGTGTTCAATAGAGTGGCTCTGACTTTCCTCACAAGTCTAAGAAAACTATCAGCAATCCCCGTCCTAGTGAGGTAGCTCTCCAGTACTCATTCTTATCCGACCCTTCTCAGGAAGTGGCTGGTTCAGCTCTGTAGTCTCCTGATGTTGGATCCCTTACATGTAAAGATCTGATCTGAGTTGCTGACTTCACATTCTCTTCCTCACTCTTTGGTCTGTCAGGATCCCTCAGACCTTCTTCTCAGTTTCCTTTTCATACTACATTTTGGTCAGGATCGTGACTACTCAAATTCATTTTCATCTTTCTCGTCCTAGCTTCTCATCCTCCGGGAACAGTGATGACTGTGTTTGATTGGAGGCTTTGCTGGTTATGAAACCCTTCATTCCTGTATGTTTGGGTTTTTTTTTCTCTATGTGAATGTGTGAGTTAGTTGTAAACAACTAGGCAGAATGGGAATTGAGCCAAGGGATTCTGTAAACATTTCCCCTAATACAGAGTTAAAAATTAAAAGTTCTTTTCATATTTTTTTATTTTGAATGTTAACTGTGAAAACCGGTAGTTGGTCCTTGAGTTCCCATTTCCTTCTTTGAGACTATACTTGAAGAAACATACTGATACCTTGAAAAGATCCCAAAGCAACTTTTTCAAGACTTACATTAGATGCTCAACAATAGATTCTCTTGTGCTTTAAGATACGGTAAGTAAGAGGGCATTCTGTTACATACTAACTGACTCCTTCACACCTCATCCACTGTTTTCTCTCGAGACCAGCATTTTAGCCTTCTATCTTCTGATGTCTCAGATCATCCTTAGAAGTTCTCACAATAAGTTATTCTTTAAGTCGGTCTTTGATGGCTTTCCTTTGCAATTTTAATAGTCATTGTTCCCTTTCTTTTCAAATACTCTTACTTCTTACTTCTCTAAGTTCACTAATTACTTCACACAGTTCTAACTTGGAGGTAGAGGGGGACCATTTCACATATTCACCAGTCTGTCAGGGTCACTCAATACTTATTAGCATGCAGGAGCTAGTATCTGCAAGAATGAATATTTAATCTAGTGCTTTACTAATCACAGGAGAGAAAGTGAGCCCAGGAGCAAGGTGCAAGTCTCACGAGGAATCATAAATGCTATCTGTAATGCTCAAAAAAGCTCATCTCATGTGAGAAAATGGACAAATTGAATTTCCAGGTCCTCAAAGAAATTTATGATGAGTGTCTGGACTTCATGTACATGCTTTTGACCCCAATATTTTAAAATGATGTCTCATGTAAAAAAAACATGAAAATAAGTTCCTTTGTATTTTGCAGCATGTAGGTTATAGTTACAAGTTTAAGAGAGGTATACTATTTTGAACACCATAGACTGTCAGCTCTCTGTACATGGGATATTGGGACAATATGCTAAGATTTCACTGCCTTTCTCCAAAGCATTGAGAGAATATTTTTTTAATGAATACTGCTTTGAGAAGAATAGGGATAGATACAGAGAAAGAGAGTTTGAAAGAAGATCAATTTTATATACAGTCAGCTCACTAGAGGATATTTTATTAAATTGTGGATTTTACTTCTCTATGCAGAATCATAAATATAGCTTCTTGGATAATAAATACAGGGCTAATGAGAATTCTTTGTATTTTATCAAGTGCTGGGATTAATAATTAATGATAGGGGTAGATAATTCTCTAAATTCATGATTAAGTTTTCCTTTATAATGAAAGCTATTTTTCAACTTTTATTTTTTTCAAGGAGCCCACTGTCATGATTCATGCTTTTGTATACTATCTAGTATCTTTAACAGTCAATCCTTGAGAAAGATGAAGAGAAAGCACTAGTGTGTGGAGAAATAGAATGCAATATCAAGTATGCAAAAAAGGATTCAAGTGACCGATGTCTCTGCCTTGCAAATGAAACCCTCTTATTTTTTGCCCCTACGAGAATCAATGTGAGCCATCAAAGCTGGCCCTCTAGGATTTCACAGAGCTGACAAAGCTGTATGATATCTTGGACATTGACAGATCCACAAATTTATGTCAATTTGTTGATTGTAAGGAATTTAAAATAATAGTTGAGCATGTCAGTATACATTTGATGCTAAAGACGCATTAATAAGAAAACTTTATTAAGGCTAACTTTCTTTCTCAAATGACAATTAAAATTATTCCGTGAAGCCAACTCCCTTAGCAGCCTTGAAACCAGTTCCAGAGTACCCTCAGAACAGCAGTTGCTTGAATTAGGGACATTAGCTCAAGAGAAAGCTACCATAGCTCGGGAATAGTGTTGTTGATACTCAAGCTCTTACGTAAGTTAAAGACCCAGTTTCCCTTTCCTGGTTAATTGACTTGCTTATGTTCTCCCTACTTGTACTCACCATTTTAAAAAGGCTCTCGTAATACCCAGTTCCTACTTTAAATCTGTTCCCAATGTCATCCCTGCTTCCAAACTTACTACTAAAATTGCTTCATCATCTCTGTTATCAGAACCTGCTCCAGTGATTCCAGAAGCAACTATTTGTATAAACACCAGTGTTAAATTTTGTCTGAAAGCATCCCCTTCCACTTTATATAATTATAATTTGTTGCAAATATCACCTAGAATATTTTCCCACCTTGTGCTAAATGGTTAATATTATATAATCAAGTCAACTATGTAGTGACTGGAGAAATGAGTTTTAAACACTAAAAATTTCCGTTGCTATGAATTTGCCACAAATTAACATGCGTTAGGTTAAATGCTATCTTGATTGTCTTAAAATGTGCTGATTTTGCGTACTTTGGAAATATACATCTAGACATATTATCAACTATTACAACTTGACAGCATTTACACCTACTTGCCATCATATAGACAACCAAAAAATGATAATATATTTCATGTCAGAAAAAGTATATTATTTCCTCTAAGAAATAAGACTCAGAAGATAATGTCATTTATTAAGTATAAGGTAAGGAATGCCCATTAATTTTTGCCTGTGTATTATAAATATTATGTTAATACTTATGTTTACTCAAATGAATAATTCAGTTCAAAATATAGAATTATTTATTTAATTACATTTATAAGGGTATATAAGACAGAATTTCCCATCTACAGATGTAGGTATTGAATATGCCAGTCATTAAATAAAAGGCACTCATTTATACAGTTTGGAGTATAGACTATAAAGAGATATTTCTAGGTTTACTAAGCCCTTGCAACAATGGAATAAAAGGATGTCAAGAGGAAGAAGAACTCAACCACCTTGCTCTAATTGCTGTCACACAGTTAACAGAAATTTAAAATAAATTAACAACAGTTCAGGATTATAGTTATTATTATTGGTAAAGTTATTATGATTATCTGATTTAATTTTAGAACTAAAGGGGAAACTCTGAAAATATAAGTGGGACCTATCTTATGATAAATATGTTACCAGTATTACTGAAATATGATTAGATAGCATTGGTGCAGAGAAATTCAATGAAAACTAATAGATGTCATTTAAGTCACAGCAGTTAAAGAAGCTTAATAGAATGGCCTCAGTGTCTACAACAGTCATAGAATTACTATCAGACAGCATGAGAGGCGTCAAGAGATTCATTGTGTTATTTTCAGAAAATGATCTATGACATTTGTTATAAAGAAGAAAATGGAAAAATTCATATTTGAAATTATTTCACTCAATATTATTGTGCTTATGACTTAGAACTTAATACAGGGGCATTCATTGTGGAGCATTGACCCAGATACTCAAATGGAATTGAAAGCAAGTAGTTTATCACTAGATAAACTCACATTTATAAAAGTTAGATAGTTTCTATTGTATTAGAATTGATTTGTCCCTGTAAATTGAAATGTGATCAATTTCCATTTTTCCAAGCTTCCAGGGGAACAAAACAGAAAGATTCATTTTGGTCACAGAACTTCTAATTTTTGAATGTGTGCTTTGGTCATTTTAGTTAAACATATTTCAGTAAATCACCATATTTCACTCAATGGATATTTTCCCTGAAGGATTAAAACTAATATATATATAGTTATATATATAGTTATATATATAGTTATATATATAAGCTATATGAATTTTATTGAACTTACTCTGATTTCTATGGAACAACATAAAATTTATAAAAAATCAATTACTCATTATTTTCAACTTGAACATGATTAGAATCATGTAAGAGACACGTCTCTGGACATGGCTCTGAGATATCTCCAAAGAGAATTAACTGAGGATTGAATGTGAGTGGCACCATAAAATGGAGTGGAGAAGAAAGCCAGCTGAGCTCTGCTTCTCTGATCCATTCAGATTCCATCCCTTCTCAAGCATACTAAATATGTAACTATTGCTGAGAAATGGTACCAGAAAGGGGGGGGGTCAGTGATATAATAAATCCCACATCTGGTTCCTATACTTTAAGAGAAATAGAGAACTATCTTAAAATGAAGGATACCAACGCCCTTGAATGTTTTAATCATGGCTTCATAAGACATTCTAATGGAAGTATAGAAGACCATAACGCTGATAGGTACCTGCACAATAAAGGCTGGAATGGTGAGGTTTACAAGGATTGTAAATATAGCTAGCTAGGTCTGGGTAGGGGTTTAAGGTTTACCGCCTGTATTGTCCTTGGCTGGTGCCTTAGTTTGAGCGGGACCCCTGGGCCTAAATCTGCCTATGATGATGTTCTACTTGTAGGTTTCTAGGACCCTCTGGATCCCTCTACTTTGCTATTCTCCCATGCTTCTCTCATCTAGAGTCCCAATAGGATATCCTCCCCTCTGTCCCAGTTTCCCAGTAAGTGAAGACTTTCATGGGACATGCCCCTTGGGCTAGTATGCAGATATAAGTGAGTATATACCATTTGAGTCTTTCTGCTTCTGGGTTAACTCACTCATTATGATCATTTCTAGCTCAATCCATTTGTCCACAAATTTTGGGAATTCCCTTTTCTTTTTAATAGCTGAGTAGTATTCCATAGTGTATATGCACCACAGTTTCTTTATCCATTCTTCTACTGAGGGACACTTAGGCTGTTTCCATGTTCTGGCTATTATGAATAAGGCTGCTAGAAACAAGTTCAACAGAGATGAAAAAAATATACAGTTTAGCAAGGAAAGGAAAATGTGCAATTAAGAGAAAGCTCCAGAATGTAACAATGAAAAGTGTCTGATGCGTAGAGCTTTCAAGGCATCATGCTGACAAATGACTGCTTGGAGAAGTGTGTTTACATGTTTGGCCATGAAGGCAGACTCCACCACAGCTGGGACAAAAGAGGTACTAATGTTATCTTGATCTGGCAGTATAGCTTGCATTGCTTTTGTGATACTGGTTTTGAAGTTATGGAGGATGGAAGAGTTAGAGTACCATGGAAACTTATGCGAAAGTTCTAGAAAGCCCCTTATACCAGATAATATGTACCAGTTTTGATTCCCTCATGAGGCTCCTGAGTAGAGTGTGAATGGAGCTGATAATATGAAAGCTAAGGATATTGGAGAAGAATGTGGATTATTTGCCAAGGAAAGCTGCAGACATCAAATAAAGGTGGCACTAGAGAGAATTTACAATTGCAAAGGAGCTCAAGGATGGTACTCACATAATGCCCACATGGACTCCAGATGGCAGACAAGTAAAAGGGGGATAAAGTCATCTTCTGTGTTAGTTTTCCTTTGTCTAAGTTTTTTTATTGTTTGCTTGTTTTTTGTTTGTTTGTTTCTTTGTTTTTCAAGACAGAACTTCTCTATGTAGCCTTAGCTATCCTGGATTTGCTTTGTAGACCAGGCTGGCCTCAGAATGACAGAGTGCCATCTGCCTCTGCCTTCCTGAGTGATGAGACTGCAGGCACGTGCCCCCACTCCTGGCCTGTGTTAATTTTTACAGATATTTGGACTGGAAGCTGGATTCTGGAAGGAACACTGAGCGTTGTAAGGAAGAGATGGGGGGATGGAAGTTCTGAGAGAGAGCAGGAGCACCACAGGGAGACCATTAAGGCCTGGAGAAACTGATGTACCAATCAAGGACAATGCATGCAGAGAACAAAGACCCCTGTTCATATGTAACCAATGGACTGTTGATTCTCCACATGGCGGGGAGAGGAGGCTGCTGCTGAACCTCTGACCTGACATGCACTCTGGTACCCACAATTTGGTCACTGCTCCTTGGCAAGACAGCCTAGTGGGCACATAGAGGATTGGGGTACAGGCTATCCTGATGAGACCTAATAGGCTGTCACCGGACAGTTAGGGCAGGGGGGGCCCTCCATCAGAAGTCTAGTGGTAGAGAATAAACAGAAGACAGAGAGAGGAAATGAATAAGAGTGAGGGGATAACAATCCAGATGTGATGTGAATAAATTTTAATAAATAAAATATACATATTTTTTAAAAAGAAAAAATATACTAAGGAAGCAAAGTTTAATCTATAGCTCTGAGTGCTTCTGTCTTTTTATTTCAGTGTTAAATATTATTTTATTCTCCTGGAAATTCACACAGGATAAAGTAAGTTAAATATTGAAGATAGATCTAGCCCTTGTATCATGTCTTAGTCTTTAATCAACATGATTTTCATACAATTTTATTCTTGATAATAAGAATACTTACTACAAATACCAAATATTTATAAATCAAAGATTACATCAACCTAGATGTCCATCAACCAAAGAATGGATAAAGAAACTGTGGTACCTTTACACCGTGGAATACTACTCAGCTATTAAAAAAAAGGAAATCTTGAAATTTGTAGGTAAATATGTGGAACTAGAAATGATCATCCTGAGTGAGGTAACCCAGGCCCAGGAAGACACACATGGTCTGTACTCACATGTAAATGGATACTAGCCCAACATAGGTGTCCTCTGAAAGACTCCACCGAGTGGGGGGTCAAGACAGATGCTGGGACTCACTGCTGGACTCTGGGTGTAGCTCAGATAGTGATATGAAACTATGGGGGGACAGAAGGACCCAGAGGGTTCAGGAAACCATCAAGGCCTGTGGATCTGCACCCAGCGGGGCTGCAAAAACTGTTGCACTAATCAAGAACAATCCATGCATTAAACATAAACTTAATTTTTAAGAGCCCTGTCGTAACTTTAGAATCATAAATGTATTGCATTTCATTTGACAATTAGAAGTTCTGATAGAAATTAATGAAATCTGAGCCACACTTTTAACATAAAATTATTGTATAGATTTATTTGAACAATGTCAAGCACAGGTCTCTCACTTGTACTTAAAATAATGTTATAACACATAAGTTGAAAAGAGAATTATGACATTTTAAACACTAATTTTTTCTATTAAATGCTTTGAGCATTTGAACATTGCAGCTTGAGTCCGTAATATCTCTTTAGGAACAAAGGAATGTTTTATTTTTCTTCTAATGTTAGTGTCTTGCTAAAATCCTAGCATGTCAGCAAGTATGTTTTGAGTGAGAGTAAGGATATTATAAACAAAGGTGAAAGCATTCTAGTGTTCCGTGTGAGTCATAGTTTATATGTCTGTAGAATCCTAAAAGAGTAGCCAGTAATCCGAATAAGCCATAACTCAGAACTAGAGAATGGTGGGAGTTAGAAATGGTCCTACGCCTATAATATGAAAAGACTTACATGTTCATATTTGCCTTTTGAAGCTTTACTAAGAACTCCTGTTCTAGGTTTGCATTTCAATTCGTATTTTCAAATGTATATAACTATTCACATGTAATTAGTTATTCAGTATTCAAAAATTTTTCAGTATTCAAACATAACTTGGAAAGTAGAAAACACTGCTAATATTTTTAATTTAAAAAATTTGGTTATATTCTGCTTCGTATGTTTCACTTAAGTGGTTTTTCCACTTGGAGTTTGGATATCATGGCCTAGTTTATGCAGTAACAGTACTTTGAATCTTTTCCTAACAAGTAGATGGGTAGGAGTGATAAACATTCACGTTTACACTCCACTTGTCTCTTCAATAAAATCTTTAAATAGTTATTGCATGGTTTTACTGCCTATCTTTTATACAGATTTTGACATTTAACAAGGAAAATTGGAGAATTAAATGAAGCAAAGAGGAATGCGGATTTGTACATTGAAATAAAATTGAGGCATGAAGGAACGCATTGTTTTTTTTTTCTTTATATTGATAGCTGTTCACTGAAAATACCACTGATTATCTCTTTCTGTATCCCAGAGCAATAGAAGCATAATGACTCAGAACAAAGATAAAAAAAAAAATACATCCTAGAGTTTTGACATCATTCCTTGCCGTCTCTTACCATTCTTTCTCATCCCTTCAAAATGTAAACAAGAATACAAGTCATAAGGTAGAAGTAGAAAATATTTCAGTGATGGTGGACTTTATATTGTCTAAAATTACTTGAGGAAAATGTACATTAATCTAATTTCATACTGTGACAGATAATCTCAGGGAATTCTATTTTATTTTTACTACAAGGAGAATTGCCACATATTTCTCTTTGGTGAAAAGAAATAAAATAGAAACAGATTTAATACAGCCATAGTAGTACATGCAAAGGGCTTTTATAGGGGTAGAGAAAAGGCAAAAATACAAGATGCACTACAGATTTTATTGGCAAGGATGGTCAGTTTAAATTGTACATTAATGGTCTGCAGGGTTGGAGGGAACGTGATAATATCAAGGTTCCCATCTGCCCATTTCTTCTTAGTGCCTATCACTTTGTAATGTACAAAATGATTTTTCAGTCATTAGTTACACTTCTCTATAGTTGTGACAGCTTTTGTTCATATATAAAACCTTCCTTCTGATCAGTTTCTCTCTTCTTTCTCAAAATCTTGAAACTAGGGAAAAATACGTAGCAAATTTAAATTTCACAATATTCAGCCAAAATTCTAAAATGTAATTATGGAAAGAACCTTTAAAAGAAGAAATTGAGTAGATTTAATGGATAATGTGATATAACCATATACAACACATTGAGAAGTTTATTTCATTTTATATCTTTGGTATTTAATGATTTTCATCAGTTATCGTTGAGTGATTAGGAATATAATGAGCTCACAAAAACTTTCAGGAGTTGACAAATTTAGAAGAGATGTTTTTAGTTAATATAGATGAGATGTGTTAGATAATGATTTTCATTCAGAAATTTAGACCCAACAAGATAGGAAAGATGCTTTCTTCAAGTTTGACAAATACAAATAGCCAAATCACTATGAATGTAACATTTATCTAACTCCTGATTGTCTCGTGTAGCTTATTCATGTGTAATAATATAAATTTATATGTTAAAATTAATTTAAAAACTGAAAGGAAGAACATTGTTCTAAAAATATCAACTGCTGCCCATGAATATGGAAGGAATTAACCCTGAGTAGAATATTGAAGTTATGAGTTAATTGACAACATCTGAAACAGATTAAATGAGTTTGACTTTGGTTTGCCTGTCTGTATATCTACGTAGCTGTCATGTATGCATTATATGTGTGTGTATGTATGTATGAATGTATGTATGTATGTATATATGTATGTATGTATGTATGTGGCTGTATAGCTATCATCTGTCTGTGTGTCTGTGTTCACCTATAAAGCATTTATCTCTTTTATCTCTATTTATCTGACTATCTCTATCATCTGTCATCTATTATAAATCATCTGTTTATATTATATCATCTATCTATATGCTCATCTTTCTTATTCTTCAGTAACATGCTTTTTTAATCAAGTGCTTTCCCCAAAGGTTTGGGCTCACTGAAGTCAGTCCTGATGTTGTAATATGTAACAACTCTCTGTAACAATTACTGTGAGAAAATATTTCCTTAAGAGAAGAGCACTCAGTGATTTTTTTTATAGTTTCCTATTTAAATTATCAATTATGAACTTCATACATCTGGGTTATAAAAATTTGGTTCTAATGTCAACTGCTTTTATTGGTTCTTTCACAATCATATACTATTATTAATATCAGACTGATCTAATCTCTTTTAACCAATATTATTAGACTTTTAAAACAGAGACCTGAGTTTTAAATATTCAAACATTCATTCTTATTAACTATAAAAACTATTTTAGTAGTAGATTATTTTATTAATATTATAATATCATAACTAATTTTGGGCTATCTGACTTCCTCCTTTCTATTTCCTAAACAACATTGCTAAATTAATATTTCTATATAATAATTTAATGTATTTAGGGAAGTTTTATATGTAAGCTCTTTTGCTATTCATGTGTGGGAATGTAAAAATAGTTCTTGTATTCATAAACTCAAAGGATTAAGATGATGGAGGAAATTCCACTCACAGGAAAATTTGGAATTATATATTTCTGCTTGTGTGTGTTTACATATGTGTACGTATGTGGATTTGGATGTGGGTTTGTCAGTGTACATATTGAGGAGACAATTTGTCATACATTATCATAGGAAAAAGCAGCTAATTGCTTCATCTCACATTGAAACAGAAAGAAAACTTTTACTCCTTACTGTATTCTACAGTGCTTAGTAATATAGAGTTCTGAGATTTTAGCATAAATTAATATTGCACTGGATTTTAAATTTAAAGCATCCAGAAGGAGGGATAAACACTGACTGCCAAAGTTAATGTTTTGATACGTTTCTTTTATTTATTTATTTATTTATTTATTTATTTATTTATTTATCATTTATCTATCTATCAATCATCTATCTATCTTTATATCTATCTATCATCTATCTATGTTTTTATTCGTACACTTTTTATTTCATTTAATCTTCTCTATATACTACATCCCAGGCGCAGTTTTCTCCCCCTCCACTCCTTCAAATCCCACCTGTACCACTTCCTTCTCCTCCAGATCCACTCTTACCCCTCTCCCTTCCAACAGAGGAAACATTCAAGAAATGTCAACATAACTAATCATAACAACTTACAATAAGACTAAATACAAACCCTCATATCAGGGCTTGGCAAGGCAACCCAGTAGGAGGAAAAGAATCCCAAAGCAAGAAAGAGTCAGGAACACGCCCAACTCACGGTGTTATGCCGAAAGAGTAAGTCATTACATGGGGGAGTATATGTTGGGGATTTATTTTCTCTTGCCTTTTCCTGGCCACTGAGTTCATGCTGATTATATCAGAGCACACTGACTGCGTCCAGCTTGATTTTCTCCCTCACTTATTAGTTTTTGTGATATCCCGAAAGATAGTCTCGTGCTGAACTAGAATAACAGGGCTTATTTGGGCCCAGGGGTCCCCATCACTCTAAGGCACCAGCCAAGGACAATACACGCGGTAAACCTTAACCCCCTACCCTGATCTAGCCAATGGACAGAACATTCTCCACAGTAGAGTAGAGAGTGGGATATTACTTTCTCACATACTCTGGTGCCTCACCTTTGACCATGTCCCCTGGAGGAGGAGACCTGGTGGCACTAAGAGGAAGGACAGCAGGTTACCAAGAAGAGACTTGGTACCCTATGAGCATATACAGGGGGAGGTAATCCCACTCAGGAACAGTCATAGGGAAGGGGAATAAGGGGAAAAGAGGAGGGAGGGAAGAATGGGAGGATACAAGGGATGGGATAACCATTGAGATGTAACAAGAATAAATTAGTAAAGGAAAGAAAAAAAAGTTGAACCATCTCACTGCTGAGAGCTAGGACACAGGTTTATCATGGATGATGATATTTGAATTTTAAAGATATCCTCTCTAAAGAATGAAATATCAAGTCTATAGTTAGCAATAAGTGCATTACATATAAAAGTATTTTTCTAGAAAGTGTTTTTGCTATTTCAAAATCCATGACTAAACTTTTATGGAGCATAGAGATTAAGTCTGTGTCTAAAGGCAATTAATGCCCTGAGTCTGTAGTAATGTCAGATTTTCATGGTTTATTAATCTCACAGCATGCTAGAATTTAAGCACTTCTTTAGATGTGATCATTCACATCGGAAGATAATATATTATGCCGAAAAGTCCTTAAAGGACAAACGCAGGCTAAAGTAAATGAAATGGAATAAATACATCTTATACTATGTAGAAAATATTCCATTACCAATTATGTGATGTATTTTAAAACTTTATGCTTACTCTGTTTCTTAGGTGTTTATTGCATTATAATCTTCCTTAAAATGAGATTCAGAACAATAAAATTATTAAATTTTTACATCGTAGGGAGTGATAGCCTTGTAAGGGACCTTTTGGTATTTAGTCATGATTCTTCTCTTTCAAGTTACCTTCATATAAACAGAGAGGATGGAAACAATATTTTCCCTTTCCTTATCTCATTTGAGTTCCTTTGGAACATATGTTTCATCTGGCACAGTCACATATGAAATAGAAGTTGTCCCAGATTTCAGCTCTCTCTGTTCCTGACTTTCAACAGTGTTGTTCTATAGATGATTTGTGGTTCTGGCTCTCTTTTACTTCTAAATGTCTTTCATTTTTATTTTTTTTTCTTTTTAAGTGTACTTAAAATTTACTTATAGCATGTTGTCACTCCTCCAATTGCTTCCATGCCTCATGCTCTCTCTCGAACTCATTGCCCCTTTTCTTTAAATATTACTTACATACTGCAAATAAGTATATAAATGCAACCTGCTGATTCCATTGATTATTGTGTGTATTAAATTACCAATTGTCTGCCTAACCAAAGGAAGACTAAGTCTTGATTTCATATTAGTCACTAATAGCTCTTCATCTAGGGTTGAGGCCCTGTGACAATTTCCTCTTCCATGATAGTATGTCAATCATGTAGCTATTGATCTGGTCTTAGTTTAGTGCAAGGTTTCTGTTATTGATCTATCAGTTTGGCCTTGGCACCCCACAGTCAGTTATTCAATGTATTTTGATCTATTATTGCTTTCTGCAATGGCTTAACCATAAAGACTTTTCTTTCAGGAGTAGTAAGAGCTACACTTAGCTGTGGTTATGAGGATAAGCACTTTCTATGCAGTTAAGAATTATACTGATAGAGGAACATGGCAATGCTATTTTTTCTTCTGAGGTACATGACCTCACTAGCCATGGGTGATAGGCTAGGTTTAAAAAACAAGGCATGCTTTCTGTGCTGTTAAGTGACCCTTAATTCCAATTACCCAGCTGTTGGGCCCCACAAAATATATAAGTGGCACCATTTCATCTTGCCATGCTAGTCGTTGTTGTGGTTAATGGGCATCACAGTTGAGCAGAATGAGTGATTGAACTTCTCTCTTGGTAGTGTGTATATAATATTATACTATTTTATGTGTATAATGAGTGTTTTGTCTATATGAGTGCATATGCATTGTGATTTGTCTAGTGCCCTGCAGAGGCCAGAAGAGGGTTCAAGATCCCCTTAAACTGGAGCTACAGAAGGCAATAAACTATCATGTGGGTTTTGGGACCTGAACCAGTGTTCCTAAATCATTGAGACATCTCTCCAGCTCCCACCCCCTGAAACATTCTTAGTGCACCAATTATTTTGAAGGAATCTGTAAAAGAAAAACCTGAGCTTTGCTCAGCTATGACTGCCTGCTCTTTGACAATGCCCTAAAGTGAGTTCCATGATGGAAGATGTAGCAATAGCTCCAGGGAAGTTGCAGAAGCAGTCAAAACAAAGCTGAGACTCACTCAGGAGAGACATGTAGATTTGGGCCCTGCTGCTTGGAATGCTACCAGTGTAGCAGAACGCTGAAGTTGACAAACCAGGGAAATCAATGCAAAAAGAGAGGGAATGAGCTATGAAGTTCTCATGACCATATCCTGAGGGATTCCTTTTTGAAGAGGTCAGTGAAATAACAAAGGATCTAGGACCTTCCAGTGAGTATAAATATCTCATCTGGCATGACCAGTAATCAACTTCATCAAGTACTGCAAAGCAACAAAGTTGGGTAAATATCAGAATCATTACTGACATTAACTACATCTTCTGTGGTTTGGAGATATTCTAAGTGCTGTAGGATATGTTCTAAGGGTGGGTGGAAGAATGTTTACAGGTGTCTTACACATCTAAAGAAAACAAGACAGTGATGTTGGGGAGGACTGAAGTGTAAAGCATATGAACATAGTAAGTAACATATTTCAAGTTTGATAAGACAAAAGATAAAAAATAAGTTTTGAATAATGGATATGTTAATTAATTTGATTTAGTGATTTACATTGAATTCATAAATCATAACATCACTTTGAACCTAATAAGTGTATATGACTCTAATTTGCATATATACAATTTAATTTTTATCTCAGGGTATACATTTTTCAAATGCATATTTATTTATAATAAACTGCATACAATAAGAAAATTATGAAATAATCAGGGAAACCTGTAATGTAAGAGTTACATTCAAAATGTTTGAAGAAAATAATATCTATTCTACCTAGGTGAGTCTAAAGTTTACCTAAATCATTCTTTGTAGTCTGTAGTATTTATCAACTCAAAAACGTCTTTCTAGACCTTGAAATATTTTCTTAAATCCTCAACTACTTAAGCCTAACTGTGAAACTATAACTCTCTAGTCTTCAACCCCATCAGATACTTGAGAAGGACTAACATTATTACTTAAGTAGGATGTGCAGGCAAGATGCTTCTGAAACTCAGAGATGGAAGAGACAGTTTACTGCCTGGTCAGTCACCCATTTGGAGCATCATCTTCAGCCTTCTAGCCTGGCACATGTGGCTGGGGGAGTTGTCAAGAGCTGACATGTCTCAAGTCAAAAAGATTTTAAATTAATAAAAACATCATTAAATGCCATGTTATGTAGGTCTCTGGAATTTCTGAGGACCATTCATCTATGCGTTTGACTTTTATATTTACACTGTATATAACCATATCTTCCTGCCTATCATCTATCTATCATAAATCTGAATAGGCAAACATTTCTTGTTTTTAGATATTTACTATCTGATCAATCTAGGATGTATATTCCTGTGATATACTATACTAGTATATGACATGACCATAAGTCTGATTGATTAACCATTAACTTGTATATGTTAATTATCCTGAACAGTGTAATAGAATCCTTTAACAGTACTAGAAGTGAACCTTATATTTGAACTTTTGCCAGCTAAGTCTTCTTACTGGACCTAGAATACATTTTAAAATAAATTATATTTATAAACATCACTAGTAAAATGGCTTAAAAGAGTTAGAAGTTATAGAGTATAGATTATAGATTAGATTAGATATTAAAGTGTTTGTCCTCAGTCTCCCATCGTGTTAAGTTGCATAGATGCAAGCACTGAGTACAAGTAGTCTTGCTTAAGGTTTAGGATATGACTAATAATATGTCATGGTGATGAACCATGGGTTCTGTGCTGAGTGTATGGAGAGAAGACATGATGCAGTAAAAGGCTCAGAAAAAGCTGATTTATATCTGTGAATTATGTATCTTTACAAAAAGAAATAGTTACAGTCTTGGTGATTAATGGTTCTTTTGTCAACATTTATATATATGTATGATTCTATATAAAATATTATAGATAATAAGATAAAATAAAATTGTGTGTATGTGTGTGTGTGTGTGTGCGCGCGCGTGCGCGTCTACAAGTGGACATTATAGTACAATTTGTAGGACTTGGTTTTCTCCTTTCACCATGTGGGGCCTAAGGATTAAATTCAGGCAACCAAGTTTGGTGCCAGGTATATTTATCCACTAGCCATTCTGTGGGCTTCCAATGGTGGTTAGTTTTAATCATCAATTTGACACAGTTTAGATTCAGGAAAAGAAAGTTCAAATGATGACTGTCCAGATGAGTTTAGCATGTGAGTATGCCTGTGGAGGATTGTGATTATGCTAATTTATATGGTAAGACTGTCAAGCAATGAGCAGCATCATTTCTTTACTTTGGATTGTGGATTTTGTGAGTAGAGAAAGCTAGATGTGTAGTCAGTATGGCTGTGCATTTCTCTACTCTCTAGGCCCAATGTGCAAGACTAACTTGTTTTATGTTCCTACCACCTTGGTTTCTCTGCCATGATGGGCTGAAATCTGGAACTTTTATGGGAACCCTTTCTTCTATAATTTGCTCTTTTTCAGGGCAATTTTATGAAATCAACAGAAGTGAAATTAAGGTTTCTAGGTCATTCGACAATGAGTATGTGAAAATTATAATGTTGGACATCACAAGATTTACATGAGTGCTCTTGTTATTCACAAAATGCATTTTAAGTAATTTCAGAAGGATTTGGCCTGTGTGTTCTTCATTAGAATGCAGGAATTTTCTGTCCATATTCACCAGCCTACTGATTCCATACTGCTCATAGTATTGCCTGACTTGACACAGACCTGCCGCGCAGCTGGAAATTTTGCCAAACCATGAGTGAAAGATGACATGAGGTGTATGCGAACAGCATTTGTAAAGACTGATTTCTAGAATCACAATAGTCAGAGGACACTCTGAAAACGAGAAAACAGTATCTTCAAAAAGGAGAAGCTGATTGTGGTATGGTAGATAACTGCTAGGAATAGGGGTGCCCAGTTTGTGTTCTGATATTATGAAGCGCAAGACTCTTTGCGCCCTGTATAGGAAGACTGATCTTAATGACCAAAGAGGACTAAAGAGGGAACCTGTGCTGCCTGTGTTTTAGGGGAAAATAAGGATAAGAGAGAAAAGAGAGAACATGTAGGCTGCTGACTGCAAGAAAGAACTCTTCAGGCACAAGCACATTCACCAAACAATAAATGGATAATAAATAAAAAGCTATGCATTAAATTAAGAGGAGAGATGTCTGTTTTAGGTAGACCCAGCAGAGAATCCGACTTATAAAGAAGTTGGGATTTAGCAAAAAAGTGATGAAATTTTTGAAAGAAAGTCATGAAAGGGATTTTTGAATTGAGCAGTGAATTGTTTCTGCTTAAATACTTGATTCTTATTAGTGGTAAATGGGTTGAATTTTATGAGAATAACTCTGGTGCAAGTGATATATTTGAATGATATATATGTGTTCTAGGGAAATCTTTTATTTATTTTCAGTGAGTAAAGGTGACATTGATATAGACATCTTTTATTTAAGATATAATTAGGCACATGTTTATTTCCCATAGTGTATTTATTTTGAACAACTATTGACTTCAGCTGTGGAATGAACTAGCTAATCACTTAACTGTTTAATAGGATTTTAGCTCTCAAGTTATGTTGGAATATAGTTCAGAAAATAATGTTTGCTTTTAAAATAGTACCTATATACTATATATGTGATAGATGAGCAAAGAAATGTTGCACTTTATTTCTGCCATCTATCAATATATCCAAGCAATAGAAGACACGTCATTAATTCTTCAAAAAATAGAGTTATTTACATAATAACACAAATTCCTGCTGATTATAGAATTTTCCACACCATAGTCAGAGCTTTCATTTCATGAATAAGATATCATTTAGTTTGCAATGTTCTATTATTTTTCCATACTCAGTTGGATTAAGCCTTTCCTCGTAAATATGACCACATTTTAGACTTCAGTATATTTGAAGTATTATGAATTATTAGTGACAAATATATTATGGTTTAAATATGATCATGTAATGGTGGCATTATTTATAAAATTTATTTATGTTATACTTCTATCTATCAGAAGCTAAGGTTTAGTTTTTGTTTCTTTGTGTATGTGTGTGTGCTTTTTGTCTTTTGCATTGTTTACACAATATAAAAATTATAGGGATAGTTCGGCATGGTGACACAAACCTGTAAGTCCAATACATGGGGAATTTATTCAGGAGAATTATAAACTAAGGTTCACCTTAGCTAAATATCAAGGGCCTGTATAAATAATAATAATAATAATAATAATAATAATAATAATAATAATAATAATAACTATAGCACTGAGATGATAATGATAATAATAATGATGATAACAACAACAACAATAATAAATACTTATACTGAGAAGTTTAAGGTGTGTAAATCTAAACATGGAACAATGTCATTTCTTTCCAATTTCACTTTGCTTATGATTTATTTTCATCATCTTTATATAGATAGAAAAGAAAACTAAGGAATACAAAGTGAGTCTCCTGGTAAGGGTCACCCAATAGTTCCCAGCAGACCTCGGCTCACATCCGGAGGTGAGGCTATGAAACCTATGAATCTTCTCTTTGCAGCAGTCACGGATAGTAAACTCTGTGCTCAGTGGTGGGAAAAGAAGAAATTCTCCCTCCATTGGTTCTTTCTCTTACTAACAAGTGTCTACAGACTCTTTTTCTAAGTTAATTGAATAGAAAGGTTTCCTCCTCAAGAATCCAAATTCAGGTAAGAAAGACATAGGCAAATTCTACAATTGTAATTAAAAATGTAAACACACACACACATACACACACACACACACACACACACACACACACACACACACACACTGAATTCCTAGCCTGCAGAATGCTGTGGTTTGGTCACAAAGCACATTGCAGTCTGTTGTTTACCCTCAAGATTGCAGAGGTGACTGGGCGCAGAGTTTAGAACCATGGCCGGCATCATAGAATATTGTCATGGTATATATGGGCAGCCTGGGAGAAGACTTGAATCAAAGCACAGGTCCTACTGCATGCGTACCATGTTGTTGTTCTCTCAAAGCTGGAATAACTTAGCATACAACTGTACAACAGGAAAGCCTGCATCTAGGACAGAGAGAAGAATCCATTGTGTAGATAGGTACTTTCTGAGAACTCGTTGTTTGCTTGAAACTTGAATAGGAGTCAAAGCAGCAGCCGTGGGCCGGGGAGGGAGTCATTTGAGGCCGATAAGAGTATATTGGAGGCATAATTCTGCAAGTGAGGGGATGAGTGTGGCAAAGAATGGGTGCCAACCATGCAGTCCAATAGGGAAACAGGTGACATCACTCTTCCAGAGAAGCTTCGAATATGAAGAAATTGTAAAACTGTGTTCCTGGAGTACCTGTCTAGTAGAGGATGGTCAGGGACCTGGAGGAAAAAAAAAGGGGGAGGGGGAGCTGTTATGAACTCAAGGGCCAGAGAGGAAACAGAAAGTGTCACAACTGGGAAGGAGATTATATCAGAGGCCTCGGGTTCAGGAGAAGCCAGCTAGCAAAAACTCATAGAGGGAGCTAGAAAAAGAAATTACTTACTTCGCTTCATTTCTGCCTTCCAGGTTCCAAATGGGCAGAATTCCCATTGCTAGGTCGTGACACAGGTGCATGTGCGATAGCACCTTCGTGAACAGAGAACATAGTGTGGGGGAGGACTTGGGCATACAAGAGGACTTCTGGCACTTAAAACATCTCACTGTGCCTTTGGCTCCTATTCTGGAATTTGTGTTTGAGGAAAAATGAAGAGCCTATTTAATTGGTGGCTAGAGGCTGCCATTACTTAATAATCCCTGTGGTGGCCTCAATTAGCCTGACCACCAGTCAGGTTTGGAGGGATATTTAATAGAATTTGATAACAGATCGAATAGAATTAGTGTCACAGTAAGTCTTTCAGCCAACCTGTGTCACTGCATAAATTGTTTAACAAGTAGTCATGGGTAGGGATGCACAGGAAGTTGTAGATATGAAATTTCCAAATGGAAATGTCAACACACGGCATATACAAGCTTAAACTAGTCTCGCTGAAACATATCGGTTTGGAAGTGCTCTGCAAACTAGACTTGAAGCTACAAAATCATGACCTATAGGAAAAAAATAACTGGATAGATCAGAAGGAGATAAGAAAAGCTAAGCACTATGAAATGTGGCTGCTTAGGGCAGGTACATCAAAGAGTGAGTCAGTGAACAGGGTCTATGCTAGCACTAAGCTAATGATTTTATGCAAGATTACTCACTTAGGTTGTCACTATGTGATAATGTGAACAGTGTCCTATTATGGACAAGGATCTGAGGAGCAAATTTAATGTCCTTTGGATTTTACCTTGCTCAAAAATCAATGCATTTTTTTCATGTTACCAGGAGTCCAATCATATATAAGTATTTGTTAAAGTCAAAATCTTTCTAGAACAGTGATAGAAAACAACAATAGCAATAAAGAAAACCTCTAATAAGAATAACATAAGTTTAGCAATATGTCTCATAATAATCCCATCAACAATAGACCTCCCACAGAAGGGTGGTTCCCTAGGACGATACTGCAGCTGAAGATTTGCACCGCCTAGTGACATCAGGACCATCCTAACATTTACCACAGAAGAGATCACTAATGTGTTTGTCATGACGCTGCTCTGAAATATCTGTTCTGCTCCTGCCACCCATATAAAAGTGTCACACATAAAATGTGGCAATGATGTGACTATGTAATGGTCTACTGTCAATGATAGTGTCATTTAATCATTACTTCAAGAAATTATGCATTTATATTATAAAGGTTACTATAAGTAGTCTATAATTTAAGTCAGAATCAGATTTATCATCTTGTGTTTACCACACTCCTTGAGGGCACTTTGTCTCTCATCTGATTGAAGCTTTTTGTTTAGTTCACCATAGACCTAGGAACAATGTCTATACCATATATATGAACATGTAGGGAATGTGTCATTCGGGGTCATGTAAAAACAGCCTACCATAGCAGTGCAATGAGGAAAAGTGCTTAACCTTGCATTTCTCATAAATCCTCACCATAAAATGAACTATGAATAGAGTTTTCATTTCCTCTTATATTATATGTCACCTCTGAAACCGATAAACCACTTTAACTAGCCCCATTTTCTCTCATTATATGATTTTCAGTATTATAAATGAAGTTAACTTACACAACTGAAATGTTCTTTAAAAACAGATTTGGGAATAGAGTTTCCACCAATTTGATTTTATATCCTAATGAGTGGAAAATTAATTTTATCTTCAATGTAGATTTACAACAAGTACTAGTCTTAGATCTAACAACTGTATCCTAATAACTGAGCACATGATTTATTAATAGAGACGTGAGAAGAGGAATTTCAAAAGGAAATTGAAAACAAGCCCTGGCATTTAAACTTCACCCCATTAAATAAGAACTCTACTACTTTCCATTAAGATGTTAACAATAGAGCTTTGAGCATCTTTGGAAATGACTGGAATTTCATGATTGGTTCATTAAGCATCTGTTGTGATGTCTGGAGTTTCATGATTGGTCCATTAAGTTTTAGTGATGATGAATGAGTCTTCCACTTAGGTGTCTCTCCAGTCGGGAGAAGAACTTTCAATTAGTACTAACATACTCACTATAATCAAACTCGAGCAGGAAGTCTTAAGGCCCATATGACTTTATCTTGTTTGAGACACTGATAGAATTTTTTATCATAAAATGTTCAGTTTGTGGCATTTTATAGATTATGTTTTTGCCAAGTGAAAATCACTTCTATAATCTTAATTTTATGTTTGTTTTCAACATCTAAAGACTAAAGATTTGCATATATTTGTATAAATAGGATTGTTTCTTCCAGATTATACCTAAGGTTTCCACTGTGTTGTTACAAAAGACAGTATTTATCACAAAGGAGAGCGAATTGTCTCCACCGATTGAGACATCTATTCAGTTTAAAAAAAAAAAAAAGAGGATCAGTAGAATTTGTTTTACTTGGAAACTTGGACAAATTTGAACTTTAAGTTTATGGTAAAAACATTTTAATGCAATGCTTTTTTTTTTTAGAATTATAGTTATATTCCATATATCAGATTGTGTTTCTGGATTGACATGCACTTTGTTTCTAGCTTCTGTAGTTTACATTTCTTCTGTCTTCTGTGTCTTAGACACACTTTTATCTCCTGATGATGAACATTTCAAACATCAGCAAGGCTCCTCTTGCAGCAGGTATAAATTTGAGAATTATAGAAGTGAAGAAATTTTAATGTGCAGTTGTTCATGAAAAACAAAATTATATAGCTGGTTAACAATATAGCAAAGGAATACAATTTAAAATTTTACAGATTGTGTAAAGTTGACGTAATTGGAAGTTGACATTTATGATGGACAAAAAGTGTGTGTCCTAAAACAAGCATTACAGGGAAAGGATAAAACAGGCTTCCAATGATGTACCAGTTTATTAATGAACTATTTTAAAGGGAGTATTAGAATAATAATACTTTTATTATCATTATTTCTAAAATTGAGGTTAATTAGAAAAATAATCTATTAATAGGGTTTCCAATACTAAGCATTGTTATTATTTGGCTTTGTCAAAAAAAATACTGATACTACATTTCCATACTTCAGCAGATATTACATAGTTTTCACTTTTGCTGTAATGTTTTGAGACCAAAGTGTGTCTATTTGTTTCAGAATAGCTATGTTTTACTAATAACTGAATGATCCAGGGAAGCTTGTAAACATCTTATTCCTTAATCTCCTTAATAGGCAAGTTTCCCCTGAAATGAAGCATTGTGGAGTAGCTTTATAGTGTATGGTACAATGGCTGAGATGTGAAGTTTGAAGTCATACTCTCTTGGGTATAATTTTCTCATTAAGTCCCTCAAGGCTCTACTTTTTAAAATGCAAGATGGAAGTCCTGAGTGCTGCTTTCCTTGTGGGATGTAGTAATATAACACTTTAACTAGTAACCAGGCTAGCTTGTAATTAAAGGCAGAGACAAAGCAAACCCTTACAAAATATGGATTACTGTTTTTTTCAATTTTTGTTCATCTAATTATTTCTCTATTATATAGTTTATATGTAATTACAAATATCTTAAATTATACTTTTAAGTTTTAATTAAAATATAATTATATGAGAATACCAAAAATAGTCATCTTTTGACTTTGACATGTCATCACCTGAGATTTGTTGTGTTGAAGTCATCAGCACCTTAGCCAGCTGGTGCTTAGCATGCTAAACTGACATTTGCTTCAATAAGTAGTTCTAGCTTATGGTAGCCTCCTTTTTTAACCCATCAAATGCTCATGGAATAATATAAACCATCCTTCTGTAGTATATCATTGGTGTATGGAATAATTCATTTAAAGATATTCAGTGTTAAAAGAAATCCATGGCATAACAAACTATTAATGCAAAGGAAAGGACAGAAGGGCCAAATGTGAAAAGTAGAGCTGTGATCATCCTTGTGTTTCTTGGCAAGGACAAGGCAAAGTATTGTGATTCTGGATTTCACAGATCATGTGTATTGAGAAAGTGAATTTGGCACATCATCTGTGGTGTGAGAGTCCACACTTACCTGAGATTTCCACCTTACATTCTACACCATGAAGAAGCCCGCTGACACTGCTCTAATGAGCAGCACAGTGCCCAAGGGCTTTTTGCAGCATTGGAAGACAAAGGCGGCAGAGAAGTTAAGTGTGGTCATAAAAAGTAAGTTGATGCCATTGTACCTCTCCCTACAGGTTAGAGATGGATCAATGTGTGAGTTGTTTGTAGTGAATAGTCTTTTCCATTTATTTCTTCTGTATTCTCCCAGAATATAAAATGAACATCACAAATGATTGACCTATTTTCTTTAAGTTCTCTTTTGCAAGTTCCAGGATTCTTTTTCATATGAGTGGATGGGATCTTTGTAACAGGGACTGTTGATTGCCAGTAAGAGAATGTGGAGGGAAGTACATTTGATGCCACTCTTTTGTTTCTGGAATGCATTTTGCATTCAGAGTATGAGCCAGCCTTGGTACCCTTTGCTGACCTTTTCCCTACGTATTTCCTTAAAATTTTCCTGGCACCTTGTTTAGCCACACTTTCTGATTGGCTGATCTGCTTCCTAGTGAAAACAAACTGTGGTTCTCAAGTCAGAATACTTAGTTGCAGTTTTCCACAAGTTTAAACCTTGATGGATTAAAAAAACAAAACAAAACAAAACAAAACAAACAAAAAAAAACCCCCTCAATTTCATACAGTTCCTCCTCTCCTTGAATTCCAAGATGTGTATAATAATGTCACTATCTAAGCAGTCTCTCCAAATGAAAGGCCCTGTAATTGCAACCCTTCTATCTCTTAATCTCCAAGTCCAGTGTTGTAGCATTGACTTCAGAGTAAGTCTCTTCTAATCAGAATGTTAGTGTACCCCAGGTTTTGGTAACACACTCACCATATGCTATGTGTGTTCCCTTCCCTTCTCTGGTAACTGAGAGTTTAGGAGTTAATTATGGCCAGTTCTCTTCTAGAAACACAAGCTCCTAAGGTCTTACTTGAGACCTGTCCATTTCTGAGACTTCTTTTCAGGAAACTGCCTTCTTTATGAATTTTTTTTCCACCTTAAATAACTAGTAAAGTGCAGAGGTCTTCGCTGGAAAGATCCTCATGGGCTCAACTCACATGATCTGTTTCAGAATGCAGTACGTTGTTTGTAATAATTATTCCCTTATAATAATGTATTTTATAAAAATGGAGATTTTGGATTTGGTCTTATATTATCAGTTATAAGATAGGGTTTGCTTCAAAGCACACACCAATTGGATTTTAATTAAAGGATTATTATCTCCATTTATTTCCTTAAATTCTCATAGTTGGACTGATGGATTTATAATCTCTGTGATAGTGTTAATTTTCAGTTTTATCATCTTCAAGTTTTAAATTCTGTATTCATTTAGCTTTGCCTTTTTTCCCTCTCTATACTCCAAGCTTGATATGCAACCTGTTAATACATTACAGTACATGAAGTTAGTAACTGAGGGTTTGGGTTGTCTCAAGTTATTGACATTATTTCAATCTAGGTGCACCACTCATAATTTAAGATCTTGCAAAACTATTAATTCTAGTATATTATTAGGAGATAACATTTATGTTTTTAATTTTTGTTCAGTAAGAAAGAAGTTTTCAAGTTTTTGTAACAATACCTGGGGATCAGACTCGTGTCAGTCCAGAACCAAATAGTCAAGTTAATAGATAGGGAACCGTCACTTTAGACTTGTTTTCACCATACTGTGCTTCTACACAGGATTAACTTCCTTGGAAATGAGTGTTGACTATTGCTCAAAGCCGTCCTGGGACATTTTTTGCTTATGTTGTAAGTAGTAATTTAACATTGGCCATGTCAATTTCATTATCCTTGGTAAGAAGTATTCATCATCTTCCCTACACACTGTGTCACCAGGGATTTGAAGATACTGAAAGGCTTATGAAAGAACTGAGAAGAAAGCAATAAATTAATAATCACTATAGTATGTCAGTGATTATAGACATATAATCCCTAGGCAGCGTTGCACTACAAATAGCATTCTCATGCTGTTCCAAAGGTAGGTGGTGAACAATGACCAATTCTATGCTACCCCCAGCAGTGGGACTTACTTGTATGTTATAGAAAGAGCAGAACACAAGCAGGTGAAAACAGAAGCACATTCCTGACCACATAAAACTGGGAAGAAGTTAGAAGTGGGATGCCCTCTCTTGTCATCTTTATTCTGACTTTGTAAAGATTAATTTTTGCCTTAGATAGGTATAAGAATTTGATTCGTATTAATTTTGTAGTGGCAAATAACATTTCCTTATGCTAAAAGAGACATTATCAGGCCCGTGTTCACAAACTGAGTTCAGTTTAAGTATCACCCAGCAAGCTGCCTGACACACTGTGGCCCACAGATGAGGGCTTCAGAGCAAGAGGACAGTGGCAGAAGCTTCCAATCCACAGCCCTTGTGGCTCCTTCTTGCCTTGTTAGATATGAAGACTGAGATTTTACTGCTACACTGATGGGGAACTTTATATTATTTCACAGAAGAGAGGTGGGGGAGCTCCTCCTTTCCTCTTGCTGAGTCTTTCTAATATATACTGTGCTATTACTGTCCTAGACTTGGTTGGCCAAGCATGACTACCTAGGCCTGTCTTGATCTTTTGTTTTGAAAACAAAAGCAGCAGTAAAAATCAACCCAACAGCTTCCAAGTCAGTGCATTTTTTGTACTGATGCTTTCTCACTCAGCAGGGTCTTGGGAATAACGAGTACAATAATAATATGTGCATAACCTCAGATGGAAAATGAAATTGATAAGTTAATAGAAGATTTGAATATTGCCCTCCTCACATATATGTGCAAACACACACACACACACACACACACACACACACACACACACACACTATACAAATACATACAAAAATTCAAAAAAGAGAAACAACTTGTCAGTTCGTGCTTTATATAATAATTTTTATTTCATGTTAGGTTACTTTATTGACTACAATCATAATTTCATAAGTAGGCATATTTTTTTATATTTTTCTGAGACAGGGTTTCTCTGTGTAGCCTTGGCTATCCTGGACTCCCTTTGTAGACCAGGCTGGCCTCTTATTTCACAGCGGCCCGCCTCCTCCTGCTTCCTGAGTGGTGGTATTAAAGGCATCTGCCACCATGCCTGGTTAATAGGCTTGGTTTTACCCTTAAAAAGCAATGCCCGTCAAAAATTTCATATAATGGAATGTATATCGGCTAAAATCAATGGAAGCTGAACTGGTTTATCCATCTTCTAGAAAATATGTGACATTTTTTTACTAATACAAAAGATTGTTGTTTATACTACATACCCCCTCTATAGAATGGAGACATGGACTAGGGCTTATGAGCATTTGTTGTGCTTACAGAGGACCCATGTTGCAGTTCCCGTGCCACCATGATGAATCATAAACACCTATAACTCTAGCTGCAGATGATCCAATGCCTTCTGACCTCTGTGCTAGGCACGCACCTGGTACACATGCATTCACAAAGGCAACCACTCAAATGCAGAGAATAAAATATCAAATAAACTTTAAAAATTAAACGTCCCTTCTTTATATATTCATGATACATAATCATATTTATTATTATATATTCATATTCTGAATTGAATAAATTAATGGATTTGCAATTTTGTTCAGCTAATATATTTCAATAAATTGTGATATTATTTAGATAGAAGTAAAAATGTTAGTTTGCAAAGCTTTTCATAAAATATGCAAGACTTGAAGGAACACACTCTAGGTCCCATTTATATTTTATCACCACATTAAATCTTTTTGCCGACAGCACAGGGGAAATTACAATGATTTAGAGAGTGAATCTTTATCAGTATTTGACAGAGAAAGGAAATGATGATAACACAGAAACAGTTATTTATAACAGAATTTAACTTGAACTTGGCAGTTGCTCAGTATTTGATTTACACGTTTATTCTAGGCAACAGAGCAGGCTTGCACAGTCCATTGGGTCCTCTTTTAAACTGGCTTTGAAATTTTAAAATAAATATTTTATATTTAATGATGATTATTGAAATTCAAATGAGGGAATAATTGTGGGTCATGATTTTCAGAGGATTTCCCTTCTGTTACAACTTATTTAACAGGCTTTGATTTTTGACATATTGATTATTTTTGACGTCTTCATATTTAGTAGATACCGACCACTTTCTCTTTGCAATTCCATCCTATACTCCAAAGTTATGGAAAATCCAAATTAACCATGCAAAATACGATTCAACTAATAAAGAAATAATAGCCTGATCTTTGTAATTTCATGCCTTGGTATAGTCAGATTTAGTAATGTATCTTTAGTTTTTTTTCTTTTCGAAGTTTGCTTCTATTTGATTACTACATGATAGTCTGTATTAGGATTTAGAGACTGTATCTGTACCTTAGACAGTTTATAACAATACATCATGATTCTTGCCAGTTGACGAGGCACTTTTCAGGCTCATTATACGCTATCTGCCCTGAGAGGATCTCAGCAATATCCTGCTATGTTCTTCTATCCAGTCATATTTGTTACACCTACCTAGAAAGCAAAATTACTTGAAGAGTAATTTGTTTCTATAGATGGTTGACTATTATTCATTTTCAGATGTATATGTGGGTTGCTCATCTGTTTTGCCCATACAGCCGTTTCTTGGGCTTTCGATGTATCACCTGAGGACGTAGATTTTAACTCAGTTACATGAAGGTATGCTGCTTCGTTTAACATTTATACCTTTTTGGTTGTCTTTTCAAACACAAAAGATTAGCTTTTTTGGAGGGCTTATTACCAAAGAACTTGCCATTTGCCCTTCATCTCAGGCTTCTTTCTGCATCCTTTTACATGTCACTTGCAAAGCGTATATATGTTTATAATTGATTTTTTTAATATTCAGATGACATTTTGGTTTACATCACAATCAATGATGCAAAATGGAATGTATGCCATGTTTGATTTTACAGTTTTTTCTCCTATACTTGCTTTCAGCATGGTGGTTAATGTTCTTCACAGCTAAAGATCATAAATAGATGGCTGCTTTTTGAGGCTAAAATTTGTTATAAACTATTCTTGTTTAGCAGATTACTATTTAGTAAGTATAAGTAATACACAGGAGTGTAATCTGAAGGGATCCTCTTTGGAAGAGGTTGTCTATGTATCCACATGTACTCTTTCGTTAAATGTGTGTGTAGTCTGATGCTTTCTTTGGAGAGGTCATCCTTGTTTCCATATGTGTGTGCTATCTTTTAATGGACTAATGACTGGTTGTTGCTGTGCCCTACATGAAGTTATATCCTAGTAACGTCTCAACCAACATATTAACTTAATGGCAGGAGATGAAAAATGCTCTCCTCCAGGTGAGCCTGTGGGTGCCCTGTGATTTGATGGTATCACCACTTTTAAAGATGTAAATATTGAGATGTGTGCCTACCAAAAACAACATAGATTTTAGGTTTCGGATGTTCTGTTAAGACGTCTTATCTTCAAGCAGCCATTGAAAGAGTTCTTTAATTTATTGAGCTTTTCCTAAATGCTAGTTTCTTTAGATGCTATAGAATATAGCACACTCCCTGATGTTGATTCATGCTTCCTTTATGGAAGATTGCGTAACCAAGGAAAATGAAGTGGTTTCCCTTTCTCCGCAAAGTCTTCAGGAATCTCAGCAATGATGCCAGAACGTGTTCATGTCCTTTGAAACTAAAAAGGATGTGACTACCATCGGCATGCCTATTACCTCCTGTTTGATATGCATACAATTATCACCGATAAGACTGCAATCCCAAATGCTCACATGCTATAAATATATTTCAGGAAACACACACTGACCAAGTACTCACTATGAGTTGAATCAAGCACTAGCCAAATGCATCGGAGTTGCAAGGTGAGACACTGAAGAATCCTTTAAAGCAGAGAAAGCAGAGTAGAACTCTGCGGAATATGACAGTCATAAACTGTGTTTTCCGAGAACCTGCTGTCAGTGTAGTAGGCTGTAACAGTGAACAAATACCTTATTTCCTCCATCATCAGAAGAAAAAGTAAGCTATTGATAAAGCAGACATTACTTCAGACAAATCATTGTCCTCATAAACAGATGTTTATATTTCATTTTAAATAGCAATTAGGTGGAATAAAAGCACCAAATAATAAGTCACACTTGATTACTATCCTTGCATTATCTCTGGTGAGCTTGTATGTGAATTGGGAGGGGGTATTCTTTTTTCTAGCTATTGTTTTTCTTTTTGCAAGGAGCCATAGTAGAAAATTCAAAGCAGACTGACAAAGGAAATGGCATTTTCTAAGTAATCATTTCTCCACATGTAGCATATTCATTGTTAGTTTTTCTTAAATTGCCTGCCTTGTAAAGACCTTCGAATCTTTACAGTAACTGTTTATTCTCCTGGAGAGCTCCTCTTCAGGGTTAATACAATCCTCAGTAGGTTTCCTCTGCTGCAGGTTGCCATCTTTAAGAAAAAACAAACAACTTTTAACTTTTAAAATTATTACCTTGGCCCACCAGGTGTCTTTTCATGAGTGTGTATAGGTGTGAGCATGAATATTTATTTTACAAGCCCATTTAACAAAAAGGCTTTTTGAATTGCTAAGGTGGGAGATACAGTCATCAGACCTTTGAATGCCAATTATTTGAAGGATAATTACAGGCTTCCCTCCTTCTATGGTTGGAATAGGCAGGCATAGTTACTTAGAACAAAGAACCCGTTACCTTAAAACCGAGAGGCACTTAGCACTGTTGTGTACTCCATTTTTGATACAGCATCACTGGGATGCTCTGCAAAGATGAGCTGAGCTAATGTCTTTTCCACAGACATATAGAAATATGGACATACACAGATTTTTGACAGTTTGTCCTTTTACAAATCAGCCACCTAATTTTCTTACTAGATGTTTCTCAAATAGCTTCAAATAAAGAATCCGTCAGCATGGCTTACTGAAACATGCCCTTTCTAGTCTCTAGCCAAGTTCCAGGTTAGGAATCAACAGATATAATATAAACTAACTCCTTTGAGTTCAAATTTAAAGGAACACGCACACACATCTTACAGGAGACACGCTATAAGATTTTAATGATTCAATGTATAGGGGCATAAGGATGTTTTTTTTTTCTAATATGTTTTATTACCATTCCAGACCCTGCAGCTAGCCTCATCTAGCTACTGCCCTTTCCATGCAAAATCCTTCAAATCAACGGACGGAAGAACTGCAATTTTCATTTCCTCTCTTTGTGTTCCAACTGAGTGATGCTTTACCTCTAAATCCAACCAGCACATGTCAGACTTGTATCTACCTGGATCTCTGATACACTGAAACAATGATACCTGTCATCTTTAGTGTTTTGGTCTTTTTAATGGTTGCTTCTGTAGTTCTACATTTTCATCTTTCTGTTATTTTCCAATCACTTTTTCTTCACCTGCTTTTGTAATTAATTTCTCTTCTTCTCACCACCACCACGACCCCTATTTAACTTACCATTTAAATATTGTAGCCTGTGTTTGTTTTCATAACTGCAAGAAATTCCTCAAGGCAAAATAACATGTAAAGAAAGAAACATTTACCTCAAAGTTTAGATGATTCAAAGGTGTGATCCCTACGGTCTTTTCTGAGGCCCTTAGGTCAAGGTGTTTCTCAGGCTTGCTAATGCTATGACCCTTTAATATGGTTCCTCATATATTGTTGACACCCAACTGTAAAATTACTTTGCTGCTATTTGTAACTGTAATTTTGCTACCTTATAAATTGTAATGGAAATGTCTGATATACATGATATCTGGTATGCATCCCCTATGGGAATTGAGACCCACAGGCTGAGAACCACTGCCCAAGGATGAATGTCAAGAGTGTACAAGGAGGGAGAGATAATTACACCAAACAAATAGGTAGACAGAGACTGATTTAGGGTCTTCCAAGACTTCCTCTTTCAAGACCACTGGGCCCTATGTATACAATTTTAATTCCTTTCAAGGGCAATTTCTTTAGTAAAATCAGTGTTTCTCAGCATGCCTTGCATATGAAAGGTCTGAGCACAACCCAACGGTAACCATTATGGGGTGTTCTCAAATGAGCATTCAGAGTGATGTAATCCAGACCCATGAAGACACGCATGATATATACTCACTTATAAGTAGATATTTGCCCAACATAGATGTCCTCTGAGAGACTCCACCCAGCAGGGTAGGGGGTGATTGGGATAGATTCTGGGACTTGGAGCCATACTTCTAGGCAAATCAAGGCTAGTTGTATGGAAATACTGGGGATGAAAAGACAGGGTTGGGGTGGGGGTTGCCAGGAGCTCCAAAAGAAGACTATCAAGGCTGGTGGATCTGGACACAGAGTAGCCTACAGGGAGTGATGCACCCACCAAGGACATTGCAAGCAGAGAACCTAGACCCCCTATTCAGTCATAGCCGATGGGCAGCTTTCTCCATGTGGTGAAGGGGGTGGGGAGAGAGGGAGACTGCCTCTGACAAGGACTCTGGTGCCTGCAATTTGGTCACTGCCCCTTGGTGGAGAGGCCTTATAGGAACACAGAGGAAGGGGATGCAGGCTATCCAGATGAGACCTAATAGGTTGTGATCAGAAGGTGGGAGAGGAGGGCTTCACCCGTCAGAGATCTAGGGATAGGGAATCGGGTGGAAGAGGGAAGGAGGGTGGGAACAGGAAGATAAGGATGTGATTACACAGGGATGTATTTGTATTGAGAATAAATATACTAATACTAATACTAATACTAGTACTAGTACTAATACTAATACTAGTACTAATACTAATACTAATACTAATACTAGTACTAATACTAATACTAATACTAGTACTAATACTAATACTAATACTAGTACTAGTACTAATACTAATACTAATACTAGTACTAATACTAATACTAATACTAGTACTAGTACTAATACTAATACTAATACTAATACTAATACTAATACTAATACTAAACATGTCTCGAGCATAGCTTTTCTCAGTAGTATTCTAGAGCACACATGCAAAACTCTCCAGTATAGTAAAATTATAGTAGTTTATATTTTTATAGCTTAAGGTCATAGTTGCAAGAAGTTCGTCTGCACGAGTTGCAGCTGTACAGAGTAAATGCCAGGACTACATAACATAGTATACATACTCTGTATGTGATTTGAGTCTTATTTTCTTTTACCTAATTTTAGTGTGTGTGTGTTTGATTTGTGTGTGGAATCCCACCAAAATTATATTTCTGTTTGAAGAAAATTAGTTTTTTTAGAAAAAGGATTGAATAGATTTTTTCTTTTCCTTGTTTTATAACTTTCAAAGAGTTATTTTTTTTAAATATGATTGAATGTATTGATGTACTCTCTTGATAGTCGGCCTCTTCTGTACTCTTCCCAAGTGTTGGTTTGACCTTCTTTTATTTTATCTTTATCCTTATTGCTTTTATCCAGGTCACTTTAGATTAAACTTAGGGAGTTTCTCTATTGCAAGATATTGCCCTGGAAGAGAACTTATATGTTTTTATTTATTAGTATTATTATTTTTGGATTTCACATAGTCTGCACTTTTATAATGTCCATTTTAACAATAACAAAAAAGAAAGAAATGAGGCTACATAGTTTTCTTCACTTTATCCACTAGTTTGTGATTGGCTTGCTGGACCCTTGTCAGCCAACATAATACTGGCCTTTTCCTTGCTTTTCTGCAGTGGGTAAGACCATGAGGACTCTAGAGATGTCAGTGCCTTTGGTTGCTCTATGGTCTTCAGGGTTCATCACAAAGGGCAGAGTCTAACCAGGAGTTCTGGATGCTTAAAGATTATAGATTTTTGTGGGAAGAACTGGGAAGACTCAAGTTATTTCAGTGTTTATGTTTTAAAATAATTATCTTAAAAATTCATGTGATACCTTTTAGGAAAAAGTATAGTATTTGAAGAACAAATTAGGAACAATCATTGTAATACTTGAGCCTATTTCCATTTAATTGTTTACCCATTAGCTAATTTAATGTTTTATTTTCAAAAACCATGTTCACTCATTGAATGTGTAATATAAGGCATGGGCTTAGCAACATGTTTATGATTACAGAACCATAAAATTTTCTAGAAACCAAGACAAGTGCTTTAACTAAGACTGGCCCATTTCCATTTTAAATTGGTGTGCTTTTGAGTTCCTATACCCAAGCAAAGAATTCTGCTACTGCTAACACTGCAGGCAACTTTGGTGCTGTGACTTCTGTTTATTGCCTACTTGAGAGAAATATGCCATTCAAAATTGTTTGTTCCTTACAGCTGCCACAAGATTGAGTGTAGTGGAAGAGAAAATGTGTCAGTCTCTTTTACTATGCTTTTTTGTTTTCTATATTAAAAGCCTTAATATTGAAGAGCTTTGCATTCTTATTAGCAATAGTTAAAGACATGTCAGGAGGCTAAAGAAAAAAATAGAAATAAATGGCCAATTAGAATGCTCATGTAGACATACCTACAAATATCTGCATAGAAACTATTTTTGACAGTTCATCTTTAGTACTTATTTGTCAACCACTTAGACTTGCAATGCATTGAAACTGCACTGCTAGGAAGAATATTATGTGAGCATTGTGTCTGAGGCATCTCATGCTCAGCTGCCCATTTAGGGGCTGCGTTCTCTTAATGTACAGGCCAAATTCTCCAGCCAGCAGCAGCTTGAGAAATCTTGTAGACAATATCATATTTTGAAACTCTGAAAAATACTATCTTTAAAATACTGTGCTTATAAAAATATCCACATTTAACTGATGACTTTTTTAAAATCACAGTTCATACATACTGAAATGAAGCATTCATTATAAATATTCCTCGATTTTTCTTTTAGACACGGTGTCTATACCTTCTGCACACTCTTTTTAGCCAATATGGTCTCGATTGAGTACTTGAAAGCTACAAATATACTAATGAGAAAGAGTGTCTACCATGATTCCAAGCTACGTTATGCATCTTGGATTTGGAAAACCCCTGATATAATGTGTTAAATCTTATACTCATAATGTAAATAAAGGAAACAAGTGAAATTAATTACCAAGTTTTAAGTGATCTTAAAAACAAATGAAAATTTGACACATGTATATTTTGTGTAGTGCTGAAGTTGGATAAATGTCCATCTCCCTAACATGAAAAAATAAACTTGAACACAGAAAACATGTATGTTAGATTTGGGGCATTTCATTTATATGAATTTTTATTTAGATAGATTATATCTGAAAATTTTATTTAACTTTTTTATATTACACTTTGATCTCAATTGGTAAAGAGCTTGATAAAAGATATGTTTTACAGATTACTGTTAAGGGAGCATTTTATGGTATATAAGGCTTCCAAAGCATTGTTTATTTTATATAAATATTTTTTGACAAAATAACTGATTATAAATTAATGTAGAGAGCCACTGCATAGAGTAGGGAAGTACTCAAGAAAGAGACTCATGGATTGCCCTGCCACACATGTATCTGCATTGGCCCATAGATTGTTAGCACACTAAGAAGAGCAGTCCATTGGTCTCCTTGTAGAGTCCTTCCTCTATTCCCCACAGTTTCATAAGACACCCTGTGCTGCACCCCAAAAGTTTTACTGTGGGTTTCAGCATCTGCTTCAATCCCCTGATGGATGGAGTCTTTCAGAGGACATCTATGGTAAGCTCCCTTCCTGTTCCTTCTCTTCAACTGCTTCCGGTGTCTTTTCTATTTGTCTTTCTGAATGAGAATTAAGCATCCTTTCTAGGGTCCTTCTGGTTACTTAGCTTCTTTGGGTCTGTTTATTATAATGAAATTATCCTGTATTATGTGGCTAATATCCACTTATAAGTGAGTATAAACTATGTGTGTCTTTCTGAGTTTGAGTTACTTCACTCAGAATGAACATTTCTAGTTCCATCCATTTGCATGCCTATTTCAAGATTTCCTTGTTTTTAATAGCTGAGTAGTATTCCGTTGTGTAAATGTACTGCAGTTTCTTTATCCATTCTTCAGTTGAGAGACATCTAGGTTGTTTCCAGATTCTGGCTATTACTAATAAAGCTGCTATGAACATAATTGAGCAAATGTCCTTGTTGTATGGTGGAACATCTTTCAGGTATATGTTCAGGAGTGGTATAGCTGGGTCTTAAGGTAGCATTATTACCAATTTCCTGAGAAATTGCTGGGGGCAAGGCATGCAGAAACTGATGCGCCAACCAAAGAACATGCATGGTGAGGACCTAAACACCCTACTCAGATATAGTTCATAGGTAACACAGTCTCCTTTTGCATCCCATAATATGAAGAGTAGGGGCTACCTTCGACATGGACTCTGTTCCCTGTTCTTTGATCACTTCTCCCTGGCAAGGCAGCCTTGGCAGGCCATAGAGGAAGAGGATGCAAGCGGTCCAGATGAAACCTGATAGGCTGGGATCAGATCATAAAAGAGGAGGACTCCTCCTTTCTAAGGACTAGGGTAAGGGGAGGGGGAATAAGGCAGGGAGGGTTGGACTGTGAGGAGATCAGAGAGGGGGCTAAAATCAGAATGCAAAGTAAGTAAATTAAACATTAAAAAACAAAAGAAGACCAATCACTTTTCATCATAATATTGATGATAGATTGTCAGGAAAACAATAATTCAATAAAAAAAATAATCTAGGAGGGCTAGTACACATCATCATTCCAGTACTGAGAAGCCGAAGTCAGAAAATTTACAAGTCTGAGTTCATATTGGAATCCGGTGATTTCACAGGCAGCCTGGATTATATAGTGAAACACTATCCTAAGAAAAGAAAAAGAACAAATGAACGTATCGCTCTTTTGCTCCTATGTTGTGAGGAGTCACAGACAACATTAAAGGATGATACAGGGAGACAAAGTGTGTTTGTGTTTTCTAAATAAACTTCTACATTTAATATTCAGACACTAGGCTTATTCTCGTAAATTCAGCTTAGATTGTTAAGGAATCCTCTGAGGGATACTTATGCCCATTTCTAACTGAAGAGCTACAGTGTAATTAAGTGTTTTCACTACAGTATTCCTGACTTCAATAAGCTTTGATTGTCATAGAGCTAGTCCTTGTATTGTAATATGACATAATGTGTTATAGCACAATGCATTATACATTGGACCAAAAAAATCTATTGCACATGCACATTATACATACACATTTAAAACGTCCCTTTTGGGTGGAACAGCTCAAAAATCAAGAATGTTGACTGTAATTGGGCAGCACAGGTCGTACATCAGGTACCTCGCTGTGGCTACCTCACTAGGTTGGCCTCTTCTTCATCCTCTATTTGTTGGGTTGGTTCATGGGAGGCCATTTGTAACTTAATTGTATCAACGGTGGATGTCACTGTGTGCTTGGCATCTCTGAATTGACCTTGATTTCCCTAGAATGAGTAGAATGCTTAGACTTAATGGGAAGTGAGTACATTGATGTGGAAATTGAACATCTGGGTTAATTACTACTGCTATTATTGATGTTATTTGATTCTCTCTCCCTATTGTTTTCTTTCACTGGTTGGTCCATCATTAGCTATGAAGTAAACATGATTGTAGAGTAAACTCTGAGATGACTGACAACAACAGAATGACCACTCTTCTACATTTGAATTTGAGCGAATTTTTGTTCTTTTGGTTTCTGGTGTCTTGATTTAGCGCATTTGTTTTTAAATCTCTGTTAACAATCCAAGTATATTTTCATTGTTAATTATTTGCCACTTATATATGACAACCTTGATTTTTTTTTTAATCTCAAAGGGTTTGCTCCAGAATAATGTTCCAAAATAATTTTTTTCTAGGGAAACCATTTTAACATGTATAGTACTATATTTTTTATTTTTCCCTTAATTTTTAGTTTTGATAGTCAGGCAGTGGTGACTCATGCCTTTAATCCCAGCACGCGGGAGGCAGAGGCAGGTGGATTGCTGTGAGTTCAAGGCCAGTCTGGTTTGCAAAGCAAGTCCAGGACAGCCAAGGCTACACAGAGAAACCCTGTCTTGAAATACCAAACCAAACAAAACAAAGCAAAACAAAAAACCCAAAAGATATTTTAAAAATAATATATTTATAAATTGTAGGATAATTAGATGCCATGCATTTTGTTTACGTTTACCTTCCCTTCCCCAGTGTCCCCCAGATCTACCCCAGTCCTACCCAACCAACTTCTTGTTGTGATTTTTCTTTCTTAACCCATTGAGTTCATTTTGTATTGACCATATACTCTTGAGAGAGGCCCTGACCCCAAAAGTGGTAAACCTATCCAGATGACAACCTTACTGAAAAATTGATTCTATCTCTTCTAACAGTCAATAAATACCAATAGCCCCTCAGATAGGGGAGAGACTCATGCCACATACATGCCTCCATGTTGGTATTATTTTCTGCCTTGATTCTATGCAGGTTTTGTGTATGCTGTCACGTTTGCTGTGAGCTCATAAGTGCAACTGCCCTGTTGTGTCCTAAAATGTAATTCCTTTGTCATCATCCATCTTCCCTGGCTCTTATCTTTCTGTGCCTTCCCCCACAATGATCACTGAGTGTTGGGGTCAGGGATGTAAAGTGGATATCCCACTCAGTGCTGAGCATATCCTATTCTTACGTCCTCTGTAGGTTGGCCAGTTATTGATCCTGTTGTTAATTACTATTTACTGCAAGTATAAGCCTCTCTGAAGAGAACTGAGGTATTTACGATGAATATAGCAATGATTCACTAGGAGTCTTTTAAAACACTGTGTTCATTTAACATAATAATAGTAGGTGGATTTGCCCTATGATCCATAATAAACACTATTGGCACTAATAGGAGTGTCAGGTATGGCTTCCATCTCATGGAGGGGACCTGAAACAAATCAGAAAGAATGTAGTTGCTCAGGTAACAATTGTGCCACTAAATCACCAGTAGGCATATCTTGCCAGGACTGTCATTAGTACAGCTCACAGGGTTTCCAAAAGGATAGGATCAATGATTACTTTTATCTTCTATTTGCATAGGGGAGGATGTATAGCACATTCCAGATCATGAAAGCTGGACAACAGGGATGAAGTTTCTAATTCTTTATCAGTTTGATTTCTCCGTGTTGTCCTATGACTTCAGTGTGTGGTGCCTTCACAACAGCATCATACCATTAATTCTGGATAGTAGCTAAGAACAATGACAATAGTGTGCAACTGAGTGGTGGTGGTGGTGGTGGGGTTCTATGGGACCCTCCCGGATAACAACACACATAAAAAGTGCCCTGTTTCTGATACTCCTTTTTTTGGTTTTGCTATTGCTAGAATATGGTGCTTTGTTAGGTTAACTACCGATGAATTCATTTATAGGTGGATTATGCATATATTTAGGAAGCTTGTGCAGTAGCAGGTTTCCATATAACCCTGTCCAACCAACATTAGTCTCATACTTTCTCCTGAACTCTACTGTTCCACATTGACCCCATAATTTAATCCTTTTGTCCCATTGTTTCCCTTTCCCCTGTATATGACTGTATTCTTTATTTTCTTCCTTAAATGACTCCCTACTTTTTCATGGCTTCTTACTATTTTCTTAACCTCATGGAATTTTCCAAATGAAATACACACATCTTAATATTGACTCATATATATATACATATATGAAAGTCATGTGATATTTGCTTTTCTGGCCTACCTCACTAACATCAGGATGTTTACTTCTGGTTCAACATATGTATTTGAAAGTGGTTTTTTAAACAGATAAATAGTATTACATTGTGTCTATATACCACATTTCCATTATCCAATCACCATTTGATGGACATCTGGGCTATAGCTTGGTGATGCCCAATAGAGCAGCAATAACCATGAATGAGTATCTTTGGAATAAGATATAAGAGTTCTTTTTGTACGTGGTCAGAAGTATGTGGTGAGTTGGATTATATCATTAGTCTAGTTCTAGCTTTTTGAGGAATCGCCACACTAATTTCCATAGAGGCTGTATTAGTTTATACTCCCAACAGTGGATAATGTGTTTTTCTTTCCCCACATACACGCTAGCTTTATTGTCATATGAAAAATCCATCTTTCCTTTCCTGCCTTGCATTATGCTACTCTCTCTTTGTTTCTTTCATTCATTTTTGTTACTAAGCACCTCCACACTTATTCCTTATTTAAATGCTTTTTGCCACTTACAGTTTCTATCTCTACTGTATATGAATGATTACTGACGTGAAAGCAATTGTGCTATGGGCTGATCCACTTGAAGAAAATCTACCTGCCTCAAATTTGACCAGGGTTGTGAACTTATTGCTGAAACTAACCATGTTTAATGTATTCTGAATACTTAATTATTTTCTTAATTTTATGTTTTCCTTTTTTCTTGAGAACAATGGTCTCCTTTTTTTCACTTCTTTCAATATTTGTTTTTGTATTTTAAGTTTCTGATTCATGGTTCTTTTTTATGCATCACTGTATTGTGGTTCTAAGATGTGTTTTTATTTACATTTCATCTACTTTGTGATAAATTTTTTTGTAGTTGGTTTTCATGGACTTTTGATATTGAATTGTCTGTAACATTTCAATAAGAAGCTCACGTATCCTTTCATATCTGTAGCACTGGAGCTTTTTATAGCATTAATTGTGCTTGTGCTCTCACTACTACACAGAGCTATGAGGGTAGAAAGGGTTGTAGACTCTATAAATTTATGTTTTGCTTTTTTTGCTCTGTCTGGTCCTGTGCACCCTTTTAAATTTCTTCCTTCTTTATCACCAATAGCTATGTGGTGATTCTTTAACTTTTTTACTTTATCTTTTTACATGAGTTAGGTATTTAAAAGGAATTCATCTGCATATTGCATCTAACTAACCCTTTAAACCTTGTCAGCATTCAAGTTGTGCCTGATGTTTAAGTAACATGTGACCTTTTAATTGCTCTTACTTTGAAATCTCTTCCCAAGATAGTGTAGGGGATGAATAGCTATGTTTTACTGATGGCTTTCGCCTCCCTGGAAATCCATTGAAAAGCATTGACTAGAAAGGCTTGGTGAGTGACTTTAATGTGTGGCAGTGGTGATTTGCCTGTTCCATAACTGGCTTTCCTAATAAACCAGCCTGAGTGCATTCTGCACCAGTGTTGGTATTTACTGGCTTTTGGTCAGACTGCCTATTGTCTCATTTCAAATAATGTTTTTACTATGCTTATGAAACAAAATTCATTAATGGGTTATTCTCTTGTTCCCTAATTGAAATCTTTGAAATATTTATCTTATGAAGTCTCCAGAGTGTCTCCACAGAGAATTAATTTTTCTCCAGGAATAATGGAATGACATAACAGTCACAATGTGAAATGTTGTAGCGAGGACTTTGTAGAATTCAATAAATCATTCCATTCACTAGTATTCTTATTTTATTTTTCATTATACTGAATACTTTGCCTTCTGCTTTTTGTATATGACAGAAATGGAATAATTAAAAGAAATAAATTTTACATGCACATAGTTGCTTGATAAATACTTTATTTAGTTTATATTTACCTTTTTCAATCAATAAAATTTATAGCAAAACCAAATGTGAAGTAAAATTATAATTATTTCTCATATATACATACATATATATGCCTACTTATAGAAAAGCATAAGGCAAAGTTATTATGTGTAATTTTAAACATTAGCTAAAATTAAATAAACATATTAATATTTAGGATGGTAAACTTGTCTGGTAATGTAAAATTTTATAGGTTATGGATTGCAAGTTATAAAGCAGATTATCGAGGCCTGGGTATGGAAGGATGAAGAATGAATGAAGCAGTGATATAAAATGTCTCTGGTGGCACAAACTTATGCTGCTGTAACCATAGAAACTTAAAGATGAAGGTCATCATCTTGAGGCCCTGCTTTGTAGAGGTCATTGATAAAATTCGATCATCTGTAAAGTTAGAAAAATAACTTGTGTTTCATTAATATTGCATGATAGCCTATTCAAGGCTAGATATAAGCGACAAACTGCCAAAAGCTTTTTATATTCATAACTATAAAATTTTGTATTTTATTTTCGTAAACTTACAAGAGATATTTCAAAATTACACTGAAATTCATCTTAGTTTTAAATGATAGTAGCTATTAGATTTGCTAGGTAATATTCTTATTTACCTTAAGAGTCATGGCTAACCGGTGATTAATTCTTAGCCATGTTTCTTTTAACAAGTGGAGCAGAACTTGATGATGAACTCCAGGCCTGAATGGTCTTTGGCTGTAGTCCCATGTTAGGGAGTTTCACGGAAATGGTCATCATGTTTGAAAAGTTCTGATATGAGAGTAAGTTAAGAAAAAAAAAAATAAAGACAGAATATGCCAACACAGTGAGTCAAAAGAAGGCTGCAATCAGTTACTCATGGCAGGAACATGAGACCCGTTCCAGGAGGCTCTCCCTGGGCAGGGGTCGTTGCCTTGGGTTGTGCAGTAACATTTGTCACACAGACTCCACTGGAGGGGCTGTGACAATACAGGGAGGGGAAAGGCATCTAAGGTAGGCAATGGAGTCAGAGGCAGCCCCTGCTACTGATGTTAAGGGTCTCACTTGAAGACCAAACTGTACAGTTATTACGTATATGGAGAGAGCCTAGAACTGTGTCATAGATGCTTTCTTGTTGGTGGTTCAGTCTTTGTGAGGCCCTGTGGGTCCATATTAGTTGATTTTGTAGGTTTTCTCGTGGTCTTTGACCTCTCTGTCTCTTTCAATCCTTCCCCGCCCTCTTTTATCATATTCTGCAAGAACTTCATTCGATATTTTGCCGTGAGTCTATTTTCACTAGCTGCTTTGCGAAGCCACTCAAATAACTCTAGTGCTAGCCTCCTGTTGGCAAGAATACAGAATACTATTAGTAGTGTCAATGGTGGGTTCGAAAACAACATAAACTTGGATACACTAAATTTAATAAAAGAGGAAATGGGGAATAGCCTTGAATTCACTGGTACAAGAGACAACTTCCTAAACAGAACACCAATAGTCAGATACTACAATCACCAATTAGTAAATTGGACCTCATGAAACTGAAATGCTTCTGTAAGGCAAAGGCTCCTGGGAGTCTATGGTGATGATCCCTAGCTGAGACTGTTAGCAGTGTGGGATATGGAATCTAATGTGGCCATCTCCTATAGCCAGGGAGGACTTCCAGTGGAGGGAGGGGAACACCAACCCACACACAAATATTTTGACCCACCCAATCAATGAGTGGCCCAACTTAAGTCTGATTCACATGCCATGAGAGAGACCCCACCACTGATACTACGAATAATCACATGTTTGTGTATTAAAGTTTTGATGATATTGGAAAGTTTCTCATGGATAATAGACTAATGAAAGTATTTTTATAGATATTCAAAAGTGAATAAATAAATATATGACAAAAAGCAGCTATTGCCACAGGCTTTGTTATTCTTTTCATTCATGCGCATAAATTCATTTTCCATGTTACAAGTCCTTGGAGCTAATGAAATGAAGACTATTCCAAACTAATGAAGATCCTTTATAAAGCAGTACTGAACAACAGTTAATCAGAGAATATCATCGTAATAGGATCAGTATTTTCTCACTCCAACAACTGCAATCTGGCTCTCAGCCTCTTTGTTTTATATACTATTTAAAACTGCATATATTAGTATTATGCTTTAGAAATAGTGTCTATAACGGAAGCTTCTAAAACCCAAAGGCAAGAGTATATAAATAGACACAAGACATGTATCTCCACAATTACTGAGTCTGACCTTGAGCCTAAGGCATGCTGCATAGTTACTATAAGCCTTCGTTTCCATGTCCAGTAAAAAAAAAAAAAAGAAGAAGAAGAAGAAGAAGCAGTCATCAATTTGCTGTGAAAATGACATATGGTTTTCTATGGTAATAATAGTTTTTCATATATACTAGGTGGTGAGCATTTTCGTAAGCCAGAAAAAAACTTCTACTGTTCTTTGATTCAGATAATGTTGTGCATGATGGAAACTCACTATGAAATACACTTCTGTCAATTTTCTAAAATGTTTAGCTGTTACTGTTTGGAACTCTGTCATCTATAAAGTCATTGAGTGAGAACATTCCTCAATCACTTTAATAGTCATATTAACTGTCTACTTGTAGAGAGGTGAGGAAGGAGAAAATGTGGAGGGAGAAAGCAGAGTAACTTGGGATGCTGTAACAAACCACAGAGCTGCTGAATATCAAAACTGGAAGAAAACATGAGCTGGTATGCATCTGAGGGAGAGTCCAGTGTGATCAGTTTGAGAGAGCCCTTTCTCCTCCAGGTCCTATTATACCACTCTGCATGATTGATTGGAATTATAGCTGTGTTTAAGTCAGTTTTCTTTTCTCTAAAAATGGCCTTTCTCTTTGTTTTCGACAAGTTTCTGAGTGACCATAAGAGCATAAGCTCAAATTCATACTGCTCGGGTTCAGATGCCCTGTCATTCCCTGAGTCAGAGGATAACAGTGGGGATTTCAATTCAGTACAATGGTGCCACTAGTGCTTACATAACACAAGTGAATTAAGTTAATAAAAGACACACAGAAAAAATGCATGTCTGAAGGTCTTTTAGAAGTCTTGCCCCATCTCTCTCAATGGCTAAGATCTGTCCTCTAACTTTTTCCTAATGCATTGTACTAAATATACATATATGTAAAGATACACACATATACATAAATTTATATTATATAAAATATATATTACATAAATATACATGCATATATACACATATGTGTGCATTTATGTATATATAGCCATAGACTTTCTATTGCTTTGAAAAGTCACCATGACCATGGCAACTCTTAAAATGGAAAGCATTTAATTGAGGCTGGCTTACAAACAGTTCAGAGGTCTAATCCATTATTGTGGTGGGAAGGAGGGCAGCATGCAGACAGACATGCCTCTGGAGAGGTGGCTGAGAGTTCTACATCTAGATTGGCAAGCAGAAGGAAGAACAACTTTGTCACTGGGCATGGCTTGAGATTCTGAAACCCAAAGCTCAACCCCAGTGACACACCTCCTCCACAAGGCCACAACCAATAGTGCCACTCTCGATGAGCCTATAGGGCCATTTTCATTCAAACCACAACATGTGTGTATGTGTGTGTGTGTGTGTGTGTGTGTGTGTGTGTGTGTGTGTGTGTGTGTTTCATTATATTTATAATGCCATACAACTACTTATTGTTTTCTAAACTGGCTCTGACATTTGTTTACAGAGAAAAAGTGACTAAACTTAAAAAAGCCCTTTTGGTGATAGCATTGTTTATCTAGTATGTATACTCTGAAATTTTATGACTTAATGTTTTATTCATGTTACTTATTTACAGAATTTTTATCAGTCTAATTTTTAAATGATTTTGTGTGCTTTAGTTACCAATAGTATATTAGTTTACTAGTAATATACAATTCACTTCATTAGTAATATAATTGTATAGCCCAATATATTGTTAGTAATTATAAAGAACATGGATTTTGGATTTTGTTGGCTGAACTGTCCTAAGAGAAAACCAGGTTTAAAAGTCTACAATTTCAAAAGTCTTACAAGGTAGAATTTCAGTTATTTGTTCAAATTGAAAGAAAAAGAAATAGTCATCAAAATGGCCAAGGGTAATGCATCACCCAGTTTCTCTGTTATCCAATGACACTGTTTAAGATGGATTGTCAGATCCCATTAGGTTCACTGATGCATTCTTTAGTGTAGATGAAAACAGAGCATTCACCCAGCAGGGAGAAAGTGAGAAGCACTCTTATCTACTCAGGTTCAGAGATGTTATTCTTTCTGTTGTTGCCATGGATAATGACAGTGTCAATAATAGGAAAGCTATCCAAAGCATCTTACCCCACAATAAAGTTCTGATACAGAAGACTAAGTCACTTTAGGGTCCCAGATGTGATAAACTGGTAACAAAATTAATAGATCAAATAAGGACTAAGCTCAATGATTATTTCCTATGACATAAAGTCCATGACAATATTCACTACAAGCATGATTTTTGTTTCACCAGGTTTAAATAACCAATTTTTAGCATCACATTACTAAAGAGGTATTGGTTAAATGGTATTGAGAATTAATGGGTATCATTTGTTCTTTTAGTGTAAATAGAATGTTTTTTGTTCCTCTTTTCCTTTCTGTTTGGGACTGTGGTTTGTGTCAAACTTAAGGGAAATAAAATTTCTAGTTTATTTAATCTTAAAATATATTTAGTTACATTTAATTAAAAATTATTACTTCTATATTTGAGTCATAGAAATATAGGCATTTGGGGCATTTATATATTTGTATGTAATTTACTGACCATTGCTGGTGACATGTTTGCAAAATCTATGATTGATTAATAATTGACTAGACTTTGTACCAAGAGTTCCAGGGCAGCTGTGCAAGTTCTTATTTTGTATCATTCGTTCCATTGCCCAGAAACTGCAGAGCTTGCATAGTCACTTCTCATGGAGCCAAAAACAAAAGCCAAAACAAAACAACAACACAAGAACAACAACAACAACAGCAACAACAAAACCCTATGGTACCTTAAGTATCAGACTGCTCACTGCTAAGTGTAATTTCTGACTGGGTCTCTCCTCTGTGCGAAGGTTTGTAAAGAAGGAGATGGACACCACAATTGCGCGTTGGTAAAGCTGGCATATTATGGAAGCATGCAGGCATAGTTGTTTCTAGATAGGCATGAGATTTTAGCAACCAGTGAAAACAAGTGTTTCAACCCAACCATGGGCCAATTGTTTATTATTATTATTATTATTATTATTATTATTATTATTATTATTATTATTATTGTTTATAATTACGTCTGAAGAGAATGCATAAGATGTCAGACAGCTGGTAGATTCTTTCATCTTAGATTACAAGCCACTGCTCTAAAGGGTCATTTGCAACAGCATGGTGGACGTACAGCATAGTCTATATTTTCTTACTGGGCATGGAGTGAACTATGCTTCATCACACAAGGATACGTAATGCTATGCTTCTTTAAGTCTACTTGTAGGTATCTTCAGTCCTGCTTAAAGTTACTGAATAGGTAACTGACGTTTCCAAATTAGCCACTTGGACACCCTTAGAATAAACTTTCTAGTTAACAAATATTTCTTCAGATAGGAGATGAAAACTGGGAGGGAATCTTTTGGGTTAGTGCTAATGCTTTAATTCTGCTGTTGTGTTTCACTGTACATTTATAACAGTGAGCTGAGTATCACAGTTTCACAGTTATTGGCAGGAAAATCTAGGTTAGAGACAAAGGAATTTTGCCCACAGAAGCAGAAGGCAAGGAAACATTGGTCTGCAGTTTTGTGAGTGCATCCTCCCGTGGAGCGACATTGTCTGGCCAAGGGACATCTGCATTTATGATGTGGGGAGGGAATATCACAGGAGAACCCTGAGATTTGACTGCTAGATAGGTTGCTGGCAAATGGCTTATCTTCTCTTGGGGGCATGGAGCAGAACTGTCTTCATTACAATTGCGATCATGAAATTACCTCGAATTCTGACATTGGTTGTTGAGTCCAGTGGCAGGAAAGCCACCAAAGTTTCTATGGTTCAGATGGACTCAGACCACATATAAGCCTGCAATAATTTATAGTTTATAAAGGCTTAGCCAACCTTGGCTGCATAAATCCCAGCAAAAGCTCGGAATGAGGCCCATCACACTTATAGATGACCTCACAGTGCAATGCCAAAAGGTCAAATGTCTCAGTTTCTAATACTGAAATAATACAGACTGAAATTGGCCAAGAGAAGAAATACAAATGTCAACTTCAGGAACATCAGAATGCAGAGTCCCTAATTTCCCTCTCTAGGTGATGTTATAGATAAGATGCTGATCTTGTCAGACAATAGAGATTTCCTCCATGAAATAGCTTTGAACTGCCTTACTCACAGACACATAGGTTAAGTGAGCTCAGGCAAGCTTTCGTTGGGAAGAGAAACCAAAGGACACCTGAAGTGATAACAGTTTTAAGAACCGAAGAATAGATAAAGAAAATGTGGTACATTTACACAATGGAATACTACTCATAGGTTAAGTGAGCTCAGGCAAGCTTTCGTTGGGAAGAGAAACCAAAGGACACCTGAAGTGATAACAGTTTTAAGAACCAAAGAATAGATAAAGAAAATGTGGTACATTTACACAATGGAATACTACTCATCTAGTACAACCAAGGAAATCTTGAAATTTGTAAGCAAATGGATGAGACTAGAAATGATTATCCTCAGTGAGGTAACCCAGAGGCAGAAAGACACACATGGTATATACTAAGTTACAAGTGGATATTAGCCCATTATATATGTCCATTATATATGTGTTGAGAGACTCAACACAGCCAAGGATCAGGACTGATGCTGGGACTTGCTGCTCGACTCCAGGCTGAGCTCCAAGAGTTGTGTGGAAGAATGGAGGGATGGAATGACCCAGAGGGTTCAGGAACCCCACAAGGAGACCATCAAGACTGGCAGATCTAGACCCAGGGTTCCTGCACAAACTGTTGCACCAACCAAGCACAATGCATGTGGAAAACCTAGGCCCCTTTGCAGACGTAGCTAATGGGCAGCTCATTCTCCAGGGTTGTGGCAGGAGCGGGTACCGCTTCTGACATGAGCTCTGGTGCTCCCCATTTGATCATCTCCCCTTGGCATGGAGACCACATGGGCACACAGAGGAAGGGAGATGCAGGCTATCTGAAGGGAACCTGATAGGCTGTGATTAGATGGTGGTGGAGGAGGGCCCCTCAGATGTCTAGGGGAGGGGGGAAAAGGCAAAAGAGGGAGGGAGGGTGGAGATGGGAAGACACATGTGAATGTATAACAATTGGCATGTAACATGAATACATTATAATGAATAAAAAAAGAAATATAGAAAACCAGCAAAAACTAGGAATGACATAAATTTTATGTTTGTATTCCTCTTAAGAGATGTAGTTCTGTATTACTTATATAATCTACAAACTCTAATTATCATTCAGCAAGTTTCATGTGTACCTTAAAATCCTACCCTGGTTTTTGTAGTGACATCACCCTCTACCTCTTTGCTCAGTGGTTAGAGGGAGAACATGAGAAACCATTTTCCCTGTAGTCGTCCACAGTACTCTCCACTCTGCCTCTTCCAATGAAAATGATCAAATTTCAGACATGGCTTTTGCGTCCTGGTCCCAGCTGACGTCTCTCCCCTTTGGCTTTCCCAGTTTTTCAGAAAGGAACGTGTCGGTGGCTCCTTCCTCTCTGTCAGGCTCAGGAATGTATATATCTCCTTGGTGTCTCATGAGAAAAATTAAGACAAAATATTTTTCCAAAACCACTAGTAATTTTCAAGTACATTTCCCCCTAAATTATAACCCACTTGAAAAAAAAAAGAAGTGCATTTACAAATGTATTTGGAAAGTGTGGTAAACATTACTTTTCCTCTAGGGCTATTCAGAGTGCGTGTTAGGCATAAAATTCTGTAAAACTTGTAGCCAGATTGAAACTAGGAATGACAACAGATAAACACAGACGGCTGCATGCAACAACATGGTTTCTCAGTACATGGTTTGCCCCAGACACGCAGCTGGACACGTTTGACAACTTAAGATCTGGACGGAAGAAAATTAAGCTCAGAGAAAATATACCCCCCCCCCTTTTTTTAATGCATGTGTAACTGGGTCTATTTGGAAAGAGTGGTATCCTCTGTGATCCAAAGTTATGGGAATCCACCATACTGCCTAAGCCCACAATTGGTACATAGAATATAGACATTGGAATAGGGAGGAGTTGACAGAGATACAGAGTTCTGCTTCCCTGCACATGGCGACACTTCTCAGATACAGTTTATTATCAGGCTCTCGCAGCAGAGGGTGGTTGGTTTGCCTGATAGTGCAGTAGTCGTAAGGGATTCATGGCTACTCTCTCTCTCTCTCTCTCTCTCTCTCTCTCTATATATATATATATATATATATATATATATATATAGATAGATAGATAGATATAGATATAGATATATGTATAGATATAGATATATAGATATAGATATAGATATATATCACTATGCTTACTTTTGTCTGAGCATCTTAATCCATGTACAGAAGAGCCAAGGAAGCCAAACCCAAGAGAATTTCAATTTATTAGTGTCTGCAAAATTTAAATTGTGTTTGTTTAATTATAAAAATAAATAGATCTTTAATAAAAATTTATTTCCTATAAAAAGATATTATAAACCAGAAATAGTGTAAGTATGCACTTCATTTATGTATTTGATTCTGCATCTCCCATTATGAGATCTTCTTTTATAATTAGGTGTATTACTAAGTAGACTTACGTGCTTTTATATGATTTCCCTAAAATATTTTGGAAAACCCGCAGTCAGTTTTCAAAAGTTTTATTGTCTTCATTTTTTTTTTAAATAAAACTCTATTCTTAGCTGTGTAAACTTTCTTTAATTTTCTGAAGGCTTTCCCAAACATTCTTTATCAAAGTTCCCTGTGTGAGTCTCATATTAAAATCTTTCTCATTTTGATTGGGCATGAACATTAATGGATTTTTCAGGAAGAATTATTAAAACATTGCTCTGCATTCCATTCTTAAATGTCAGAAAGCTAAAGCATAGGTTTGCAGATAAATTCATGTAAGATTTAGAGGAATTGATTTGCAGTATTTATAGCTTTAGGGGTTGACATTTTGCCTGCGCCCGTTGTTAAACGATGGCAGAATAACTGTACAACGAAAAAACATTTGATTAACAAAATTAATAGATATTTCACAAAGTTTTCTCTTATTGTTGATCTGCTTTTTTGAGTAAAAAAATTTAATTTTGAATTTAAAGATAACATTTATTTCATTAGAAACTAATTTATCCACTGATAGAGATGTTGCTAGAATATTCTCACAACTATATAGGGATATATTATATTATATTATAATGTATACATATATACTTTCAGTCTCTAGGATCATTTTCTGCCAATTGACCTATCTTATTAAAACTTATCATTTATGAGAAATGGAAAAGTGAATATATGTTTTAAGTCTTTCAACTTTAAAAAAAATATTGTTAGTCTAAACCCTGAACTTTAGAATGTTTCTGCCTTTACGGATCGTAACTGAAAGAACTATTTCTAATTAAGAATAACTTTCTAGACATTAGATAATTGGCTGTCTTATATGTCTTTACAAATAGATACTAATTCAGAGACACTCCTTACTGTTAATAATTCCTTTGTTTTTAATTTATACAATAGCTGCATGTCAGCCTCACTTGTACTTGAAAGAGGCCTGTAAAATTCCTTATTTTAAAAATTCTTCACCTCTCTAGAGAAGCATGGGGGAATAGCAAAATAGAAGGATCCAGAGGGTCCTAGAAACCTACAAGTAGAATATTATGATAGGCAGATTTGGGCCCAGGGGTCCTGCTCAAACTAAGGCACCAGCCAAGGACAATACAGGTGGTAAACTTTAAACCCCTACCCAGATCTAACCAATGGGCAGAACATTCTCCACAGTTGAGTGGAGAGTGGGATATGACTTTCTCACATACTCTGGTGCCTCACATTTGACCATGTCCCCTGGAGGGAGAGACCTGGTGGCACTCAGAGGAAGGACAGCAGGTTACCAAGAAGAGACTTGATACCCTATGAGCATATACAGGGGGAGGTAATCCCCCTCAGGAACAGTCATAGGTGAGGGGAATAAGGAGAAAATGGGAGGGAGGGAAGAATGAGAAAATACAAGAAAATTAAAAATTAAAAAAAAATTCTTCAAATACAGTCCTATTCTCTCTTTTCAGCTAATATTTATCTCTTGTCCCCATGGTCAACCATAACACTGTTTAAGGTTTTTGTGACTCAAGGAAACCTCTTGAGTGCAATCATTTTAAAAATCAAGACACAAACTGCCTATTTGCAACACATACTGGTGCGGAATATGTGTTACTATTCCAAAGGAAAAGAATTGGTGTGTAGTGGTGAAATGCTGGATCAAAGCAGGGCAAACGCGAACTTCTCTAGCTCCACGTGTGACATCATAGGGCGTAGATGTCCTCCTCCCTCCAGCTTTACTGCTTGCAGTATGCATTGTCTCTGCTGAACTGCCTGCATACAGCTTTCCTCGGCAGTTAGCTCATGGCTTCAGAATGTCTGATCCGTCGGGGTCTCCAACACAACTTATGCTTCATCTTCACAGCATTGCACAGTGGTCTCGGAGAACCTCCTCCCCTCTCGCACTCTTCACACAGGGAGTTTCCTACCAATTGTTGCTGGTTGACGCATCTCTCTGAAACTGCAAAGAAATATCCTACCGCTCCTTAACTCCTGCATCCCTTGTCACTCTTACCCCAGCACCAATGGACAATACCACCAAGTTTGGTTTCCGGTTTAGGCTGGCCCCTGGCCCCTTGAATTGCATTAGCAGATGCTTTTGCTTATTCTTGTTTTCCTTGTAGAAGCAGAAATTTTCTTAAGCCTCTTCTTTCACACCTGAAAGCCTAGCTGGACAAGGTATTGTCTTGAAGTCACCTTTTCCCTTATTCCTGTGTAAATCAAGATTCTCCTTAATGGTGTTATTTTCTTAACAGTTGCAGACTCTTTTCCAGTAGGGGTCTTTGAGGTAATCAATGTTAAGCTTTTTACCATATTTTCCTCACCAAAGTATACATTTTTTTCTTTCTCTCTGGCTTATTTGCTCTTCTTTATTTTAGACCTGCCCAGGAGTGAGTACTAATAACCATGTGACAGAATCAATATTAGGGGGTCGTGTAAACTCCTCTGCCACGGAAATTAGTTCATACACATCTCACTCACAGCACATCCAGGAGAGAAACCAACGTGAAAACTCAAGCACGCCAAAAACTTCAAGGCAGGCGTTGATGCAGAGACACGGAGGGATGCTGTGAATGGGCTTGCATCCCACCACTTTCTCAGTGTGATTTCTTACACAACTGAGAATCACTTGCCCAGGGTTGGCACTGCTCCAATGCACTGTGCCTTCCCACATCAATCAATAATCAATAAAATATCCCACAGTCTTACCTAGAGGCCAATTTATTCAGAGTCTTTATACCCATTGTGGCATTTTCTCAGTCGAGGATCCTTCTTCTCAAATGACTTATGCTTGTCTCAATCTGCCAAGAAAACTTTCCAACTTGTCCCTTTTCCTTACTTGAGATAGAGAGCCCCTTTTCCTTGTTCTCCATAGCATGCACCAGCATAGCTGTCCTATGTGCTTTAGGGGGTTCCTCTGCCTCTGTCTCCCATTGTAATGGATCTACTTTTTATCCTCAAAGGTTTATTTTGTTAGGCTAGAGAGATGGCTCCACAGTTAAGAGTACTTACTATTTTTCCAAGGTCCTGGATTCAATTCCCAGCACCCACATGACAGCTTCCAGCAGTCTGCAACTCCTTCCAGGGTGTTTGGCACCCTAGTATAGGTTTACATGCAGACAAAATGCTAGTGAACAGGAAATAGAAATAATTAAATATTTAAGAAAGGATTTGTTTTATTTTAAAGGGTATGTGTACTTGTGTGTGTATGAGTGTGTGTGTGTTTGTATGTGTGTGTGTGTGTGTGTGTGTGTGTGTGTGCACATGCGCATGCATGCATGCATGTGAGAATGCAAGCATTGGCACTATACAGGAAATGCTCCGATGTGAACTTATCAATGTGGGTGCTAGGAATTGAACTCAGCAAGAGCACAGTGAACTGCTGAGCAAACTCTCCAGCTCCATGGCTCTATTTTCCTTCTCTATTATATATTTATCTCTATTACTTTTATATGTATCTGTGTGGCAGTGGAGACTAGAGAGGGCATCAGATCCCCTGGATCAAGAACTGAGGTGGTTATGAGCCATCCAACATAGTTATTGGGAACGGAACATGTGACCTTTGGAAAAACAGCAAGTGCTCTCAACGGCTGATCTATTTCTCCATCCCTAGCTCTATGTCTTAGGGCTGTGGCATTATATACAGAAAGGACCACATCCAAACCATAGCATGTGCATATCCCCTGCACCAAAAACAGAATACTCTATTTGTCATCAAATGTTAAACAAAATAATTGGCGATATTGTTTTATACCTTTGGTCATTGTGGGTTGTACCCAGGGCCTACTGCACTTTTCATTTTCTCTCAAATACTGAACTAGACCTCTAACCTAAGATATATTATTGGTTTTTTTTCCTTACTTGTTATATGGTGCTGGAGATAGGATGTGAGGTTTTGCACAAGCTAGAGAAGTACTTGATCACCAAGCTATAATACAGCACTTGTTCATGTTTAAAAATTAAATAATATTGCAAATATTAAGCCTTTTCTTGAACACAACCCATAGAAATTAACATAATATTAGAATTAATTAAGATTCTAAATAAAAAAAATTTAAATAACTTTCACAAACACAGTATTCTATCTCTGACTCATTTTTCAAATCTTGCTCTGATTTGTCACTTTGTCTACCACTCAATTAGGATATCACTTTCAAATATCTGTGCTTCCTTCTACATGCTATCTCTTTTTAGAATTAAAGGTGTTACATTGGAATAAAATTTCAGTATTTTGAAGCACAATTGAAAGTACTCTTGATATATTGGCTATTATGACCAAAATTTGTATTTCCTTTCCCTGCATGGAATAATTATCAATTCAGAATCATTGTTAAAAGGAGTACATGTGGCTCTATTGGGAAAATTTTCATGTAGCATGCATGAAGCCTTCAAGACCAATAAAAACCAGTGGTGGGGACACACATGTGTACTCCCCAAATTCAGGAGGTAGAAAGCCCATCCTCTGTCACATAGGGAGTTCAAGATCATGGAAGAGGAGATGGAGAATTAAAGAAAACCAAATATTGATATTAAGAAAATCAGAAAATGTTAAAAAAAAAGTCACAGTAAAGATACTGTGTAAAGATATAGAAGAAAGACACTGTGATCTTGACTAGATGGACTGAGGTTATATCTTGGTCATAGAGTGCTGGCCTAGCAATGGAGAAAATTGAGATTTGATCCTCATCACTAAATAAAAAGAGAGGAAAAAAATGTTAAAATACTAAAGGGTATGAGATTATTTTGCCACATGTGTGCTATTTGAGAACCTTGATTCTTTCTAATCAAAAAATATTTCTTATGCAATGAAGGGTCAACTCTCCTTAAGTGATAAAGTGTTAATTTAACATTTTAAATCTGTAATTATGATGAGGAGATGGATTTTATCTGAACACACCCGTATGTACACCTTGTTCAATTGGAGGTGTACATAGGGAGAGTTCACATTCTCTTTGTATGTCCGCTAGGCACACCGCCAATTGTCACTAGCCAAAGTGACAATGAAGTTCCAGCGCCTTAGAAAAATGAATGGTGGGCTGGTGAGGTGGCCCTTCTTGGTGAAGTGCTTACTATTCAAGCCCAAGGGACAGGGTTCAGTCCCCAGAACCAAGGTAAAAAGTAAAGATAAACAAACAAACAAAATAATGCCAGGTGTGGTGACCATTTTGCCTTGTCACTGACCAGCCAGCCAAGTCGGCTCCCTTCCAGCCCAGGGAGAGTTCGTATCTCAACAACCAGTGTGTATGTTGCCTGAGGAAAGACATTATGACTGTTGTCTGGCTTTCACAGGCATCCATACACAGGAGCATGTGCACCTATTGCACATGTGCACACACACACACACACAGGTATGACCGATATTCATACACACAGGCCATGTTGGAGGAAGCATCTCTATAGTTGTGAGTGGTCAGTAGCAAAAGGATTTGACTCACCCCTTCTAGGTGCTATTGAAGAAATTTAGGAAACAGTCCCATGCTGTATGTGCTACTGACTGAGTACTGCAGCACCTGGGAGAGTAGGGAGGACGACACCTTCAAGTTAGTGAAGATAAGAGTGCCCTAATTAAATGTGATGAAACTGAGGCAACTACAGTGCTGTCAACACTGACAAACACTTGTGTTCCATCCAAGCCTTATACTTTACCATCTTTATGATGCATGGTGTGTGTTTGCAGTGTGAGCACTTGCTGTGTCACAGGGGAGTTTGCAGTAATGCATTATTATTGTTATTTTACTAAAAACTAAGAATTTAAAAATCTTCTTTTTCTTCATTGCCATTAACAGTGAAGGAAAAAAAAAAGAAAATAGAAAGAGAGAACTTCACTTTATATATAAGAGTAGGTTGGCCCAGTGCAGATGTACGAGAAGGCTGTAGTTAGGGACCTTCTATCACACAAAAGAATAACACACTGGTACTCATTTAGTCAGCCAGTGACTGTGATTGCAAACTCCATGAAAAAGTTAAGTATTTTATTTGTGCCAATATGTGAGCATATTTGGACACAATGCAGGGGGATTAACTTTTCTTGTTTCCAAGAGAGCATTTTTAGATTTATCTTTGAAGAGCGGTTTTATTGTGCCATTTTGCTCCTAGGAGAACTTGTTTGATGGATGCCTATGATGCTCAGTATCAAATAAACACTTCAATTTAAATTTTATCTTTTGAAATGTCAGGATAATTTAAATATCAGGAAAATCATAAGGGATCCACTTAGAAAAATAGTATGCAAGTGATATTTTTATTATTAAATAATGAATACAAATTAATGCTTAAAGCAAACTACTAGTAATAAATTCATTATTGTTTCACTTATTCCTTAATTGACAATACTAATGGCTAGCATAATTAAACATTGCATTAGGTTTCTATCAATAAAACTGAATAATGACAAAATGATTTATTTCTGAAATTATGAATGTCCTATAACTTACATTTCACAATTAAAACTATAGTTTATGCAATATGTTAATTAAGACAGCTAATTACTTTGCATTTCCACAAATATTTAACATACACATTTAATTACTAATATTTAATACTTAGCACCAATAGTATATAATTAAATATTTTAAATAATGCACATATGTAATAACACATAAACAAGAGAAACATAGCAAAAAGCTGCATCCAATATGCTGGTATGATGGAGGATCAGGAGGTAGCTAGACATGTTGGCACTACTCACCTGACATAGTCTATTTGGAGGTGGACTCCAGCTTGACCTTTTCAGAAAAATGTTTTGGTGAGATCACACTCTGAAAAGCTCCTAATATTAAGTTATTTCAAAGATTAGAAAAGAAGTGTTAACTTTTTTAAAAAGTATGAAAGATAATTATACTTTTGTACATGGTTTCTAGGCCCAGGTATGAAGAAGACAACATTAACTTTATATGCAAACGATACAAAGAAAAATTAGATTAGGTATTGCAGAAATATGGTGTCATAAAGAGAAGATATATTAGTGTATTACTAGCTTATTAATTGTTAATCCTATGTCAAAATTGCTAGTTTATTGATTGGTAATACCATATCTATATATGTGTGTGTGTGTGTATATATATATATATATATATATATATATATATATATATATATATATATATATGTAGTGGAAGTCCAGTGCACTAGGTGTCACAGGATATTGTATTGTAAAAACAACTTAGAAGGTAAGGAAAATTATCTTACTATAATTTACAGAAAAAATTGTATCACTCCTACTCTGAGTTATGTAATAGTCTATGGAATATAGGTATAAATATGTGAATGGGATAGTTATGAGAAAAGTAGGAAAACATATACCATAGCATATGTTATAACAGTGATCCTAATGAAATTTTATTTTGGAATAGATCTGGAATGAAATTTTAATTTTTAAATTATGTGTGCAAACCAACACATGGGGCAAAAATATCTACAAATACACTTTATGGCCTCATCAGTTGCAATATTCGTTTTACATACCTTGAAATTTCATTAGAATTATGGGTTAGAGTATCAGTTGTATTTAATATTTTATTTAGTTAATTGAATACGTTTTATTTTACTGAATATTTATTTTTACGTAGCTAAGGTTGGAATTAAAATAGAAAATTGAAATGTAAACAGAAGAGACGGGGCTATAGTTTAGCTGGTAGAATACTTACCTAGCATGCAAAACATCATGGGTTATATTTCAGACACCTTCATTCTCAGGTCTGCATGTACTGGACATCATTGCAAATGCTTTTAATCTTTACCTTCAGGGTAGGAGCCCATGGATCTGAAGTTCAAGGTCCTTCTAGGCTGCATATACAATCTGACCCTGTCTCAAAAAAATACAAGCTTGAAAATCTTATGCTAGTTCACGTTTACTCATTATGCTTTTCTATGACTAATCAAATTCATTCTCTCCCTTACTGGTATAATGATTAATTTTAATTGTCAACTTGACGCAATCTAGAATCAACTAGAAGCAGAGTCTCAGTGAAGGTGTGTTCCTGCATGATCATCTTCATTGAGTAGATTGACAAGAGCAGACTCCACCTTCACTGTAGGTGATGTCAGCTAAGGGATCTTTAACCAAACAAGCTAGCCACTATCATGTCTGTATGTGGTTTTGTCCTTGAACATGTTCTAGATGGTGGGTATCATATGAGGACCTTCTTCATATTTCTTGACTTCTCCCCAGTGAGTGACTGTAACATGGAATTGTGAACTATAATGAGCCCCCTTTTTCCACATTTCTCCTGTCCTAGTATTTTATCGCAGCAACAGAAATGGAACTAAGCCAGCTGCAAAATGGAAATAAAATATATTTATCAACAGTGAGCCAACTACTTGTTGCACATGTGCAGAACCTGTGTGATTTTAGTAGGGAATCACATCATTTCATTTCTTGGTATATAAATTGCTTTCTCCACTCCAACCCAGTCTCAACATATTAAGTCTTCATGGGTGTATAAAAAGGTTATGTAATTATGAGAAGGCATGTATAGTTTTTAATGATGACTCAAATTAGTGAATAATATGTACTCTGACTTGGTGCATCAATCTTTGCCTAATTTTATATTAATCATATTAAGACCAGAACATTGAGATATGCATCGAAGATTTTTTTTTGTTTTTTTGTTTTTTTGTTTTTTTGTTTTTCGAGACAGGGTTTCTCTGTGTAGCCTTGGCTGTCCTGGACTCACTTTGTAGACCAGGCTGGCCTCAAACTCACAGCAATCCACCTGCCTCTGCCTCCCGAGTGCTGGGATTAAAGGCATGTACCACCACCGCCCGGCGAAGATTTTTTAAAAACACTTTGGGGATTATAGTTAGTAAGATTTAAGAGTCCAAATATTATTCGTAAATGAGTATGTTTGCATGTTAACAGTGTTTTTGCTAATAAAATATGTGACCCTTCTAACTTTTTTCATTAGATTCAGAATTAGTCTGAAATGTGTGTGTTTTCCTTACTGGTATTGGATAATTAAAGATTATTTTCAAGTACTTTAATTTTTTTTTAGTTATTGTAATTGAAAATGCTGTATTACGTAGTATAATTGAAGGAAGGTTCAAAGGCAACTCTTCTATGTGAACAACATTATTTATGTCCCAGACATTTCTCAAGACATCATGTATCAAGTTTAGCATCCAATTTCATATATACAATATATTTGCATGCCATACTTTTCCAGATATTTCAGTGATGAGGTAATTGAGAATATATCTTAGTTATTCCGTCAGTTGTCTGCTAGGTACAGTAACAGAAAAAGACAAGTGTCACATTTACACATTCTGTCCTCCCTTCTCATTATTATTATTATTATTTTTTTTTGCATCTGCATGCCCTCTAATGCCACTTCTCTGCTTTATGAGTCATTATTGTAGTCATGGCCCTCCTGATTGCAGTCTCAGCAGGAAAGATCAAACAAAACCGTTGTTAGCAAAGTACTGAAGAGGGGCTTCCCAAACACTTGGCAGAGGTGGGCATGAAGTGTGGAGTGGTGTAGGCTACTGCACAGATTGTTTGCTGTGTGTTATGAGGTCTCAATCGGTAAATTTCCATTGCTTGGAAGAAGATGTTACACAGCACATGAGGTCAAGGTGAAGGACAGAGCTTGCTGGATATGTCAGCTGAGGCCATTTGTTAAAAGTCCTGGGAACAAACACGTGTCCTGCCTTGTTCTTTATAATCCTTTTAGTTCTCTCCCTTGGATGTCCCACAGCTAAATTCAAGAGAAAGCCAGTAGCTTGTGGATGCAGGTTATCAACAAGAGAATAAGTGGATTATTTCAAGGCCTGTCCGCAGGGCAGAGAACAGGCTAGGAGGCGTGTTGTATAAACACTAGACAGGTTAATTCCTGGTTTTGAGGACAAATATCTATTTACTCAGAAACTTCCAAAGCTCTTTCGCTATGGTTGGATTCTTTTGAATTCTATGAGTGCACACTAAGCCCTTCTACGATTCCGTACTATCATTTACCATGAGTTTTAAAATTTTATGTCGCAGCCTTTAAAGCTCACTTGCACTTTCTGAAGATAACAATGAGAGTTATTCTCCTCATTTCACTGTTCCCTCCGAGAATAAACTACTCAGTTTATAAAGCATATTTTTATGTACATACCTAAGATTTTAAAAAAATTTTCATTGTTTATAGGATTTATAATGTTCTCTACCTAAAAATGTTACTATTATTAATAACAGTGTGAATATTCACCACGTTTTGTTATGATACAAATTTACAAAAGTACTTCCTGCTAATGTCTAACAAGAAAGCACTGCCATCTGATAGGAAGAGTACTGACTTGAATTAAATCCAACTAAAATTACATTTATATTACATTTTCCAAAATGATTCTAAAGCCAAATAACTTGTGAGTGAATGAAAAATACTTAGAATTCTTGCAAGTACTAAGAATTAATATACAATTACGATACCATTTTCTGTTGTGTCTATGCTAGGACACACTTAGTGACTTGGAAAAAGAGAGTTATCGTGCAATTCATCAGGTGAATTTAAAATGGGTCTCAATGGGCCAACATGAAGGGAGCCCGAGGACCTGCTTTTACTGATGCTTGGTGGGACATTTTGACCTTGTCTCCTGTCTCCTCTGAGGTCATTTGGACTTTTTTGCCTGACCCTTTGTGCCATCTCCAAAGTCGGGTAAAGGCAGATGGAGACTTAGTATTCATCCTTCTTGCCTAACTATTCTCCATTCCCCAACATTTCAGTCCTCATGATTATCACCATAGATAGTCTGTAAAAACAACACCTAAAATCCACCTGATTACCAGCATTCATAGCTCCCTGACTTTATCTGCTGTTGTGATATAATGTGTCTAGATGTAGATACTAGGACAAAAGTCTACGTGCGTGTGTGTGAGGAGGCACCTTTCTGTATATTATAATTACTAGAAAACTTATGATGAAGACCTTTAATCCATGGGTGCTGTATTTATTCATTCGTTAAATAATTGATTTTCAGTAATATGGAAAAATCATGGCACTAGGCAAGCTGCGCATTGCATTCTAGCTGCGTAATTATTACCTCTGATTTCAAAATCTGTGATGTGAGAGGAAAAAGCATGATTTTTCCTGACATTCTGAAAGTCCTTAGAAATACTATATATGTTTTAGTCTCTATACTTGCTCTTTTACTTAATGGAAAGCAAACTACATAGTTTTTACATATACAAATACAAAACGTATTTACATATGTATATGTTTGTTTAATTTTTAAAGTATAAAACCAAAGATGGTGATGGTGATATCATTTTCAATACTTGGTGACAATAGATTTAACTTTTATAAGTCTTATATAACAATTTGCCATTATTCAGATCACCTTATTTTATTAGGAGATAGCTGTTTAAGACAGCATTTGAAAAGCTTTGTTTATTTGTGTTTACTGTAGGTCTAGCAGGCCTGTTAGCAATCTTGCTAATGATATGGCTGTTGTTTTTTTTTTTTTAGCAATTCAGAGACAACTCTGCTTGCTGTTCCTCCCTCTAACTTGTTTTGTTGTTCTATTTCCTATGGGAACAATTATTCTACAAAATGAAAAAGTGACAAGGTCAGACATCTTGTACAAATAGCGTAAAATCACTGCTTTCCTTCAGAGCTGTGCTCTCCATCTCATTAATGGCCTAAAATTGCATAAGAAACCTTTCCACTTAGACAATTAACAGATTCATCCAGTTCATGTGATACCCATCTGCTCAAATATAATTTTTCAAAAAGATTATCCATACCTCTTTACACTTCTGGCTATGCTAATTTCAAAAGTCATATATAATTACTGAAGGGTATAAAATGCTAATAGGAAAAGCCAGTGGCCTTTGGAGATGAAAAATTACATACAAGTTTTTTTTTTCTAAATCTCTGAAACTCAGACATAGAGGGATAGTGCTCCAATAACTCATTTTCCTGACATAGTGCATTGCATGCTTGGCCTTGGCTGTAGTTTTGCCAACGGAGACTTTTTTAGAGACTGGAAGTAATTTCATTCATAGCAAAGAGAGAATGTAAAAATAGATTACTGCATCCTATTCAACCCAGCTCTGTGTTTTCTAAAGGAAAAGCATCAGGTTTGTTCTGTTCCACTTTGGTCTCCTGCTGTTGGGAATCTGGAGGGTCGGAAAGAGGCCCCTTTTGAAAGATCAGGCCATGAATATATATGAATACATGGATCATGTATATAAATGGGTGTTAGTGTATTTACATAATGTCAGTGGTGCAACTAGTGCCTTATCCTTGTAGCTGAGCAAGCCAGTTCCAGGATGGCTTGCTTACTATCTGTGTGACCTACAGATAAGTATTATATTTTTCTGAAATTTAATTTTTTTCATGCATGCAATCCGAAGTGCTCACTGTCAAATAAATTCCAACTAAGCCTGGAGTTTTACTGTGGTTTTGAAATGAATGTGATGTCTGCACTTATTAATTGATTTATGTCTGTCTGTCTGTGTGTGTTTCTATGTATGAATGCATGTGTGTGTGTATGTATATATGTATGTATGTATGTATGTATGTATGTATGTATGTATGTATGTATGTTTTAAAGAGAGTGTGTCTCTGTGTAACTCTGGCTGTTCTGTGATTTGTGCTATAGACCAGGCTGGCCTAGCATTCAGGAATCTCCCTTGTCTTTGTGTCCTGGGTTCTGGGATTGAAGATTTATTCCACCACACCTGGTTTAGGGCCTGAATTTCTGATTTTGGCTTCTAATAACTGAAACCTTATAAAAGCACAAACGAATTCAGCACAAATCAGTTTATCTTAAAGTAGCTGATTTAGCTGATTTTGTGGCTAATGTTTCATGTATGTCCTATGCACACTAAAACATTTTTTAAAATGATCCATACTGACTGTGAATGCTCAATCCTCATTTCTGGGCCCCCCAAGAGCACTTTTCCAGGTATACTATTACAATCTCTGGGAATTTACCTTGCAGCAGGCAGCCAAAGGACAGGCCTGAATGTAAAAATCTTTGTGAGAATGTGCAGGCCTGTTAAGTGATCTCACCTCCGTGAAACCCTCACCAACTGCTTTGCGATTCTTTGTTTCTGTTGCAAATCCTTTCCAAAAATGTTTATGGTATAGGTATGTGTTCAAACTATTCAACTTGATATAAAACCTAAACATTAGCTTTTGTCAATATAATGTATTACCTTTGAAGATTTTTTTTATGAAAGAAACTGATTTAAAATATATCTTGCTTAACAAAATCAGAACTGAGTTCTGAAATTTTGCTATTTTATTTATGACAAACTTTTCATTTCTACTTTGTCATTGACAATTACTTTGAAATATTTGAAGGTTGTTTTGTAAACAACTTTGATATTTTATGTAATAAGCCAAATATTTCACATCAAAAAGTTTAATTCAAATATTTATAAGTAACCAAAAAGTGAATACATGTATATGTAAATACCTAATTTATTAATCTATATATTAGCTCTATAGTGCTTCAAACTTACCTGTGTCAATTATTGTGATATTTTTATTTGCTGTGTTTTTTTGTTTGTTTGTTTTTTATCATTGAGATACAAACTAGAGTCGCCTGGGAATAGGGAATCGCATTTTAAGAATTGTGTTTGTCAAACTGGTCTATGGTCTTGTCTGTGGGATTATTTCTTTGATTCATGATTGCTATGGATATGACCAGTGGATTGTGGGTGATTCCATCCCTGAGCAGTAATATTGACTAGTTTGGTGTCACCCTAACACAAGTTAAAATGATCTAAGAGGAGAAAAATCTCAAAAGAAAAGAAAATGCCTCCATAAGATCTGGCTGTAGGAAAACAGTAAATCTTTTCCTCTTCAAGATGCTTTTTTGGTGTTGGTAATAACCTCAATTAAGACAGCTGTCTGTCTAGTATCTATATAAAAGATAGGTGAATAAGCCAAGGAACACAAGACACTCATAGTTTCTTCCACAGTCAGGTCGGCTTCAGGTCTTACCTCCAGGTTCCTGCCTTGTCTTTCCTCAGTGATGGACCGCACCCTATAAGCCAAAATAAAACCATGCTCTACCAAGCTGATTCTGGTCAGTGTTTTATCACAGCAACAAAAAGCAAACTAGAGCAGTCATTAATACCAGGAATGTGAATCAACACTGTGACGATCTTGATCATGATAGGTTGTTTGTTTTTCCTCCCTCTGATTAGGAGAATTGGGGGGAGATTGTGAGTTGTGGGAACATGGAAAATAGGAATATTGAGAGAAATGCAGACAGTTGTGACCTCGCTTAGAAAGTTTCATAGGGGAGTTTGAGAGTTCCTCAAAGATTCAGTAGGTGCCATTTGTTTAAAATTATGTTCAAGTGAAAATCTGTGGTAGTTAAACTTTTGCTTCACTGGAAATTAGATGCTGTATAGCTGACCTGAAAAATCAGCTTTTATTGTAAAGAGACAGTCATTATTTTGGTCAAGTCTTCTAGGGGACTATTTCCTCAAACTTAGGACACAGAAGCTGTTTTCCAGATGAGGGCAACTGCATCTCCAGCTGGAAATCTAGCAATTATAAGCCTTTACCACATGGCCTTAGTTTTAAAGACATTAAGAGATTGGTAAACAGCTGAGACTTAGCATGATGAGAGGACAGAAGAGACTTTAGTTGAAAATGCATCTTCATTTGCTGTGGAGACTGAGATTTGTAAGTAACCTGAGGTATGACACCATAAAAGGCTAGAGGAGGCCAGTGTTAAAACAAAACAAAACTTTTAAAAATTTTTCTTTAGTCTGTATGTTTTGTGTTTAAAACCCAGAATAGCTTAAACAATCTTATACAATAAAAGATCCTCAGGAGGATCTCATACCTGATCTCAAGCTGCACTATAGAGCAATAGTACTTAAAACAGCATGGTACTGGCACAACAATAGGCTGGTTGATCAATGGAATCGAATTGAAGACCCAGATATGAATCCACACACATATAGTCACCTGATTTTTGACAAAGAAGCCAAATCTATTCAATGGAAAAAGGATAGCATCTTCAACAAATGCTGCTTGTCTAACTGGATTTCTATGTATAGAAAAATGCAATTGGACCCATACTTGTCACCATGCACAAAACTCAAGTCCAAATGGATTAAAGACCTCAATATAAAACCAAAGACACTAAATCAGTTAGAAGAAAAAGTGGGGAAGAGCCTGGAACACATTGGCACAGGACACAACTTCCTGAACAGAACACCAACAGCCCAGGCCTTAAGGTCAACAATTAATAAATGGGACCTCATGAGGCTGAGAAGCTTCTGTAAGGCAGGAGACACTGTCAAAAGAACAAAGCGACAGCCTACAGACTGGGAAATAATCTTCATCAACCCTGCATCTGACAAAGGTCTGATATCCAAACTTTATAAAGAACTCAAGAAATTAAATGCCACCAAACCAAATAACCCAATTGAGAAATGGGGCTCAAAATTAAACAGAGAATTCTCAACAGAGGAATATAAAATGGCTGAGACATACTTAAAGAAATGCTCAACATATCTAGTCATCAGAGAAATGCAAATCAAAACAACTCTGGGATTCCATCTTGCACCCATCAGAATGGCTAAAATCAAACATTCAAGTGACAACACATGCTGGCGAGGATGTGGAGAGAGAGGAACACTCCTTCATTGCTGGTGGGAATGCAAACTAGTACAGCCACTTTGGAAATCTATCTGGTGCTATCTCAGAAAAATGGGAATAGGGCTTCCTCAAGACCCAGCTATTCCACTCCTAGGAATATAGCCAGAAGATGCTCCAGCACACAACAAGAAAATTTGCTCAACCATGTTCATAGCAGCCTTTTTCATAATCGCCAGAACATGGAAACAGCCTAAGTGTCCCTCAGTAGAAGAATGGATAAAGAAACTGTGGTCCATTTACACTATGGAATACTACTCAGCTATTATAAACAAGGAATTCCCAAAATTTGTGGACAAATGTATTGAACTAGAAATGATCATAATGAGTGAGCTAACCTAGAAGCAGAAAGACTCAAATGGTATATACTCACTTATAACTGGACACTAGCCCAAGGGGCATGTCCCATGAAAGTCTGCACCTACCAGGAAAGTGGGATAGAGGTGAGGACATCCTATTGAGATGCTAGGTGAGAAAAATATAGGGGATGGGGAAGTAGGTGGATCCAGAGGGTCCTAGAAACCTACAAGAGGAACATTATGATGGGTAAATCTGAGCCCAGGGGTTCTGCTTGATCTAAGGCACCAACCAAGGACAAAACGTGCAGTCATCATCAAGCCCCTACCCAGATCTAGCCATAGGACAGAACATTCTCCAGAGTTAAGTGGAGACTGGGGACTGACTGTCACAGGATCTCTGGTGCCCCATATTTGGCCATGTCCCTTTGTTGGGGAGGCCCAATGACACACGGAGGAAGGATAGCAGACTACCAAGAAGAGACTTGATACCCTAGCACCATATTCAGGGGGAGGAGGTCCCCCTCAGCCACAGTCATAGGGAAAGGGGATTGGGGTGAAAGTAGGAGGGAGGAAGGAATGGGAGGATGCATGGGATGGGATAGAAAATGAGATGTAATATGAATTATTTTATTTTTCAATAAAAATGTGTTATTAAAACAAAACAAAACAAAACAACAAAGCAATTCATATGTCAGGGCCATGGAACAATCAAGGACAGTGCCACGTGTAGAGTAGAAGCACTCTGTGTCTGCTGCCAGACAGGTTATGTTCTCTGTGTTGGCAGAACTAGAAAAGAGGGTCTACCCAAGGCTGTTTTGTTCCCAGAAGATTATGAATAAGTCCCACATGTCAATAATGAAGTTATTAGAATTAGGAATTATATTGTTGCATTTTGGTTTTTCTTAATCATAATTGCTTTTGTGTTATGCTTCTTACCTCTGGAATACACACACACACACACACACACACACACACACACACACCTTACTGTGAATGTTATAGGAGCTCACAGCTAAGATAATTTCAATTTTATATAGAGACCCTGGGATTTTAGAGTGTTTCAATTTTTAAAAAAGATTTTGAGATTTTAAATGCATACTATTTTAAAGTTGAACCTTTTAAAAGACAATGTTAATTAAGGTTAGATCTTGGGAATAAACAAGAAAGGAAAGTATGATTTTTATAGAGATGAATTTGTGAGGCAAGCTAACGAAGGGTTATTTGGTAAACCAAATTCAAAACTGATTCATGAAATGAAACGATATTTAAACAAATTTTGTTGTAAGCACATGTGAAAGATACATTATTATTTTTCATGGAAAGGTGGAATTTTTTGGGTCAGCCATTTGATGTGCTGAAGATTGCTGATATAAACCTTTAGTCTCCATACATACTTGTCTCAATAATACTGGATTTTTCCCTCTCTTTGGGTTAGTAGACACTATTTATTTTTATCATACTTCAAATTAACCTTCTCTCTGCTAAGCTTCTTTCATTCAACTTAAAAGATTTTCTGAACTAAATAACTACTCCATGCTTTCACATGCAAATATTTGCCGATGTATTGCTAGAACTAATGTCCGTGTATATTCTGTGCGGAGTCAAATGCTTTTTACAGAATTTAGAAAATAAAAAGATGCTTCCTGTTGGATGTGCTGCATGCTGACCTATATCTCAATGACTCTTGAGCCTTTAAAAAAATCTTTAACAGAAAACCATCTGAGTATTGATTTCCAGCCAAGCTTGTCTCTCTTGTAAAGGTCAAAATTTTTAAATGAGAGTACCGTTTTATGTGATTATCTAGCATATATGTTTTTAGTTTCAGCAAAATATAAGAGGTTAAAAACCAACTTTGTGTGAAAAGATCCAAGTCAAAGCACAAGTTTCTCTGTTTTCTCAAATATTAAAACCATTCTAGTAACTATCGGATAAAATATATTGGGAGTGCAATATGACCTATGTTTACTTTGGAACAAGTAGTAATTTAATTTTAATTGACACATATTATGCTCCTCATTAGTGTTCAGTATCATAAAAACATCCAGTTTTAGACATGGTTCTTATTGAAGCAGACTGTGGTAGCACACTCCTGGGATCTTAGCTCATAGATGCTGAGGCAGGAAGATTTAAAGATTGAGGCTAACAAAGAGATCATGCCTCGAAAATTAAAGAAAAAAACAAGAAACAGCAATAAAATAAAAATGTTATAAATTTCAAATTAGGTCAGTTGGCATTGTAAGTTAGATAAGCTCACCGCCCTTTTAGCTTATATTCCCTGTTTATTTCCTTAGGGGGATGTAAGAGCTTTCATGCTGTTAGGTTATGGGACAAGGCAAGTCCTAGAGAACCCAGCCCAGCTGACACTTTTATTGAAGTCAACTGATATTTTGAATAGAGAGCCTAGCCACCATATGACGAAATTTTTACTTACAAAGTTTTCATATAGAAATTGATTACTGGTGTTTATGTGATCAGTTTTGGCAATTTGTTTCATAGCAACCAAGTACTAATGGTATACTTAGGATAAATCAATTCAAAGAAATGTGTCAAATGGCATCTCTCTTGATAACATTTCATTCTAAAATAAATTACTCGGAATTATGCTCCAAATCACGAGTCACAATATGAGATATGTATTTAACTGTATGTTAAGAATATTATTATATGAACACTAAAACAGACTGAATCATTTCTTCAAAGTAAACCAGAATATTCTACCCACAGTAAAACATTAGTGATTCATTCAACATTGTAATTAAAACCTAATGAACTATAAACTGCCCTGCTGTGAATTACAAAACCAAGAAATGATCACAAAACAAATAAAATTTTATTTTATCATTAACTGCTTACATGCTGCTATCTTATTTTTCTAAGGTTAGCCATTTAAAGTAATAGTAAGAATTCCATTTGTTTCCTTGGCAACTTGGATCGAAAAGCTTCATTCAAAGTCACACTATGGATGGAGAGAGGGGCCCACCGATGGCTGTTGCTGAGAGTCGGCTTGCTTAGGGATGTGCTCCCAGAATTCTGAAACAATAAAATAATCATAAAAGCTCAAAGAAATACACCGTTAATGGAGACCTCAGTCGCTATGTTGAGTGACTTTTTTGCTATTTATTTCTGACTAACAGACTTAGAAATATTTCCAAAATAGTTATTTAAGTAACATCAGAATTTCTGACTGAAAGCATTAATGACAAAGGAATGGTTACTTTGACATATCTGTACTGACAAAAATTTCAGTACCATATTAATTGCAACACAAATGTCATTTTTTTATTTTCGGTCTACACATGTTATGTCTATTGTCTCATTTATATATTAATATCATTAGGAGAGTTTATTTTTTCTATTATTATTTAACATACATGTATATGCCACTCTCAAATTTGAAACAACCATCCAGAAGATGTGTTGGCAAAGAATGTTTAATATAGGTCAATCTACAACTAAAGTATAAATTAAAATTATGCTAGCAGTGATTCTTATTTACCTAATTAAGAAAAGACTGAGAGATTTATATAGCCAGTCAGAGAATATTAAAATTGATTGGCTAATAAATGCAACATTAGTTAGTGTCCTACAGCACCTAAAACATTTGGGGCGTTCTTTCTACTAGATGGAAACCACTCATCTGTACCAGATGACGTTCTTTCAGATTTCTATACACAATTGTTATAAGCTGAGGGTCACCCATGCTGTTGTCAGTTGTCCATAAAGGCTATCATAAGTTGTTTAACTGTGGTTTTCACAGAATTGCCCACTTCCAAAGAACTTTATCAGTATTGCTGGAAAGACTTTGTAGGGAGCAATCACATCCTTCTAAAGACTTCCGTGTTGAATTCCCAGAACCTGCATGTTACCTACATGACAAAAAGTCTTTGTAGATGTGATCAAGTCAGAGATCGTATTATTTGAAATAACAAAGCGATCCTTAAAAGATAAATGGTGTGATAGAAGACTCACTACCAAATTAAAGCAATGTGAAGAAGCCAAGGGATGGCTTTGAATATATAAGTGGACTTTGAACCAAAAAAGCAGGAAGAATGTAAAAGAGGAAGAAAATAGGTGAACAGAATACCTTCTCTGCTAGCTTTGAAAAAGGACCTCTGCCTTTTATAATTTTAGCTCAGGAGACTTCTGTCAGACTTATGACTTTTATAATGGATAGAGCTAAATTGTCCAAATGTTCAATGTCATGTTCACAACAGATGTGTCTCATGTGTGAAATGCTTAATACTTGACTGCTTATAACTTGTTTATGTCTTATAGCCCAACAGAGACACCTAGGATAGCATTTGTTGAATGCCCCCAAACCTTGGACTTTTACCCACTAAGTTCGTGCTTCTTTTGTGGTTAAATATCTTTAAGTTAAATCATTAGACTATGTGTCCTAGAGAATAACATGAAATTATGTTCAAATCCCTAGGTCCTTTTTTTTCCAAATCCTTACACCCTTAGGTCTTGACTCTGATAAACAGTGTATATTCAATATTACTGTATTTAATTTTAATAATATGGTCAATTCAATTATAGAATATTTATTATAATTTTAAATTAAGGGTTTTATTTTTATTAGTGTCATAATAAGCCTAGTGAGGTTTGATTGTCCTCCAGAGCCTCTATTTTCTGTGTCTTTTCTTCATGGTAATGTTAAAGTTCAATAAGGAGATGTTTTTTATATATTTGAGACAATTCCAATGCTAAGAATTAATTACCAGGCTTTACAAGTATATTTTCTAATAAATTTATATCTTAAAGGAATATTTTTATTTATCGCTTTTGATGTAAGAAAGCACTGCAGAACTTAAGAGAAAAATTAGAAATTTTATGTCTTCTTATTGCTTTACAATAAAATTTTCACTACTAGAATTTTATATTCAAATGGAAAGTATTTATAAAATGCCATATTCTTAAATTACCATATAGTTGAAAGATAAATTGTTCCTTTGCGCCACATATAAGACTTTGTTGTTTAAATTATTTTTTATTTGATATTTTAATCTTATATAATCTAAATACTTTAAATTGATTGGTTGTAGATTACTTGGTGGTATCTATTAGATATTATAAATATATGTGAATTACATGAAAAATACAGCATTTACAAAGAAGACTCTTTATTTTTAATAATTATAATTTTCTAAAATTTTAATTCATTATATTTTATTCAGATTACATCCTGATTGTTTATCCCTTTGCTTGTATCTTCCCATTCCCACCCTCCCTCCCTCTTCCACCCTATTCCCCTTTCCTAGACCTCTCACAGAGGGGCACTTCCCCCACCATATGACCACTGTTATTAGATATCACTCTTCCTCTTCCTCTGTATGCCACCCTGGCCTCACCACTTGGTTTATTGCATGCACTGTCCTTGGTTGGTGTAACAGTTTGTGAAGGAGCCCCTGGGTCCAGATCCCCTGGCTGTGATAGTCTCTTTGGGAGGCTCCTAGGCCCCTAGGTCCTTCCATCTCCCTAGTGTACTAGTTACCTTTCTACTTCAGTGAGAAACACGGCAACCAAGGCATGTTATAAAAGAAAATATTCAATGGGACTCACTGTTCTAGAGGGTTAGAGTCCATGACCATCATGGAAGAGAATATGGGGGCAGGAAGGCTGGCATACCATTGGAGCAGTAACAGAGAGCTACATCTTTATGTGTGATAAGCGGACTGGAAGCAGGAGAGAGGAGAGGAGAGGAGAGGAGAGGAGAGGAGAGGAGAGGAGGGGAGAGGAGAGGAGGGAGAGGAGAGGAGAGGAGAGGAGAGGAGAGGAGAGGAGAGGAGAGAGAGGAGAGGAGAGGAGGGGAGAGGAGAGGAGAGGAGAGGAGAGGAGAGGAGGGGAGAGGAGAGGAGAAGAGAGGAGAGGAGAGGAGAGGAGAGGAGGGGAGAGGAGAGGAGAGGAAGGGAGAGGAGGGGAGAGGAGGGGAGAGGAGAGGAGAGGAGAGAGAGGAGAGGAGGGGAGAGGAGGGGAGAGGAGAGGAGAGGAGAGGAGAGGAGAGGAGAGCAGAGAAGAGGAGAGGAGAGAGAGGAGAGGAGAGGAGAGGAGAGGAGGGGAGAGGAGGGGAGGGGAGGGGAGGGGAGGAGAGGAGAGGAGGGGAGGGGAGGGGAGGGGAGGAGAGGAGAGGAGAGAGAGGAGAGGAGAGAGAGGAGAGGAGAGGAGAGAGAGGAGAGGAGGGGAGAGGAGGGGAGAGGAGAGGAGAGGAGAGGAAGGGAGAGGAGAGGAGAGGAGAGAGAGGAGAGGAGAGGAGGGGAGAGGAGAGGAGAGGAGAGGAGAGGAGAGGAGAGGAGGGGAGAGGAGAGGAGAAGAGAGGAGAGGAGAGGAGAGAGAGGAGAGGAGAGGAGAGGAGAGGAAGGGAGAGGAGGGGAGAGGAGGGGAGAGGAGAGGAGAGGAGAGAGAGGAGAGGAGGGGAGAGGAGGGGAGAGGAGAGGAGAGGAGAGGAGAGGAGAGCAGAGAAGAGGAGAGGAGAGAGAGGAGAGGAGAGGAGAGGAGAGGAGAGGAGAGGAGGGGAGGGGAGGGGAGGAGAGGAGAGGAGGGGAGGGGAGGGGAGGGGAGGAGAGGAGAGGAGAGAGAGGAGAGGAGAGAGAGGAGAGGAGAGAGAGGAGAGGAGAGGAGAGAGAGGAGAGGAGGGGAGAGGAGGGGAGAGGAGAGGAGAGGAGAGGAGAGGAGAGGAGAGAGAGGAGAGGAGAGGAGAGAGAGGAGAGGAGGGGAGAGGAGGGGAGAGGAGAGGAGAGGAGAGGAGAGAGAGGAGAGGAGAGGAGAGGAGAGGAGAGGAGGGGAGAGGAGGGGAGAGGAGAGGAGAGGAGAGAGAGGAGAGGAGAGGAGAGAGAGGAGAGGAGAGGAGAGAGAGGAGAGGAGAGGAGAGAGAGGAGAGGGGAGAGAGGAGAGGGGAGGGGAGGGGAGGGGAGGAGAGAAGAGGAGGGGAGGGGAGGGGAGGGTTGGTGAAGATCTCTTTTCCCAGTCTGTAGGCTAACATGAAGTGTGTAGTTTTCCTAATTTCTTCCTCTGAATGATTGTCATTTGTATATAGGAAGTCTACTGACATTTTTAAGTTAATTTTGTATCCAGCCAATTTACTGAAGGTGTTTATCAGCTGTAGGAGTTCTCTGGTGGAATTTTGAGGGTCACTTACATACACTATCATATCATCCTCAAATAGGGATAATTTGACTTCATCCTTTCCCATTTGGATCCCCTTTATCTCTTCTTGATGTCTTATTGCTCTGGCTAGAACTTCAAGAACTATTTTGAAGAAATATATAGAAAATGGGCAACCTTGTCTGGTCCCTGATTTTGGAGGAATTTCCTTGAGTATCTCTCCATTTAATTTGATGTTGGCTATTGGCTTGCTGTATATAGCCTTAATTATGTTGAGGTACGTGCCTTTTATTCCCGATCTCTCAAAAACCTTAAACATGAACGGGTATTGGATTTTGTCAAATGCTTTTTCTGCGCCTAAGGAAATGATCATGTGGTTTTTTTCTTTCAGTTTGTTTATATGGTGGATTACATTGATGGATTTCTGTATATTAAACCATCCCTGCATGCCTGGAATGAAGCCTACTTGTTCATTGTGAATAATGTCTTTGATATGTTCTTATATTCATTTTGCGAGTAGTTTATTGAGTATTTTTGTGTCAATGTTCATAAGAGAAATTGGTCGGAAATTCTCCTTTTTTTTTTGGATCTTTGTGGGGTTTAGGTATTAATGTGACTGTGGTCTCATAGAATGAATTTGGTAATAGTCCATTTGTTTCTATCTTTAAGAGTAGCTTGAAGAGTATCGATATTAGCTCTTCTTTGAAGGTCTGGTAGAATTTTACACTGAAACCATCTGTCCGTAGGCTTTCTTTGGTTGAGAGACTATCAAGGATTGCTTCTATTTCTATAGGATAAATAGGCCTATTTAATTTGTTTATCTGATCTTGATTCAATTTTGGCAAGTGGAATTGATCAAGAAAATTGTCTATTTCCTTTAGATTTTCAAATTTTGTGGCATATATGCCTTTAAAGTATGATCATATGATTCTTTATATTTCTGCACTCTCTGTGGTTATGTCTCCCTTTTTGTTTCTGATTTTATTGATTTGGATAGTGTCTCTCTGCCTTTTTGTTAGTTTGGCTAACGGTTTATCTATCTTGTTGATTTTCTCAAAGAACAAACTCCTGGTTTTGTTGATTCTTTGAATTGCTCTCTTTGTTTCTAATTTATTGATTTCAGCCCTAAGTTTGATTATTTCCGGCATCTACTCCTGTTGGGTGTTTCTGCTTCTTTTTTTCTGGGCTTCCAGCTGTGTCATTAAGTTGCTCATGCAGGATGTTTCCAATTTCTTTATAAAGGCACTTAGTGCTATGAATTTTCCTCTTAGCACAGCTTTCAATGTGTCCCACAAATTTGGGTATGTTGCTCCTTCGTTTTCATTGATTTTCAGGAAGTCCTTAATTTCTTTCTTTCTTTCTTCCCTGACCCAGGTGTCATTAAGTAGAGGGTTGTTTAGTTTCCATGTATGTATAGGCTTTTTGTTATTTCTGTTGTTGAAGTACAGTCTTAGACAATGATGATCTGGTAGGATACAAGGTATTATTTCAATCTTCTTGTATCTGTTGAGGCTTGCTTTGTGACTTACTATGTGATCAATTTTGGAGAAGGTTCCATGGGGTGCTGAGCAGAAGTTATAATCCTTTGTGTTTGAGTAAAAAGTTCTATAAATATCTGTTAGATCCATTTGATTCATGGTGTTGGTTAATGATGTTATTTCTTGGCTTAGTTTCTGTTTCACTGATCTATCCTTCAGTGAAAGTGGGGTGTTGAAGTCTCCCACTGTTAATGTGTGGGAATTGATGTGTGTTTTAAGCTTTGTTAATAGTTCTTTTACAAATGTGGGTGCCCTTGTATTTGGAGCATAGATATTTAGAATTCTGATGTCCTCTTGGTTGATTTTACCTTAGATGAGTATGGGGTGTCCTTTCTCATCCCTTTTGATTAATTTTGTTTGAAAATCTATTTTATTAGATATTAAAATGGCTACACCAGCTTGCTTCTTGTGACCATTTGCTTTGTATATTTTTTCCAGTATTTTACTTTGAGATAATGTTTGTACTTGTGGGTGAGATGTGTTTCTTGAATGCAGAAGAATGTTGGATCTTGTGCAAATATTTATTTAGTTAGTCTGTGTCTTTTTATTGGAGAATTGAGACCATTGATGTTGAGAGATATTAATGACAAAAGACTGTTAAGTCTCTTAAATTTTGATGTTGGTTACAGTAGAGAGTTTGTGTAGTTGTGTTTTTGTGATGGTGTAGTTATCTATTCCCTGTATAGTTTTGGTTGTGGATTATCCCTTTGGGGTGGAGTTTTCTGTCTAGTAAATTCTGTAAAGCCGGATTTGTGGATAGGTACTGTTTGAATTTGTTTTTTTCATGGAATATGTTTTTCTCCATCAATGGTTATTGATAGATTCTCTGGGTATAGTAGTCTTGCCTGACATCTGTGGTCTCATAGGGTTTGCAGGACCTTTGTCCAGGCACTTCTGGCTTTTATGGTCTCTGCTGAGAAGTCAGGTGTAAATCTGATAGATTTGCCATTGTAGGTTGCTTTGCCTTTTTCTCTGGCTGCTTTTAGTATTTTTTTCTTTGTTCTGTATATTTTGTGTTTCTATTGTTATGTGTCGGGAAGATTTTCTTTTCTGGTCTATTCTATTTGGTGGCCTGTAGGCCTCTTGTATGTTTATATGCATCTCCTATTCTTAATTGGGGGAATTTTCTTCTATGATTTTGTATTCTCAGGTTTCATCTTTTCATGGTGTCCTTGATTTCTTGGATATTTTGTGTCAGGAACTTTTCAGATTTAGCATTGTCTTTGATGGTTGCTTCAATTTCTACAATTGTATCTTCAGTCCTGAAATTTGTTCCTCCATTTCCTGGATTCCATTAGAGAAGCTCACTTCTGTGTTGCTTACTTTCTTTTCTAGGCCTCTCCTTCTCATTTTTCTTCTGTCTGTGCTTTTATTACTGTTTCCATTTTCATCTTCAGATCTTGAACTGTTTTATTTATTTCCTTCATCTGGTTGTTGGTATTTTCCTGAATTTTTCCACTTCCTCTCTATAGTCCATATTTGGGGGCAGATCATTTATGAATTTTTTTTTCAGTTGAGCTTCACTCCTTTTGTTAATAAAATATATATTCTGAGAAATTTCCCTTGGGTACTGAAAACATATCAATATATAATTGCATGTCCTCTTTTGATTAATATTTTAATTACGTATGTTGTTTCATGTTTTAATTTTCATTTTGATCGCATATTAAATTTGTTCTTTATAGGAACTCTATAGTTAGCTATTAAGATGACTCAACTTAACATTCTTTGCCTCATGAATGATTATATTTGCACACCAATTTACATCTTAGTATGTTTGACTTATTAACTTTAATGTATGCATAGTAGTTTGTTATACTGCAAAGTGCCCAAATGCTTTATAAGCAGCCTGCACCCTTTGTGCTAGCTCAGTATACTACATACACATTGATTCAGACACCAAGAAAACAGTAAACCCATTGAACACATGCAATATATTATTCCTGGCAAATAAGTAATATAATATTCATGACTTGGTTAACTTCCCTATTTCCATCTTCTGAAAGTGAGACAAGAGAAAGAACAATAGTAGATCTCTAAGCTTCATTATTAGAAGGACAATAGGCCAAATTCTAAAAGAAGTTAGCTAAACAAACTTTCTTACTAAAGATAATTTCCTGAAAAAAAGCAGCAAAATTTTTATCAGAAAAAAAGAGAAGTCACTCTGATAATTGCTTATAAATTTTATTACAGGAAGGTAGCTGTTTCTGAGATGGCTAAAAGGCCAGAGCTAGCCTGTTTCTTTTTTGTTTTGTTTGTTTGTTTGTTTGTTTGTTTTTGAGAGAGAGAAGGTTTCTCTGTGTAGCCTTGGCTATCCTGGACTCACTTTGTAGACCAGGCTGGCCTCGATGTCACAGAGATCCACCTGCCCAAGCCTCCCTGAGTGCTGGGGAGCATATATTTCTTACTAAGGGAATATATAGAAATGATGAAGAGCATGAAAGTATCTGCTGCAGATCCCATGCCTATAGAATGAGAGTGTTCAGCTTTCTGAAGGATGCCTTAAAGCTTTGGTAAAACTCTAGGATTCTGATTAACTGTTTGCTACTGTCTTTGTGTATTTCCTCAGCAGTGCCACAGAATAACGGCTTATCTTATCACCTGCCATCACCTGCCTCATCATGTGACTCTTGCCAGCACACCTGCTGGCACATTGTGGATCTGAGAGGGATCGTTCTCAGATTTTTCCTGTGTTTTAGGACATAGTACATATGATAAAGGAGGATGCTGGATTGGCAAGATAATTGTCACAATCTTTATTGGTGTCATTTTAACATTTTTCTTTTGCAATACTTAAGCCAATAACCTTGTGTGTCTCCAGGTTGGTGCATAAAAAAGTATTCCTTTTGGATAGATGTCTAGAATGTAACACCTACGCCTACACAAGCATTTGCCTTCTAGGGTGTAACTGCAGTAGAATAGAGGAAGAAAAGGACTGTTTACAAATGATTTGGGAGCTTAAGGTCTTCTCCCTTTATTTTATATCATCTCAAGGTTTGAGTTTGGGTACTGACTTTGTGAGCCAAATGTGAAAACTGTGGTAGGCTTTTGATAATTTAGTATAAGCCTTTATGTCTCTATCATCAATGGCGCATGACCAAGAAAGAAGAACTAAATGTTTCGATGTCTAAATGTGAGCCTGTTGCACGCATGGTTTCAGTCTATGAAATAACTGTATTATCCTCACCACTTTGTCTGATGGTAAGTTGAGGCTTAAGTACTAAATAATTTGTTAGAGATCATACATCTGATAACCAGTATGCAGAAGTCTCAAAATCAGCCACAATATTATAAACCTTAGAAGTTATGCAGGAATCTTCTTTCTTGGTTAAGAAAGCATCCTTGAGCCGTTATTATTTCTTTAATGACAGCTTTACCCTTTTCAATTATGGTATGTATATTGGAAGGAAATCAGGCTCAGGAAATATAAAGGCTTAGATTTGAATTAAAGTATGAGTACCATTCTCATGTGATGGTTCACGTTAATTGTCACCCTGACGCCACATAGAATCCAATGGACAGATAGGCTCAATGAAGGACTGTCTACATTGGTTTGTCCTGTGACCCTGTCAGTGGACAAAGGTCTTAATGAGTTTAATTATTGTGGAACAACTCAGCCCACTCAGGGTTACACCATTCCTTAGGCTTTAACCAAGAAGGAAGAAATCCACGTGACCATAAACTAGCAAGCGAGTGACGATGCATTCATTTGTTTCTCTGCTTTTGACTTGTGAAATGTACAGCTGCCTTAAGCTCTTGCCACTATGACTTCTCTATAATGACGGAGTATATCCAAGGTATTGTAAGGCTAAGATTTTCCCATATTCTGTTTTTTGTTGTTTTCTTGATTGGGGTGTGTTATTTCACAGAATCAGTGATAAAACTACAATAATCCCAATTTACTATCTGTAAGACTCATTAGCTGCTCAGATATGCCCTCTGGATTTCAGCCCAATATCTATTAAATGGGTATAAAAATCATAAACAAAATATTATTTAGCACATAGTTTAACATATAGTTGCAGAATTAATTATGTGTTCCTGTGCACGGCAAGTGGGTCAAGACTAATAGATGTCATGTTAATGAAAGTTAAATACTGTGTTGTGTTTAGAAGTGGTGAAATAGTCAGGAGAGGTGCCTCAAGAAGGAAAGGCACTTGTAGTTAAGCCTCACAATCTGTGTATGATCCTAGATCCTGTATAACAGGGACAGGGAGTGAACCAGCTCTCATACGTTATCCCCCAACGTCCACAGACAACCTATGGCATTCATGACCACAAACATGTACACACAAAGCTGGTAAAAATATGTACTCTGAAAGTTTACATGTCACACCCGCCCAAGTACAAGATTAAATACTATCTTCTTTTCTCTTCACACACATACAAAAGTAGTTGCAAAGAAGGAAAAATATTTGAAGGCAGAAAATAGGGGTTGAGCAATTCTTCGTCTCTAAGCCCACTGAGTCCACTGTAAAATGTTTTTAAATTATCATGTTTCATTGACTTGGAAAGTTGGTGTACACACTGTACTCTTGACTATCTGTTCAGAATGCTGATTATATAATTGTGTTCAGTGTACTCATGGCATTCACAGTACAGAGAGGAAGATATTCATTTACTTGTTGCTGGAAATGAATGCATTTTATAATTTTTAGACTTTTGTTTGCAATGTGGTTAAATTGACTAGATATTTTTATGTAAACATTAAGTATTTTTCCACAATGTGATCCAGGAAAACATTATATTATTTTTTTTTGCCATAACATATTATTAACAAGTAACCCTAAATTTACAGCACCAAAATATAATTCTTGGAATGATACCACAATGTGGGTAATGTGTTAACTATAGTTAAACTGAATCAGTTCAAATTATTATGCAACGCTTGAGAAGTATTCCTTAGGGTACTATGTGTGTCAGGACTGTGTAAGCAACACACTCATTTAGGCATGTTTACACTTTATTCAGAAATTTGTTGTTTTTTAAAGATAATTTCTGGATGAATAAAAAATGTGTTGTATTTTATAATATGGAAGAGATGTGTGCATAGGAAACTATCAATAAGTTTCACCTTTTCTGTTTTTTATCCCAGAGCGAATGCCAGATCAATTTTTATTTTTAGTTTTGTTATGCGATGTGCTAAGGAGTCAAGGCAGGCCATTACACAGGCCAGACAAGCTGGCCTCTGCTGCTTAGTTTCACCAACAGCTTCACTAGTACCCGTTGGAGTCTCCATGATATTTCTTTATTATTATTATTTCGTTTGTTGAAAGCATTTTTAAGTATATGCTAGAATAACATCGCTGATTTTATTTTTCTAAATCACTCTTTCATCTACTAATAAGTGCACAACTGAAGGCACAGTAGAGACTGGATGGATGTGTTTATTTCTGCGAGTTTATTTTCTGGATGCATCTTGCCTCTCCGAGCTACTAATGAACAGTCGTCTGCACACTGCCCAGCTCTAAAACAAACACTTCAGACCATGAGAGCCACTGTGACACTTGCGCAGATAAGTAGCATGAATATTAATGTTGCCGCTGGGATTCAGGCTGTGGCTTCACATTTGCATACCATGCAGTTGTCATTCTAAAGTGTGTTGTTGTAGATAAATGTTGGCCTGAAGGTATTTTCATGACTTTTTCTGTTTACATGTTGTTAGTGAAATGAAGCATTCCAGGATCATAGTAATCGCTGCTAATGCGGAGAAACACAGCGTGAGCCATTTCTCTATGAGAAGAATAAAGACTCCACCACAGGCTTAGTTACACATTCAGTTATGGGGAACTTGGATTTCTTGAAAATGTGTTTCATTTTCACCGAAAGGTTTTAAGTATTTAATGTTATTTATTGACTCAGTATCTGCAAAACAATGGAGAGTGTTGGCTTATTTGAGACATCTGTGTATATTTTAACGTGTTTGTCCACATTTACTGAAACAACCCTTATGTAAGTAAATCAATTTGATCACTCCTAAGCATAGAAAATGTAATAAGTAGTAAGGAGGGGATTATTAACTTAATAGGGATGATCATATAAAAAGCCCTCTACCAACCAGGCTTGGTGATACATGCCGTTAATCCCAGCACTCAGGGAGGCAAAGGCAGGAGTATCTCTGTGAGTTTCACATCAGCCTGGTCTACAAAGCAAGTCCAAGACGGCCAAGATACACAGATAAACCCTGTCTCGAAAAGCTAAACATTCTCTCTCTCTCTCTCTCTCTCTCTCTCTCTCTCTCTCTCTCTCTCTCTGTCTGTCTCTCTCTCTGTCTCTCTCTCTGTCTCTGTCTCTGTCTCTGTCTCTCTCTCTCTCTCTCTCTCTCTCTCTCTCTCTCTCTCTCTCTCTCTCTCCTGAAAGCTTCATCGTAAACCCTTCCTTAAGTGTTCAGCCCTCGGTATTTCTTCCCTTTGGGATTATTGGTAACAGCACATGTTTCTTATACCTGAACTTTACTGTGTTGGTGGCTTGTCATGACTTTACACTTGATATACAATCCTAATGAATTCATACCTGAACACACAGAGTTCTGAGGTACTCTTGATGAAAAACAGCACCCCACTTTGTCTCTGTCTCCCTCTTTCGTTTCCTCCCTTTGCCTGTCATCCTTTGTACTTACTCTTGCAGCTAAATCTAATGTGAAAACAAGTGTTTATTTGTCTGAGTTTGATACCCCAAAGTGAAGATGAAAATTCCATTTTTCCTGTAGAATCAGTTATTTTGCTACAAAGAAATGAGCAAATGTTTTGTGAAAAAGAGTCTCCCAGCTTTGTTTTTATTTTTCAAGGTAAATAAAGTAGGAAAGAGCTAGGTAAAGCTCAAATGGACATTTGTTTATACATTTAGACTCCAGAATGATGTACTACTTCATTTTATGTTTTCTATTTCAAATTAAAAATTAATCAAGCATCACATGGGAGGCTGAAAATATGTGAATATATATTTTAATAAGTAATGCCAACAAGAGAATTTTGTTTCAAAGGGTACTTCAGATGTAAATTTTAATTTGGATATATAATTTAAGTTCCAAATTATAGGCAAAATATATACATACATTATATATATATATAGTATATGTGCTACTAAAATAAAGTTTAAGCATATTTTAAACTTCTTTTCTTTTTAACTTAGGCTATTTATATTTTAGGCTATTTAATATCTTTGATATTTTTCATCATTTGTACTTTTTTATTGGTAGTATACTATTGCAATTAGGTATGTTTTTAAGTGGAATTTTTTTATGGGAATATATGAAATCATTTTAAGACTGGTGTAGTTTATATGTAAATATTGTATTGAAAAGAACAACATGTTTGGTTCTCCCTTCAAATGGCCATCACACTGGAGAGAAGACATGTCTGTAACTCCTTGAGGAATGGTCTGTAGGGCTTAAGCAGCAGGACAGAACTGGTCTAATGTGCATAAGGCCTTGCGGTTAGTCCCTAGGAAAGGAAAAACAAAACAAAACACAAAAAGTAAAACCAAAGTACAACTAAAAATATCTAGTACAATAATGAGTTCAGGGTTCTTTATAAAACTAAATATGTACATATTTTAAACATGTTTTCCTGATAATTAGAAGTTTACTTATCTTGTGTCCTGGTTTAATGTTAATACAATATAATTTAGTGATATCATTTTAATGTTCAGTGTTCTTGAGTGACATCATGCTACATCTGGCTTCTCTAGTACCCTTGCTCAACTCTCTTCTATTTCACCCTAGCTCTCCTATTTCTGTTTATTGTTTGTACCCATGCTTATCTTTTTTATTGAGAAAATCTGCAGTACTTTGTGTTTTGTTAATTCCACCTCATGTTATCACCTTCACTTCCATATACTTTCTTGTGGATGATGAGATTTTATTATTCATTATAACTGAATAATACTTCATTTGCATATGTAGTATATTTTCTTGATATGCCCACCAGGACTGAGTCTATATCTTGGCTGCTAGCAATTACCTTTGTTTGTTTGTTTGTTTGTTTTGTTTTGTTTTTCAAGACAGGGTTTCTCTGTGTAGCTGTGGCTGTCCTAGAATTGCTTTATAGACCAGGCTGGCCTTGAACTCATGGCTATCCGCCTGCCTCTGCCTCCTGAGTGCTGGGATTAAAAGCATGTGCCACGACACCTGTCTTTCAGGTGCCTCTTTTATGTGCTGAACTTTATCTCCTTTGGGTGCACACCAGGGAGTACTTTGACTACATTTTGGAGTCGATTTCTTCCAAGTCACTGAAGAACCTTTGTGGTGCTTTTAATAACAGTAATAAACTGTGCCATCTTTGTTATTTTGTTAATTGTTTGGCATATCATTTTTATAGATGAAGTTGTACAATAGGGTGTGTATATAGTGTGAGTACACACCACAGTGTGTATACAGTGTGAAAAGTGTGGTTCACCCCAGCGTGTGTATACAGTCTAAGCAGAGTGGTCCACCTCAGTGTGTGTATGCAGTCTGAGCAGTGTTGTCAACCCACCAGTGGAACTCTTTGTGCTAGTGAGAATGCTATCTTTGTTGTCCACAGAAGCACATATTTTGCACAGCATTACAAAACTGGCCACTCTGGTGTAGGAGGTGAATTTTAAATTTAAGTAATTTTGTTTATACATGTGTTTGTAAGTATGCTATAAGGCGAATTATTGGCCTTTTCCATTGATATATTTCAACAATGGTACAAATATTGTGTGAAAATGCACTGCCTTTTTAATGTACCTACGTGCAGACTTACATTGAATAACATGCATAGTGGTAAATAACAGTGAGGCAGGTCAGGGTTTATGAGTTTAATTTTTTTCAGTTGTTCAAATTTTCAGATCACAATGACAAAGAAATTGATGTTTAAAGCCGTGCTATTTTTAGGAACCAAAACACATTTTATGTGCAATATCCTTACTACATATATTGTATATTTAATTATTCTGAGACTTAAATTTATTTGTTGTGATGATTTTCAAACATTTGAGAATGAAGTCTAAGATAATTGCCACAAACCTAACACAAGAATCAGCAAATAGTTGGTAATGAGTGGGAAGGACACAAATTCAGAAGCATGAAAATATCTTATTGGCTGTATTAACCAGTTCAAAGACAAATGATAACATGTAATAAACCTTTTATTTTCAGTTCAGGCAAGTCAAAATTTCAATATGTTACACAAATATTAATGACTTATCATTAAACTTCACCCTAAACCTTTGCTCATAGATGTGATACAAATTTTTAAAATTAATCAGCAGCAATATACATATTTTATTCACTGGAAGAAAATTCTTTTATTTATATGTTAGTAAAAGCAAATCTTCACTATTAAAGATTACCAATGTGAAGATTTGTTTTTCTTTGGCTAACATTTTATTTTCAAACATAATATAAGTGATCCCTCTTCAGTTCACCCTATTTGACAAATCTACCAGTTTTGAAGCTCCTAGTCTAATTCAGTGTCCAGCTGTACACTTTGCTGGACTGCACGGCTATAGAACTCAGGAACTGATGTTGATATGTTCACCTCAAAATGGCAAGGATAAGCAAGTTGAAACTATACGGTTGATACACCTTCTGTGCAACAAACACAATTTTGAGAATACAATGAAGACTATATAAAAATTACAAGACAAGAAACTTAATACTTGATATGCTGATTTCAGAGACAATGGAAAATGCAGCACAAGCCCTTTCCTTACAAAGAGACTATATGACGATGTTATAAGAACGAAGAATCAAAAGCCTTTGTGAGGAGCATGATTCTCTTCCTGTGGCTTGTTGTTTTGCATGTTTTGCAAAAAAAAAAAATCTCTACCATGTTTTCTTGTAAATCTCCTTTTAAGAGTGATTTTGTGTGTGGGAATTAGCCTCAGAGGACACCATGGTCAGTTTGGCGTGCGGCCTTGGAAACCATGGTAATGTGCCCCTTATGTAACAAATGCCATACTTGGTTGCTTTGAATAGCAAAGATGATGTCCCACGAGTGCCCTCTGGTAACACAAGGCAATGTCACTGTGTATGTCTCCTGGGTGTTCTGAATCGCCCTGTAACAACAGGATATTCAGAGACCCTCATTTCTGGTCCAGAAATCTGTCTTATGTCTTTATTAATAAAAACATCAGCTTAAGTAACTTTCTAAATAGAAGGAAGTTGTGACTATTTTTTTTTCATAGTTTATGCTTCATAACTGTTAAGCATGTGCTTGACATCTTTTTATTTTGTTTTGGTTTTTGGTTCTGTGGTTGTTTTCAAACAGGGTGTATCTGTGTAGCCTTGGATGTCCTGGACTCACTCTGTGGACTAGGCAGGCCTTGAACTCAAGATCCTCTTGCTTTTGCCTTCCAGAGGGCTGAGATTAGAGTCATGTGCCACTACTTCTGGTTGTTTTTGACATCTTAAATGATGATTTATAATTGGATACTAGCCCCAAAATGGATGTCCTCTGAGAGTCTTCCCTCAGTGGTGGATTGGGACAGATGCTGGGACTTGCTATTGGGACTCCAGGTGAGAGAGGTATGGAAGAATGGGGAGATAGAAGGACCCAGATGTCCTGGAGCCCTACAAGAAGACCATCAAGGCTGGCAGATCTAGACTCAGGGGATCTGCACAAACTACTGTACCAACAAAGGACAATGCATGCAGTAAACCTAGACCCCCTATTCAGACCTAGCCAACGTACAGGGCATTCTCCATAGTTGTGTAGAGAGTGGGGACTTACTCTGACATGAACTCTGGTGCCCCTATTTAACCACTTCCCTTTGGTGGGGAGGCCTGGTGGCACTCGGAGGAAGGGGAAGCAGGCTACGCAGATGAGACCTGATAGGCTATGATCATATGGTGGGGGATAAGGTCCCCTTCGGTCACAGGTCTAGGGGAGGGGAATTGGGTAAAAGACGAAGGGAGAGGGAACAAGAAGATACAGGTGAGGGGAAAACAATCAGGATGTAATCTGAATAAATTACTTAAATAAAAAAAGAAAAATATGTTAAATTATTGAATGTTTTTAATCAACTGTATATATATAGCCTGAAGGTTCTTAATAAATAACCCACACACACATGCAGAGAACATAGAGTCTTCAGCTTTGAGGCCAGGAATGTGCACATGTATCATGCTTTATTCTCTGGTGGAGCCTCCACTGACTGAGGCCGGAGTCCAAGATAGACTATTTCTCTTTGAGACTAGTATTACTAGCTTGAAAGGAACTGATAACTAAGTTGGCTCATGATATCCTGTCACAGCCACAGCTTTCATACATGCTCTCAGAGGCAAATATCAGAGGCATATACATATGTATGTGGGAGCAGAATTTTAGGTACCAACATATATTTTGTCACGTATATAAATTATACACAACAATGTTAATGGAACTGAGAAGTATCCATAAATGAACACTACGGAAATGTTATGCTTCTGTTAACTGCCTAATAGTCATAGAATGTTAATGTAGAAAATACTGTATTTTCAAATACTATTTATAACTTTCAATTTCCCTTATTTTGTGGTTTATTTGTCTCATACTCAGTCATTCTCCTTCTGTTGAGATGTTATTATTATGGACATTCCAGTCTTCTGCATAATTACTTCACTCTTTATCGGGGAAAAAAAAAGCTTCTTATTTTAAAGCTTTATCACTCTATTCAAGTATCGTCACGCCATGATTTTGTTCATTTGGGTCTGTCCTTATGGGAGTCTCTCCTCACCTCACCCCATTTGTCCTGATAGCATCGTATTAAGTCCAATACTTGCCATCAAGTACAACTGCTTCCAAGAATGAATCCCGAGTTTCTGTAGCTGCCCAGAATAGCTGCATGGCTGCATTTATTTCACATGGCAATAACAGAGGTGCGGGTGGTGTTCTTTATTCAGCCACATGCCCATACTTAAACACTTGTTCTGACTTTTTCCTTTAGTAGATAGTGGAAAATATAAGACTAGAAACTAGGACAGATGAAATCATTCTTCTTTCTTCTGGCTGAAGAAAAATTGAGTTGTTAAGCTTTTCTCCTTACTAAATTGATATTTATAGGCTTATATATTTGTTTAATAAACTGATTCATAGAATTATGGCATATTAAGTAAAAGAAATGTATGTCAGGTATATTCAAATACTATGAAATATTCTTGGATGACAGATTAAAATAATCCTAGCACTGTTAAGTAAAAAGTACCAGGACATCTTAGTATTCCTTTTGATAGATAAGAGGAAACAATGGTAGAGAGAAAAATATTTTAATTGAGATATTATCCTAATTCTTAAGCGATGTATCAGTATATGTATTTTGATGCCCTCATGAATATGCCACACAATTCTAATATTTATTAAGTATCTTGATCATAGAGCCATCTACCTTCTTCAGCTGCTAGAACAGAGAGTTTATATTATTGATTATACCACTTCAATGATGTGCTTTTAAAATTATGGGAATACTTAAAAGTCAAACCAATAATTTCTATAAACTATATAAGAAACCTCTTTTGTTAATATTATAAATGTGATATTTTGAAAGAAACAAATCCACTGATAATACTCAGTCGTATTTCTGTATTTATTCATAAGTATTGAAAAACAATGCTAAAGTGAACATTACAGATGGCAGGCTAGAACCAATGTCATTTTAGTATTGACAGCAGGAGACGTTGATGCTCAAAAGAATCAATTAACATCACCGCAGTATAAAGGTAGGACACTGCATATCACCTTACTTAAAAACTGAGCCTTTTCTTGATCAATGATTGATGTGGAATCACTGTTGATGGTGCCATCCTTGGGCAGATAGTTCTCGGTACTATAAAAAAGCAGAATGAACAAGCCAATAAGGAGCATTTCTCCACGGTCCCTCCTTCAGTTTCTACCTCCCATTTCTGGCTTGACTTCTCCCAGTTAACAAGTAGTTACTGAGAGTTGTAACAAGAAATAAACCCAAGTTGCTTTTGGCACAGCAACAAAAAAAAAGCCTAGCTAAGACATCATCTTAAACTGAAAATAAACTGGGTCTCTTAAGTTTAATCAGATATTTATTATAGAAATTTCTTTTTGTCTGCAAACTGCTTAAATTCTTACAAACACTTCAAACTGTTTCTCAGTGTCTTTCCTTCCCTTCTTTTCTTGTATTGCTTTTACAATACTGCTATTAAAAAGTTAATATTACATATTCCCTTTCAGTAATAATAGTAATAATAATAACACATATTCCTTAAGATTACTGTATTCATTTATAGCATATAAGACAACCCCCAACTTTAACTTTTCCAGGTAAATTATAGTGTTTTTAGCCCATGACTGCTGCACAGGGTGTGCATTGGAAGAGGGGTAGTCTTATATGGCAAGTATATTCAAACTCTATATTTTAACTGGAAAAGTTAATATCTGCACAAAGTATTTGTGTAATCTCAAAGTAATATTTTGGATTATAGAAACCTTAAGAAGATATCCATGGAGTAAACAGTTAGAATAGCGAATAGATAATTACTTTTGAAATGTTGACAAGCCTGTCCCAAGTTTCCGCTGATCATTTAGGAAGACAATACACTTTGAGAGCACAGAATAGTCTATCAACTCAAAGACAAGAAAATCACGGAAACAAGCCATCAATTTTTGCTTTCCTAATGAATAAAGAGAGAAAATGAATTAAAGTCAATTTACTAGCCTCACCTCTGAAAATAAATTTGAACACTATAACATATAACTTATAAGATTTATGGTGCATGTTACTCCATTTTAAATCAGAATAATTCCCATTAACACACAGCTCATATAATGTTCTAATGCTGCCCTCTCGGGCATTTTTTACCCTGGTGAAAAGAGGTCACTTGTAGAATATCTAATGTTTTTTCTTCTAAATGTAGTACAACTTATGGACAGAATATGTAACTCTTTATTGAGTAGTATAGGATTCACCAAGTGCCTCCAAATGTCTGCTTTGGATAGATGCCATGCTCCAGGCATCTATATGTCTTATGTTATATTTCTATGGATAAGAAATAATCTGCTAAAATGAGCATGTTATACAGGCCCTCTTTAGATAAGAACTTATTAGATGAATTAATTACCTGGAGAATTGAAAGGAATGAAGCGATGTACATAGCATTGGAGTATTGGGATGGAGCAGTAACAAAAAGTGATTGGCCTGTGAACAAAATTTTACATAGCACCTCACTAATGAGTTCTGATTATGTGTTCATCAATAATACTCCAAAGTAAAGCTGAAGATTACAGATAGGGTCATGGAGGAAATAGATCCAAGGAGCATAATAGAAACAGTGTAACACTGTATTGGAGCCTTCGCTCATGGAGCTACCTGATAGGAGCAGATAGCATTCTTTAGTACCCAGAGAGCCACTCTTTTTCAAACCCCGAAAATGTTTCAGGGATATTTGTTGGTGAATAGCAATAGCTCACACAGGAATATGGTCAATTTTCAGAGCCTTGAGTTGGGCAGGCACAGAAGTAGTCTCAGGGCTGGGTTACATGAAGGTCAGCCAGAACTGGGAAGTCATGTAAGAAAATAATATACAAGGTTTAGTGATGGTGGCAGAATGCCAAAGCACTTGTCAGAGTGAAGAGGCCCACTCTACTTGAGACTGGGACCCTCAATAGTCCATGAGGACAAATGAACTGCAGTGATTTTCTGTCCTTTTTTTCTCTTTGTTCATATTTGGGAGCCTGAGTCTGCAGATCATGTATCATGACACATACACGAAAGGCCTTGTCTTGCATTCCCATAAAGACTCCAGTAAGGACAGTTGTGGAGAAAAGACTTTTTTCAGAAGATGAACCGTTTAACCAAGATACTTGAGCAAGAAAGGAAACAAAGGTGTTGCCTGTAAATAAATAATTCTAAAATCTTTAAGATGGAAATCTTACAATTGCTCTGGAGTGAACCTTGCCTGTGTCTTTCTGTCCAGGAGGATTGAGACTTTCATTACAGCCTTCTCTGAAGAGGGTGGAGAGGTCAAAATGTACTCTCTGGTTATAGACTTTCTGTGTTTAAAGCCCCGAATGTTTTTTTTTTCTCTCTTCAAATATAAAATAGTAGTTGTGAAACAAGATAACTTTGTCTTTTGAGTCTTGTCTACTTTGAATGGGCTTGTTTTATTTTTGAAGCTTATTTTTCTGTTATTCTTTCTAAGTGAGCTGTTTTGTGGTAAAGAATTAAATGGGGTTCCTTTTCTTGTTTGCTCTTTGCCTGTGTTAAGAAAGGGTCTACATATTTCCTTTTTACTCTCTGCCCTGTTTTTAAAAACAACTGAACGCTGATAACAATCTGCGTCTCGGCTGCTTCCTTGAAAAGGAAGCCATGCCACCCACAGCCACTGTTATCTTGTTTGAATGTCAAGTACACTAAAGCAGAGAGAGAAGGAACTAGAGATAACATTCAAAGAAGAAGACAGAACCCAGACATTTGTGTCTCTGTGTCTCTAAAGTTAGGGAGGACTTGTCAACAGCAAAGCAAACCATTGTGTGCTTTCTGATTTATCTGACCTTGAGATTATAGCCACAGTAGTATTTATCTATCTGATTGGAGAACCATTTTTGTTTTCCTGTACAAAGCAGTGAGGAAGGGTAATTCTGCTACCATAAACTGTGATTTAATCAGTTCAGATATGGCAAGCTGTGTCTCCTGTTTCAAACAGAGCCTTAGATTCTTCTACAAACATGAAGGATTTTGTTGCAACAACGTTTATACTGTTAACTTATTAACCAAAACACGCTTCTCCTGAAACTGGTCATTAGACTTGTTTTGCTCAGCACTGTTCGCTGAATGATCCAGAAAGAAAGAAGAGGGCATTGGTTTTCTTACTTTTCCATTTATAGTTAGGTTTCTATTATTTACAAAGTAATTACCTTTGTATGGTCAGGCACCTTTAAAGATCTTACCTGTCAACAGTGATTTCCCATCTGAATGCTTATGGGAATTTGGGCATCACCATTGGCAATGCAAAAACGTTTAAAGTAATTTCCTAGTAAACTGTATATACATTTTTAGTTCTGATACCTGTAATTTTTTCATAATGTGACAGCTATTCAAGTTGATAGGGCTTGTCGGGGTAGCCATTCCATTTAGTACTTAATGCTGGTGCTGTTACAAGTAGCTATCAGTAGCCTGGACTGCAGCCTCTCTAACTCTAGGTTAACTAAAGACAGATTCTAGGGTTTTTTTCTATATTAGCAATAATGCAAATGAGATATAAAACATCTTCAGAAACATCATAACTGGGGATAAAATTAGGATTGGTAATTAAAGAAACTTGTTGACTGGAAATACCTTAAGATTTAATTGCTTTCAATTTGTTAATGCAACGACAGGCACAAACAATACTTCACTCAAGACTGGAAGTTGTTTCCTTTGTAGGTCAAATGCTTTGTTGAGAGAAGTGTAATTAGATCTATCTGTTTGGAAAGAGATTTAAGTTAAGTTAACGAGCGATGTTTCTTAAACAAAACAGAAAGTTTCCCTCAAATGGCAGGCTCTTAGTTTTAGCTTTATCTTGAGAATGAATGAGCATCCTACAATGGTAAGAGCTTTACCTCAGCCCAGAAGCAACTCCCAAACTATCTCCTTGTGAAGGTGCTTGGTGCCTCTTCACACTCTATCCTTCATCACTGTTATTCTTCCGGTCATAGACTTGGCTGTTGCCCTTTCTTCTATCTACACCTAAGGTTCTGAGTGGATGTTTTATTGCTTTGAGTAGGATTGCCTTTGGCAACTCTCCAAGGATGGGACAATTTGCTTCCCTGAGAAATTGCAACCTATAAATCTAATACCTGTAGTCAATAATGTACAGTCCTTCGCGCATTTGTTTTCTGTGTGTGGAATTATCGTGCTTTCACCCAGGCCGCAGAGAGCTCTTGGAGTACTGCTGGCAGCTAGGCACTTAGAATTCCAAAACATGCTAAGGGATTCCACCACCTGGAAGAGTTAGGTTACAGCACAGCAGATGAAGGACCAGACACATATGCAGGCGGTTACGGCACCGTGAGAAGAGCAAGCAGCCTGAAGCAATACGGACATTTGAAGCTGAGGTATCGGGGTGTGGGTGGGATGTGTGCTGTGCAGAACAGTGCATTAGCCTGAAATGATGGCGATTTCATGGCCAGCGACTGTGGAAATCAGTCCTGCTGTCCTGCATGCTCTTTTACTTTAGTGTTCTAGTTCCTTTTCAGTTGATGCTGTTAAAAATTCCCTCAGGGTAGCAGCTTAAAGGGAGAAAAGGCCTATGCAGCTAGCTCATTGTTCCCAGATGCAGTATGTGGTGTCAGGGAAGTCACAGCAACAGGATCTTCAAGAGCTAGTCACAAGACCTTCTTGGAAGGGACCCGTGAATAAAGCAAAGCTTAGAACACCATTTGTCTGAGCCACCATACCATGACTTGTAAACAGTCTCAAGTTCAGACTTATTACCTTAATGTTGTTTCATGGAAGAGGATGGGATTTTGCCACTTCCTTCCTTAAGTCTTGGCCGTTTGTAAATATTTTCACTCTAGCTAAATATGAGTTCCTAGCCTCTGGGAGTGTAGAGTGTGTGTACTTGGAAGATTAACTGAGAAGACCCCATGTACACTGCTATGGGGACATAATTCTCTGTTTTCTGGTGAGACTTTCCAGCAACCTCCCTGAGACTAGCCATAATCTTGTAACATTGACTTTTACTCTGTATGTCCAATGAGCTCACGGTGGTGGTACATGCCTTTAATCCCAGCGCTCGGGAGGCAGATCGCTGTGAGTTCGAGGCCAGCCTGGTCTACAAATTGAGTCTGGGACAGCCAAGGCTACACAGAGAGACCCTGTCTCAAAAAAACAAAAAAAAAAAAAAAAAGAAAGAAAAAAGAAAAAAGAAAAAAGAAAAAAGAAGGGAGAAGATGTTGGATTAGGTCTCCCCAAAAGAGAGTGTCCACATCACTGAAATACGAGTAAATGTTTAACAAATCAAGAAGAAAATAGGGTATTTTTGAGTATCTTTGAAATAAAACCAGTTCATAAGTAACTCAATGATTAATATATGTAATGCAAGCATGTGTGCATGTAGTATGTGTACTTATTTCAAGGTATTTGTAAATCTTGTCTTCTGTGTACTATCGAAAATATTGAAACATTTTCTGGTTGAAATTAAATACAAACCATCAAAATTACTTTAGTTTCCTAAAGAATAAAATTATATAATTTGTTAAGAATTTATGTGGATTTTATTAGTTTTTTCTCAAATTGATAAATATTCATGTCCACATAGGTTTTACACAAAGTAATAAACTCTACCTTATTTAAATATATATTATAATTATTTTGTATTATGTATATATTATAATTATTCATGGCATTATCTTTCTATCAACTTACAGAGGAAGAACTGATTGTTTGTTAAGAATTAATCTTTCCTAGATTGTATTTCCATAGTGAACACTAAGACCTGGATAGCAAAATGCTGCCATTCAGGGGTATAGTCATGGACCTGACTTCTCAAACAACATAGTTTTCTATAGATTGCATAATTTAAGCACATGACTATGCTCTGTATTATATCAGATCTTAAATTTTGAGACAACTTCAAGCATGAAATATTTTCCTTTTAAAAATTCAATGTAATACAGTGTTTATGGATATTTTGCTTACATGTATGTTGTGAATACTAAGGATGCCTAGTGCCTGCGGAAGCCAAGATAGGGTGTTGGATCTCTTAGAACTTGTGATACACACTGCTATTAACTGCCATGTGGGTGCTGGGAGCCAAATTCAAGTCATCTGGAAGAGCAGCCACTGCTTTTAACCACTGTAGTATCTCTACAGCCTGTAATATTTTCATATGTTAAAACTGACTGTAACATTTGCAAAACGTTTATGTAAATTTTAATGAGATGCCTAGAAGGGAATTTTGAAGATATTTTCAAGATACACTTGTATCACGTGAATATCAGAAGCAAACAACCATAGAGATGAATTAAATAATAAATCCTTAAATAATCATGAAAGAAATATTGCATGCAATCTTTTAAATATTTACATATTGTAAGTGTTATGTTTTGATAAAACAAAAATGGATTCATCATGGAAATGTCTCTGAAAGATTAGTCAAATTTCCTATTAGATAATTGTTTGAAACAAGCCACCTGATATTTTGTTTGCCATAGTTTTGATAGCAAAGAAAGGATGCCATAAAGTAAGTGGTATTGAGAATAAGTGTTTTGAAGTATGCAGTTGCCATTTTGTAAATGATTGCTTTCATCTTACTGACTACACTGTGCTGAAAGGATGATGTTCCTACTGTAGAGTAGAAATGTAGAGTAAGCCAATAGGAATAGAACCAGAATTTGTGAACTTTCAAAGAAAATAAAACGAATAATGAGTTCTATAGTGTATTTTTCCACTAAATACTTTAAATTAGTTAAGTTGTGCAAGTCAAATGCCTCATGACTGTTATCAAAGGTAACTGTGGTCGATTCCCATTGATATACTACCATGATTCTAGAGTTTTTTTTAAACATTTAGATAAATATTCTTTAGAGTTCAGACTACTCAACTCTAGTTTACTCTTCTTATATCATTTACAGATCTTTAAATTATGCACAAATGTGTGTGTCTATCTGAGAACTCATGTGTATGTGAGTGCAGGTGCTAAAAAAAAAAAAAACTTGAATAAGGAGCCAATTTCCGTGGAGTAACCGAGAGTTGTAAGCAATGTGGCGTGGTGCTGAGAATCAAACTTGGATCCTCTGCAAGAGTCATATATTCTCTGTTATAGTTGTGATTGCTTAACGTAAACCTACATATATGTAGAAGGGCATATCAACTGAATAACTGCCTCCATCAGATTGCCCTTTGGGCTTGTCTAGAGGGCATTTTATTAGTTGATGATTGATGTGAAAAGTTCCAGCCTATAGACGGTGCTGTCCTTTGGCAGGTGGGCCTTCGTTGTATAAGTCATATAGCTGAGCAAGCCATGGAGATGGAGCGAGTCAGCAACATGTCTCCATGCCTTCTTCTTCAGTTCCCGCCTTAGGTTTCTGCCTTGACTTCCTGGCTTTCCTCTATGATGGACTATGATCCAGGATAAGTAAGCCAAGTAAACTCAAGAAGATCGTTTTAATATGTGTGTATCACAGCAACTGGAAGCAAACTAGGACATGTTCTTTACCACTGAGCCATCTTTCTATGTACCACCATTTCCTAGATAATTATTTTCCATATATTGATAGGTACCTGTATAAGACACTGTCCCAATTTTCACAGAAGAAAAAAATACAGTTTAGAAAATGAATATAAAAATGAGACAGTACATCAGATAATTTACATTGTTTGATTGATGAAATCCACAGGAAGACTTGAGAGTAAAAAATTGCAGGTTTGCAAAACTGATCCATATCTATTAGATAGAAAAAAAACAAGGAAGTGTGAGCTTTTTCTGACAAATCACTTTTATAGTATCAGAGAAAAACAAATGAGAGTATGTATTTGAGGTAACTTTGGTGTTGTTTGTTTTACTTCTCTGCAGAGGGCACTTTCCTGTAGGGTTAACCCAGTTGGAGAAAAAAGGATGCACAAAACTTATGCAATTAGACTATTAATCACAGTGAAAAAAAATCCATGAGCAGATTTACATGTGTAGGGCAATTCCTTTAAATACTAATTTGGTCTGTTCTTTTCTCTCTTATCATTAACACTTGTATTTCCCTTGATTCCAATTCTTGACAGGTACAATGATCTTTAAATTCGGTCTAACACCATAGACTGTCACAAAGATGGAGAACCTGAGAGAAGAGATCAGGAAATATTAGGGTATGGAAAAGGCCCTAATGATAGACAGCAAAGATAAAGCAATATTTTTTAAGGCAAAGCAGGAGTGTTTTCTTTTCTTTTTCATTATTTTTTTTCTGAGTCTCTTAGCATTCATACCATATGTATCTTTTCTCAAATTTGGAAAGGAAGCCTCTGCAAATGGCAGTTTGCATAAACACCTTTACTTTGATTCCCCTTTAGGCACCTGGGAATTCCTCTGTTTTTTCCCTTTTGCCTGGTGACATTTTAAAAGGTAACTCTGGCAATACCTTGTGGAGCACTTGTTTGCATTCAGAGCATAAGATGTGCAGTTCAGCACAGTTCAGCTTCCTCAGAGTGATCTCTCCAAAATGTCTCTTAAGTGCACACTTGATAACTACTGGGAAGAGAAGCTTACTTGCAGAAAGGGGGACCAGTGTACTTGTAGTGGGTGATGTACCTGCGGGGTCCAAAGGCTCCCCTGAACACGTTACCTTGAAGGGAAATCTGGAGGTAAAGAAGGGGCCATTTTTGTTAGGCATATGCAACACTCTGAGGCAGGGTACAGTTTAGCACTTCACAGGGCCCTAGTGACTTCAGTCTGTCTGTGCCAAAAATAAGAATGCGTTGTAAGGCAACATGTGGAGAAGCAGCCCGTTGCTGCACCATGACAAACTTGTACATGATGCTGAGATATTTTTAATCTACTTTCTTTTCTTCTGCACCAAGGGTTGTGGTAAAATAACAAGTTGGATGTACACTTTTATCTAAAGATGAAGCATTAAGTTCTTACAACTCTCCTCTCTTTTTCTGTCTCTGCTGTCTCTGTCTCTGTCTTCTCTGTCTCTGTCTGTGTCTCTGTCTCTCTGTGTCCCTGTCTGTCCCTCCCCACCATCTCTCCCTCTCTTTTTCTGCTAAGCTGCCCCAAGGACCAGCTAGTTTCTATGCTTATAGTGCTGAGCATCACCTTTCTGAGTGGCAAGAGCATATGGCTTTATATTTAATAACTGTCAACTGCATATGGGTACACTGTGAAAATACTCTTATTTTTCTTCTCTGGTGAGAAAATATCTTCTAATGCTACTGTACATTGTGTCAAGTCATATATTTTCCGCTAAACTTGTCTGTCCTACTGAAAATAGATTTATATTAGAAAGGATGATTAAAAACAAATTCTTATCTTACAAAGCATCCCATGGCAAAATAATGAAACCAATCAATACAGTAGATTATAATTAAAAGTTTTAAGAACCTGTTCATGCTCTCAAATCCTATTGTCTTTGAAAATACTGTTACTACATTTATTATTTATTATTTCAGTTGATATTTTTATGGGAACTCGATTATTTTAGTTATGGGCTAAGATAGGTCCCTAAGTCTCAACCCAGTCTTATGAAAATATAACTAAAATTTAAACTATAAAGCCTTCACAGGAATTCTCATTATCACAAAATGTGTGGCTGCTATCACAGAGTGATTCAAACAGTCCCAGTGAGTGTGACAGAGTGGAGAGTAAAGTCTTTGATTTTGTTTGTGGTAGCTTTGATGACTAATAAACCAAGGAATCCAGAAGCTATCCAAGAGTGGCATCAGGCTCCATTGCAGGAAATGGTGTGTCCTGTGAACCTTGGCCATTTTTTATCAGAACAGCACCAGAGCATCCAGTCCTCCCAGCTGAGGAGAGCTAGGACTTCATATGAAATAGTTTGGTGCTTTTATTTTTTTATTTTTTGTCATAGGAACATTCTCGTCATAAACACTTGGATGCTTTAGGTAACAATAATTTCTCTTTTTTAAAAAAAATTATTAATATTTACAATACTTACTCTGCAATGAACAGTTATGAAATATAAGCCATGTGCTCTGATGGTTGGCCTCATAAGCGCAGGGTCAGAAGGAGGTGAGAAGTACTCCTGAGCTCAGAGCAGCTCAGCAGTCTTGTTGCTAACAGACCCCACCTGATTTGTATTCACTGTGCACTTAAAGTAGGTCCACTTTTCTCATACAAGTGAAATATCTCAGGACACTTTCATTTATAACCATCACTTGGAATCAGTTATTAAGACATAACAAAGCTGAGAAAAGCCTTCTGAGTCACTGACAGCATCCAATGGTCACAACTTCAGCCACTATCACATTCCTAGGAGTGTGAATTTTCATAACAATTGAGGAAAAATGCCAGCATTTTCTCCTCCAACTGCTGAAGTATAAAACACATAACTAATTTTGTCTTTTATGTGCATTTTTTCATCTGGCCCATCTGGACATTTGACAGTTGCAGAAATCTTCTGTTTTCATGTGTGGGTGTGCACAGACTCATGTACATATTCACATACATATATATGTATATGTGTATACATATAGACATACATATATATGTACAGATATATGTGTATATATCTGTACATCTGTACATATATGTGTATATATGTATATATGTGTGTGTATATATATATATATATATATATATATATATATATATATATGTTCTGAAGTGCATGACACGAGCACTAGCAATCTATGTTGGGAATGTACAAAGCACTGTCCTGATCCTTGCTACTACATTCAGGTTAAGATGCCAATGTATAATCTTTTCTTAATTTTTTTACAATATATAAGATAACATAGAGTAAAGTAATTTGAATTCTGAATTATATGATATTGTGTTACATTTTCATTTATATTCATAAGTATGAACAAATATTATATAAAGTAAGAATATAGTTATTGCTATTATAATTTTGAATCTGCAATTGAACATGAGAATGGATAGCCTGTTTTGAGAGTTGACTAGTGTCCTACGACCATGCTGTGACACTCATCACTTCATGTGTGTCACTGTACTCAAGTTTAAACAAGTCATGAGTAGATATAGCTATATTTTCCTTGTGTCTGGGGAGACTGAGGAAGGAGTAAGCAGCTTTGGAATTAGAGGGCAATGTGAGCATTCCCCAGATAGCAGCCACACAGTGCAAGTGCATCTAAACATAGCCAATCCTTCCAAAGTTCCCCCGTCTCTCACAGTCTTGTGAGGAGTGTTTACTAGATTGTCGTCCACCATGTCAAAAATGTCTTTTACCTGTTTAGGAAAGACATTTTTTCATGTGGGCTCTATTTGAATCTTTCCCATCCACCCGCCCTCGTTTCACAGGTGGGGTCCTGAGACTAGGCTGAGGGAAGACGGGTTAACAAGAGAAGCACGAAATTAACTGGCGCATCTTGCACACACACGTGTGAAGAACTCAGTGAGGAGTGACTCAAAGGACAGTTAGTGCTGAAACTGTTGAGCATCTTAGCCAAGGCAGGGTAAATTATAGAGCATTAACAACACTAAGAAAGTGACGGCGGTTTTAGGAAAGCAAGCTATAGGGTGGAAATAAACGAGAAAAGCAAGGGACATAAGGCCTAGTTAGCATGGCGTGTGAAAGTCCTCTTTTGTATCTCATAAGAGGGACATCAAGAATTGCCTTCTGAAGTCAGAATCTGTCTCTCTGGTAGAGAATGAAAAAGGAGCCTTGGAGGCCTGCATCTGATTTTTAGGCACATATGTTGTTGGTGTGTGGGGGCTAGAGGGGGGATGTGGAGCAAGAAACTTTCCTTGAATGTTCCTTCTTTTTTTTTTTTTAAGTGTTTTTTTTTATCAATTTATTCTTGTTACATCTCAGTGGCTATCCCATCCCTTGTATCCTCCCATTCTTCCCTCCCTCCCATTTTCCCCTTATTCCCCTCCCTTATGACTGTTGTTGAGGGGGACTCCCCCCCCCGACATATATGCTCATAGGGTATCAAGTCTCTTCTTGGTAACCTGCTATCCTTCCTCTGAGTGTCACCAGGTCTCCCCCTCCACGGGACATGGTCAAATATGAGGCACCAAAGTACGTGAGAAAGTCATATCCCACTCTCCACTCAACTGTGGAGAATGTTCTGACCATTGGCTAAATCTGGGTAGGGGTTTAAAGTTTACTGCCTGTATTGTCCTTGGCAAAACGAATACAAGAACACATCAAACATATCATTCATCATGACCAAGTAGGCTTCATTCCAGGCATGCAGGGATGGTTTAATATATGGAAATCCATCAATGTAATCCACCATATAAACAAACTGAAAATAAAAAAACCACATGATCATCTTTTTAGATACAGAGAAAGCATTTGATAAAATCCAACACCCACTCATGTTTAAAGTTTTAGAGAGATCGGGGATACAAGGCACTTTCCTCAACATAATGAAGGCTATATACAGCAAGCCAATAGCCAAAATCAAAGTAAATTGTGAGATACTCAAGGAAATTCCTCTAAAATTGAATGTTCCTTCTGTCGGTTGCCTTCAGGTAACTGTGGGCCTCAGGCTACACTGATAGTTTCTCAGGTGTGACGTAGTTTTTTTCCTTTCTGTGTGAATGCCACCATGGAATTACGCATTTTCTGCTTATGCCACAGTCTTAACATAAAATTCTATGTATCCTGCCTTTCTGACTAAAATTGTTGTTGGTTGATTTAGCTATTTAAATCAATAGCTATTAAGCTAATTTCTTATAATTTTGCCTCTGAATATTTTCATTCAAGTTAATATAAGCAAATCATTAGAAACTTTAGCTATGAAATTTGTCTTCTAGAGATTTTTGTTGTCTCAACATTTATAAACGGTTTAAATAAGTACCATGTATAAATGAAATACTGATTGGGGAAATATCATAATCTAAAATTGTAATTGTCATTGAATTTTACCACTAAATATGCAATTCATAACTTCTGCTGAAGGTCTGAGTATTTCAAAGACTAATTTAAGAAAATGACAAGGTTCATAGAAAGCCTTTAGTGTCATATTAACATTGATCGACACTGAAGGAAATGCTGCTTTAAGCACACCACATTTTGTCTTCTTTCTTGTTAGGAGCCTTTCCCTGAAAATAACAAAAGACACTGATCAAGATGCCCGGTGTTCCCATGTGAGCCGCATGCCCAACAGTCCCTCTGGGGACTGGCCTCTCCTGGGTGTGGAGGAAAATGGAGGCATAGATTCTCTACCCTTCAGACTGATGCTCCAGGAGTGCACTGCAGTGAAGACGCTGCTACTGAAGATGAAGAGAGTGCTCCAAGAGGTAAGGCTGCTCTGTAGCTAAGCAGTCTCTGCTAGTCTGGAACAAGTCTGTAGACCTGCATATACGCTGCTTGGTTGCTAATTAACTCCTGGGCAATGAGCATAGGTCAAGTGTCCTCCTGAGCCTTAGTTCTCTTCTTATGTCAAAGGAATAGCTTTAAGTTCTGGTGTATAAATAGGTACTCAGAATTTCACCCATAAATCCTCAGATTCTATGAAAAATGAAGTCGAAGCTAAACCTCCCCTAATTTGTCAAGCTAGGAGAAATGGACTTCAGCTATGCAGTAATCCGTCTATGTCACTTTGAGGGGTTGAGAAATCTGAGTTTTCTTCACTTGAGTTTTACTAAAGCCTTATCTATTTGATATTATAAAGACAGGTGTTTAAAAGTGGCTTTGTTATGGTCATAGTCATCCAGTATACTTCAGTCTGCAGGTGTTAATGAAATAGATAGTGAATACATTTGCCCTCTGACAGCCTCTTGTGGATGCTTTCACATCTACTGGTTTTATGTGATCAAGTATCCTGTAACAATGTTTCTACCTCTTTCTCAGTTATATTAATCAGTCCTGTGGGAGTATCTATACCTACGAAATCGGACAACACTATATATTGAGGCTTTCAATTTTTTTTCACAGGCCAAATACCACTTAAATTTTTACTAGCATGCCACTTCATGAGTGACTATAACAATCTCTGTATTGTTAATATGCCTGCCTTTTCTGTGTATTAGTGAATATGTTGGAATCTCCCTAGTCTCTGTATGATGCTACAATATGATCCTCTGTGAACAACAGAAAACTTAATAAAATCTGCTATTCTAAAAGCTATGAACCCCAAAGTTTATAACATTTAAGTTTTCTATTATCTACTCTTTCTGGTCAGGATTTTAGTAGGAGATCAATACCTGTGAAAATAAAGAGGGAGGAAGTGTCAGGGTGTCTCACATATCTTCCTGGGGTACTGAACTTTATGGTTTTATATATCCATGATTGCCACTGTGGAACAACTACTTTGAACTCTCTAAGAATGTTTCCATACCTCTGTCTGGGTTCCTCATTAGGCAGAAATGAATGAGAACTGACCCTCACAGGTGCTGTATGCAAAGCAGTAAATTGCATGCTTGTTCAGATTTTTCCAGAACTATGTGTAAGTGGTGCTGTGTGATCAACACTGGCTGCAGTTTCAGCAAAGGACATTCTCACAGACACCTTTAAGGGACACCATCCCCTAATTGTTCTCTAAGACTTTTTAATTGCTATTTCCATTTTGTCACCAAATTTGAATGTATTTTAGATTAATAAAATCTGTTTCAATCAGATGTTCAAGTCTTGTACTGGACTTTAAATATTTTATGCAGGTCCTTACCATCTGATCTTCAAATGAAAATAAGTATTCAGTGTGTTACCTTTAAATAACCCCTAGTCTGATATTAATATCTTTTGATACTCAAGTTTAACAAAAAGTCAGGCTGTAATCTACATAGGCAACTTTCAGATGCTTTGTTATTATTTAGAGGCAGAATCTCATAATGATTCTTCTGGCTTTAAGCTGACCATGTCATGAAAGCCACCCTTTGACTCCTGACCTCCTTGTCCTATTGCCCTAGTGCTGGGGTTTTGAGCCTGCAAAATGTAGGGATATTTTAATTACTATTCTTAGAGATTGCGCTTTTGCAGCATTTTTTTCATAAAAATGTGTTATCAGTTTCCTGTTTCTAGCCATGATAACTTAGTTTGGGATTGATGGACATCAAGTGGAAACAAAAGAAAGAAAGCAGTGATCCCCAGAAGCTTAGCTGCTCTTTAATCAGAGCAATTGAAAGGCCACAGCCTCTGCAGAAGAGAAACTGTGCTCATGTGGAGGGGTTTTTGGGGCTTTATAGGATGGAAATGGGGGGGGCATTGGGGGTAGAAGAGTCCACCTGCATCTTAGGTCCCCTGAAGTCAGAGTTGGTAGACACCAGAGGGATTGATATGTGGAGCCCGCATCAGAAGCTTCCACAGGTGTTGTCAGTCAGGCTAGTCAATGGCCCTGCCCAGAGCTTCTCAGTCCATTGAGGCACTTAGGTAATTATAACTGCAAAATGTAACTGCAATAAGACATTATTACTATAAACTGTTTTCTACAGGTATAATATGACATCAGGAGTAAGTCTGGGCTTAGAACTAATGAAAATAGGTTTAAAACGGAATTGTGCATCTTGTTTAAGCTTTGCTTTTATAATAACCCTTTTCCTGATTGTTCCTTAGTGGAGTAAACCACACTTGTAACATTTTCATACTTGGATAAATAAAAGGTAATCCTCCCTGCCCCTGTGCAACCCCCCTGCCCTGACCCCAACAACCTTATGACCAGATCACACATCTTTCCTTCATTTGGGAGGATAAAACATCTGCAAATGTTCAGAAACCACAATAAAAAGGTTGTAGCTGGTTTTTTGTTTTGTTTTGTTTTTGCCAAATAATTCAAGATGACCTTATACTTATGTGCTGTGAAGGGCTATACACTAGGAAATCCAGAAGCATAAAGTTGTTTCCTGAGTTTTTAGAACTCATTTATACTGTGGGACATGAGGAAGAGGTTACCCATGGTAAATTCTCACAGCCTTTCACATATGTAATCTTTCAAATTACCTTGTCTATGGAGTCAGTATTTCCTGTACCATTTAATTGAATAGGAACACTACAGTTTGGTTCTATTTGTAATACTTTAAAAATTCTAAGTTGCTGTTGTTTTTATCATTGCTATTTTATTTGGTTTATGGGAATGTCTTGTCTACATGTGTGTATATGTACTGCATGTGTGTCTAATGCAAAAAGTGGTCAAAGAAGGCATCAGATCCCCTAAAGCTGGAATTAAGGATGGTTGTGAACAACAGTGTGAGTTTTGGAAACCAAACCCCGTTCCTCTGAAGAAACAAACAAACAAAAACACTCAAAACTGCTGAACAGTCTCTTTGGGCCTATAATTTACTTCTTGCTAACATACTTTACCCAATATCATTTTTTTTCCAAAAAATTTTATTTGTAAACCACACTGAAACTATCAATTACATACTAAATTCTACTAGCACATTCATAATGTCTTCTTGTTAGTTATTTTGTCTTTAATGAGCATTTGCTATTCTTCATCCTTGGGTTTAATAAAATGTTATCACATTATGTACTTTGGCAATTAGTGATTCTTATTTCTTTTAACTGACTACACAGTGAACTAGTCTAGCTTTGTGAATCCCATTTGTTATGCTAGACTATAGGTTGGAATTTCAACTGAATGCAATTCTTAAAGTGAGCACAGCTGTGGAATTAGATGCAGCCCTGTGCAACAGCTGCCTGACCTCCTAGCAGGAGCAGCTATGCATGTGAGCAGTGGCTGTGGCTTTAGGCTGCTGTCAGTTTCAAAAGCCCTAGTGCTGAGTCCCAGCCTGCAGATGCTGAAACCTTTCCAACTGCCTTTTGTGTGGTTCCTGGGACAGGATATTCTCTTAAAGACATTGCATTAAAGATAGCTGCATCCTCCTCCACCTGAGGACTCCTCCTAAACACCACGAGATCAGCCTATATCTCTTGTTTCAATTGTTCCCCATGAAGGGTGGTCCACCTTCTCACAGTAGTCATCTTCCTCTTCTGACTTATAGGCTTCTCACAGAGTCCCACTTCCTTGTTGAGTCACACAAAAAAAAAATGAATAGGTGATCAGTCACTCTTTTGTGACACTTTGAGCATTTCCTAAGCACTCTTAAATGTTCCCTGAAAGTTAACATTCTACACATCTTAGGATTTTACATGATTGAATCTGAAATTTCTAATGCTTTATCTCCAGTGATACACTTAAGAGTCATGAATGAGTCGAGCTTGCCATCTTGTCCTGGTGTTTGTTTAAGCTATAATGTATTTACTACTTAATAAACAAATAAAAAGAAAATATGCATCATTCAAATTCTACTCAACCATTAAATGATTGTTTCTTCTTCTTCTTCTTTTTAGTTTTTAAAATTTGTCCACTTTACTTCCTGATTTTAGCCTCCTCACTCATCACCTCCTGGTCCTCCACCCCATCGTCCCTCCCTCATCACCCCTCCTGCCATCCTCTAGTCCTCAGAAAGAGGGAGCCCTCCTCCCCTATCATCTATCATCAGCCTATCAAGTCCCAACTTGACTGCCTGCATCCTCTTCCTCTGTGGCCTGGAAAGGCCACCCCACCAGACAAAGTGACATTAAATTATTATTAATGGAGTAAACTGGCAAACGTTAGTGAGTGGCCAGTAAAACACAGAAAGGATTAGTACAAAAGACCTCCCCTGGCAAGCAGTATACAAAGTGACCTTCTCAGCCTATGAAATGGAGGTGCATAGCAACCATTGCAAAGTTTAATTTGACCATGCCCCTTATGCTTGCTAAAGACTGTAGGCTGAACACATAATCTTCCAAAGCTTTTCAGATACTCCTATGGAAAAGAGGCTGTGGGGCTCATTTACTATTAGCCTAAAAATTATCTCCTAAATCCTGAAGATTAGAACAAAAAAAGCCTATAAGCTTAGTGGAAGGAAACTTTATTTCTGTTTTTCCCAGTGCATCCTCACACCTTCTAAATATAGATACTTTTGTTTATAAAAGTCATTATTTTACACTCAGAAGAAAAGAATGAATATAAATCCTTATGAATGTGCACCTCACTAAGTAGAAGAGTTCTTTAACATGTTACATAATAGTTTTCTTATTTTGTCAATTGGGTAAGCCTACCATTTTGATAGTGGAGTTCTGTTCACATCTATGATTTTAATCCTGGCATAAGCTGAACTTCAATATTCTATAAAAGTACATAAATAAGAGAAGAGGGTTTATTTAATATTCCCATCATTTTTTCTGCTCAGTCTATATCATATCAGATATGGTTTTGTTTATACTGTATGGTAATTAACCATAAAGGCTACAAGGAGGAAACCTCAGGTACCAATGAGCAACTAATGTCCTAGTAAGGTGACAGCTAAGATAGATTCTAGGTCCCTGGATCACTTTGTCCTTCTTTGTAAAGTGGCTGAATAGAATAAATCTCCATTTTCTGCTTTTCTCTGAGTGTTTGGCTCTTTCAATTGTCATATTGAGGGCAGGTGACCCAAAATCAAATGTCAAACTTCCTCCAGAATAAAGGAAAAAATCCATATTCTCATTAGTCTTTTTCACGAAACAGACGTAAGAAGCTGGTGCCAGCTGAAATGGAAAGATAAAAAGGTATCCCTGGAATAAAACTTCTCCAGATGTCTCTGGGACCTTCCAGTCTTTCCTGTCCATCAGGGCACAAGATTGTTATTGGATTTAGGGTGACACTTTGCACCCAAACAAGCGTGAGATTTTCTGGGAACTTACTTTTGGGTTAAGTCAAGGCTGAGGCTCTGGTGGTCCACTAAAGAAGGACCTTGGTAAGATGTAGAACTTGTCAAACATTCTTGCATGAGAGGTGGAGCTGAGCCACTGATGGCTAGGGTACCAAGTGTTGGCTTGGCTGAGGAGTGATGCATGTCTACTGCCTCTTATTTACACCCTTCTCTCTTGTTCCAGCCTTGTAGAAGTTGGCAAGTCCCTGCATCTCTTTGATACTTTAAGGGTAGCCACATTGAATAACCTATTTTCAGACCACTTTCCATATTAAAAAAGAAAAGAATAACAACAGCAAACATTATTAAATGACAGTAAAATATTCAATCAATACTCTAACTTCTTGTCCTAAGTCCCACACATTTTAAAATTTCATTTGGCAATTAAGCAGTGTGACTGTATTGCTTGAATCAGGCATTCAAAGAAAGCCCTGTAAATGTAAACCAAACAAAAGCATTTTGATATAATGAGAGGAATATATTCTGACAAAATACCTAGTAGGTAAAAAACAAAACAAAACAGGGAACTATTTACATTTGACAATGAATATAATTCACAAAAGTGTCAAGCTGATAAGAAACGTTTGAGCTGTGGAGCTTTTCTCAATGATTTGTTGTGGAGGAGCTCTGAACCCATAATTTGCTTTTGTTTTTCTAGTTCAATTTTAATTTTATTTTCTCTAAAACAATAAATAACATATACAAGGTTAACTTTCAGTGTGAGCTTCTTACGACCTCTAAAAAAAAAAAAAAAAAAAAAAAAAAAAAGTCTATAGAAAAGGAACTCCAGAGATGAGTAACTGTAGTAATAACTGTAGAAGAAAAACCTTGGTTAAGAGTTCTCAAACAAAGGTTTGACTGACCTTGAGGCTCTTTTCATCCTAGTTCATTTGCTGTGTAGCAAAAACAAGCAACAGCTTAATCACCAGAAGTCTTTTCAAGCTTTTTGCTAAAATAACAAAGTTAGATATTTTGCCATGTTTTCATCTTTGTGTGGATTTGCTTGCACCAAAATGTGTTTAAGTAAATATAAAAGGCACTGTGACAGTTCTGTATGGAAGAAAGTCACAATAGTAGACTATCTAATAGCACTACGTGAATTTTGCTGTTTGCCCTAAATGCAAACCAAGTACTACCCATGTAATTCTAGGCAGGGCTTTTGAACAGATAGATCATTTCCAAATGTAGTTTCCTATTGCCCAGCGGCATCTTAGTTTATAGGATTTTATTATAATACACATTGTAAAATTATGGACCTTAGTTCCAACTATGAGTACTGGAGAATTTATTATTATTTTACAGTTTATATTTCAGGAAGAAAGTGTAATAACTGATAATCATTTTTTCCCTTAAGAAGCTAAAAAAGTCAAATTAAATCTAAAAGAAATAATTAAAAAAGAAAAAGGTGAAATGGAATTTGAACAAATAGTAGGCAATTTACAAAATCCAATGGGCTCATTGATATTTTAAAAGAAATATAATTTATAACAAATGAAGTTAAAACACAGACAGACAGACAGACAGACACACACACACACACACACACACACACACACACACACACACACACCTAGTTCAGGAAAAGCAAGAAGGGAGGAGCCCTTGCTACAGATTGTACTGCCAAGAACATGTTAACATTGTTATGAACCCCAGACACAGAAAGTCAATCAGTAGTACAGTATAAATGAGAAACACAAATTCTTCAAAAACAATTTCTAAGGTGGCATAAGAAGAAACTGAGTCTGAATAGCCCCAATTTAAAGTTATTTAAAATAATAAATACTTATTATGTCACAGCATTTCTGTCAAAAAATATATTTCCCTGTTGGTCATAACTAAAGATTAGATGTCAGCTTTGGCTGGTCATAGCAAGATGTCAGCCTTAGATGGTCATTAGGAAGGCTTGGCTGAGGCTGAGGATTGCCCTCCTAGTTCATTACAATGTAGTTGAGAACCAACAAGTCAATTCCTTACCATGTTTGTCCTTCTTCAGACCACACTGCAACCAGTGTCCCTTAGGACATACAGTCTAGGTGAACATTACAAATCCACAGTACATTTTATGAATTTGCTTCAGAAAAGCAAACTTAAATGAGATAAGAAGACACTATAAAAGGTGTGAGGAGGAAAAGAATGGGGTAACTGTGCCTTCAAATGGAAGCTCACTACCACAGTCAGCCTTGTGGCCTTCAATAGTACATCTCTTCCATATATAAGTCTGGCCTTCATTCCATTATAGCATCAGACAAAATAAAGATTGTATAAGATGAAGGATAAACAATTGTTATCAATCTATAAGGACAGCAACCAGACAGGTACCCACAATGAACTAATGTATGGGTTAGTAGTGTCTTAATTAGTATCCAAAGCCTTTGCATAATTCTTCATGGCTTCAATTCTGTCCTCTGTGCTATTGGTTCTGGTCTATGAGCTGTCCCTTCTCATTGTTAGCATATACTCAAACAGCTGGATAGTGTTCTGTTATATTTTTATTTTTGAGAATTTCATATATGAGTACTGTCTTTACACCATTATCCCATTCTCCATCCAACTCTCCCCATATTTTCTCCATTCCTTCTCAAACTCATGGCCTCTTATTCTTTAATTTTTCTTGTTACACATACAAACTTATAAATGTAAGCTGTTTATTTAGTGTTTCTTATATATGTGTGTTGGGATGACCACTTGGTATTGAATAACCTCTCAGGGAGCTGATCCCCAGAGGAGACTGATTCTCATTCCCTTAGCAGCCATTAATTGTTCATATCTCTTCATCTAAGGGTGGGGCCTTATGAAATTTCTCATATCCATGGTGCCATGTTAATTGATAGTGTTGCTTTTCCAGTCTTACTTGGGAAAGCATATTGTTGAGATTTCAATGGTGTAGCTTCCCTATCATATATATAAGGCAAGATCTAGAGGCAAATTTCTTGGTATTCCAACTCTTAAAAATTTGCCTTACCCTCTTGAGCAATGTTCCTATATTGTCAGGTGTAGGAAATGTGTTTTACAAGTGCCTGCCAAGCCAATTGCTTTCTGATTTTTGACCCGTTATATCTTTCTGTTGTGATCTGCATCTGTCACATAATGACACTGTTTTGAAGAGTGGTGAAAGCTACAATTATCTGTTTGTTTAAGGAGTAAGTTTTCATCCTCTTGAGCTTAGGACTTAGCTCCATTATACTGCCAACTGCTCTTTTTCTCCTCAAACTGTACAATTGTTATTTGTCCTTGCTCTTTTTGCTCCTAGTAATTCACACAGTCAGTATTAGCCTCCCTTAAAATCTCTGCCAATTTAGCTTCAAGAAGAGTTTTTGGACAAGTGTGCGAAGAAGCCACATTCTTTGGCAAACTATCTCAAAAATGATCTTTAGGGCACTTGCTATTATTCTTTCTCCCTAAAACATCTTAATCTAGGCCCCGAGAATTCAAATCATCTTCAGCACAGCCTTTCATGCTTCTCCTAATATGGCTCACTAAACCCTGCTAAAGCGTTCAACTGCTTTCCTAATCCAAAGTCCCAAATTACGTTCTTCTACAAGCAGTATGATCAGGCCTATCACACTAGAGCAATACCCCACTCCTGGTACAAAATAATGTCTTGGTCACTATTTATTGTTATGACGCAAAAGCATGACCACAGTAACTATTTTTTTAAAACCCCACTTAATATGAACATATTGGGCTATTTTCATTCAAACCACTGCAGTTATCCCCTGGATTAGGTATTACTCTTGTACCATTTGGAATATCCTGTCATTCTGATCATTGTGGTGGTTTTTAGGCATTACAGTTGGATAAAACTATTGATTGTGTTTCTTCCATGGAAACTTGGATAGCTCCTTTCATTACTGTGATAGTTAATCCTCCAGCACATACATTCCAGGTTGGGTCTAACACTCTAATTCTAAATCCTCTGTGTTAATTGAGTGGTATCTCCACCATTATGGTATCTTCAATTTCTGGGAGATGATGGAGGGGAAGAGCAAGGACATATATTATTTAGGGGGAATCTCTCAGATTCGCCTGACCCACCACTTGAAAGGAGATTCCCCTTGCCTGAAACTGGGTTTCTTTTTGTTTTTTGTTTGTTTGTTTGTTTGTTTGTTTGTTTGTTTTTGGTTAGATACTCTATGTCTTTGGAGGGATATTTATTACCACAAGGGTCCTAACTTCGTTTAAAATATATTTGTTCATGTATTCACATATACATACATACATATATATATATATATATATATATATATATATATAACTTTAAATAAGCAAAAATAACATATTTTCAAATATCCTTAGTGCTATCTACTCTTCCTATTCTTCATTCATTCCTCTCCCCTCATCAAGTAAGTCTATATCCCAACCTCATTTTTCTATTTCTCCTTTCAAAAAACATGGCTCCTACTATTTCCTTCTCTAGACCACCCCCTTCCTTAACATACACATGTGGACAATGCTCTTTTCTACATTCCTGATACTGGAGTTTACTCTGCGTTAACAATGATTTTTTTAACCAGTTAGCTTTATAGCCTTGTTCTTTTATTAGTTAACCATTAATCCATGATTTTACAGAATACCAGTCCAGGAGCATAGGCTGTTTTCTATAAGTTGACAGCAAGTATATTTCTTTGCATGGAGCATGCTGGCATTTCACCTGGACCCAACTAATTTTCCATTTGAATTTTCCCCTTCTTCTGGTTATTTTTCCTTCTTCAGTTCCAGAAGCTGTTACAGATGTTAGACTGGTAACAAGCTGAAACTGCATTAAAATTTTCTTGCCGAGAAATTTCCCCTAATCTGCTTATTTACAATGCTAATAGTGTGCTGGGTGATGCTGAATGGTTTTCCATTTTCCCCCGTGGTAACATGGTTAGGAGTGTTCCTTTTGAGCAATACACATTCCCTGAGAGTCTATGGTATTATCCATCTTGGAGATTGACAAATGTGTGGCTGACAGAATAACTGCACCCTCTAAAAGGCCTAGAGAATATATATTGGTGCATGTCCTCTTTACCATTGAGTTTATGACTTTGAAAAGTTACTGGGAATCAGTGTTTCTGGTTGAAAGGAAGACATTTTTCATCTTTTATGTTTTGGAGACATACATATCCAAATGCTTCTTTCCATTTTACAACGTCTTTAACTTCTAAGTGTAAACTGGAAGGTATTTCTATGGCCATAACTCACTAAAACTGTTTGAGTTGCCTGCTCCTATTTGTGATTCACTCCATCAGGTAAAAGCCACACCTACAGGATGCTTCCAGGTGATCCCAGATGTGGTCTGAAAGAGGTAACTGACAGATGCTTCAGACTTTTAAGATAGTAATTGGTTTGTTGAGAAGTTCCATGGGGTAAAATTCAAAGTCTTAACAGAAGACAGCTTTTGTCAGAAGGATACTGATATTCTCTGATACAACTCATCTTTCTGACTAGCTAGGGAATTGTCTCATCCTTGTGGCTTATCAGAACTCACTGAATTATTTAGGCATAACACAGCATCACATGGATTGTCACCATGCTGGTGGTGGTATCACTCGTCAACATGTTTATTGAAAGAATATTCATTATGCCCTTTGGCAAACCTGTACATGAGCTATGACCTGTCGTGCATGCTAAGTTAGGGTGCTATTGTCGTTTCTTTAAAAATGTTATTGATGCTTATTTGCTACTTACTTCTAGAATAACGTGTTAAAACCCAACAGTGTAAGAGTTTATTCCTCTAGATAATGATCTCTTTAGGATCATTTAGGACTTGCAGGTTATTGATGAGAGTCTGTGTATGAAAGGCCTTATTCTTTATGGAGTTAGAAATCTTAATCTGGGAAACAGACAGAAGAAAAGATAATTCTGATTATCTTTGCTATGTGAGGAATTCTACCTTTTATCAAGAAAGCAGTGCAAGCTTAAAGGAAGCAAAGAAGTATTCTTCCTTTACTCTACCCTAGCTTCATTAATAAATGCCCCTCCCTTTTGGAAGAAGTTTATTAGCCAGATAAAGATAAAAGAAACACAGAATCATACGTATAAAATTGCAAATCTTACTCTGTAGCTTAATAGCTACTACAGCTTTACTAGGAGTTTAAGAGTCTTTTTTATCATTTGTAATATTAGTAATTATAAAGTCAGGTTATTTGAACAATTCACAAATAAAACATGAGGCATGCAGTGGGAATGTGGAGTGAGCACCATGAAAATGAACTACTTGAGTAGTCTCATTTGTGAACAATTATAAGCCAAATGGGTAACATTCATTTGTCATTTCATAAATACATTGAAGTCTTACAGTTAATCCTCCTTAATGATGTGAAGGCTGTATGCATTAAATAATACTAATGCAAAATTAATCACTACTATAAAGCCAATGCTTGCTGAAACCATACTACCAATATTATTACCATAATGTGCTTTTCTGGATTTATTCAATTATGACACCAGTTTTATCTAATATTTTTTGATAAAAAAACTACTACATGCCAGTTGAATTTCCTTTTCAGTTCAACATAAAGCTAATACATGTAAGAAATTGTACATGTTAAGAAATTGTGGTGATTTATTATCCAGGCTGTAGCAGCACAGAAAGAAGGGAGGAAAGCGAGGTATGCTGGAGATGTCAGTGGTACTTGATGAATTGTAATTGAGGGAATAGGAAGAGAATTGGCAAGAGTAACCCCGAATATCACTGTTTGGGTTATGAGCAGAGGCCACAAAGATTTTTTTTGTGCCTGAGAAAAGCATGCAAGGAATATGCACATGAGGCTGAAGAAAATGTGAACCCTATGTGGTTGGAGTATTTATGTATTTATGTATTTATTTCATTGCAAGTGTGTGCATCACACTTGGATTTGTATGTTTGCATTTCTAGGAAGATCAGGGTAGAAATATAGGTTAAATAGTCTTGGCCATATAGATCATGCCTAAAGCTGTGGATCAAAGAGTGTACATTTGAACCCAACATAGAGTGCTTCAACAATTAATTATTAGGAAACCAGGAAAGAACAGATAAGATCGTCCATCAGAAAGAAAGTCAAAGTGAAGAATGGTGCTGAGTGTCAGGGTAAGGATGGTAAGAAAGTGCTGCATTTCAAAGTTAATCTCAAACTCAGATTGCAGGAGCTTTCAGAACATCAGCATCTGTGATAACCTAGAGGAAGTACTAATTTGTAAAGGCAAAACCTGGATTAAAGTAATAATTCTTCCTGCTCATAAATTATTGGCTTAGTCCTTTCCAAGGAACTGCTTTATGAGTTTGGAGGATGTGAAATTCCCCATGGCACCTGCTACCTGTGGCAATGCATTGTCTATAGTTCTAGCAGGTGGGAGATCATGAGGCAGAAGGATTGCCAATTTGAGGCCAGCCTAGGCTACATAGTGAAAACTTGTCTCAACAAGTACAAGGAAAATGTCCTGTGGTTCATATATCCACCATAAAGTACAGAACTTTGTAATTTTAGAAGGATACAATAAATTATATTGGATAAATCAAGAATAGTAACTAACATTTAATGTAACATGTCCTCTGTGTTAAGACCTTGTTTTTCTTTTAAATTCTGTTACTATAATTACTTTGGCTATTACTTAAACAGAAAGACAACCTAGCAGTGATCACAATTACAAGTACAGAAGAGAGTAGCCATACTTGAATTTTAGGCCTAACTTCACGAGTATATGCATCTTTAGAAAGAAGCTAAATCTCTTCTTAAGACGTTTAGCTTTCCACAGTGGAGATACCACATAAGTGTATGCTCAAAGCTGCTAGATAATTTCAAGGTGTCGATGCCGCCCCCAACCAGCAGGAAAGACACCAACACCAGGAACTCTTCTTGCAGCAGTTTATTCAGGAACTTTGACTACCGGAGTGACCTCGGGAAAAGCTCCCACAGAACCTTTATAGTGTGCCTGGTCCTATCAGAGACTGCCACATTGTCGCTCTTGGTTGGTGCGATCGGATCACGCCACCTCACGCTATGCCTTCAGGCATGTGCATAAGGGGCTCGCTCAAGGGCGCATTGCGCATGCGCATAAGGGGCGCAATGTGCCAGGGAAGCAGCAGGGGGCGCTGCTATCTGTGGCTCTCCACACAAGGTGTTCTGAAAACATTGACATGAAATTGCTATAGTTTTATGTGTAAAGGACTTATGGTCACATGTATTTTAATGAGAATTTACATTACAATTAAATAATATTTTGAATGAGATTTTGTATTACAATTAAATTCACAGTACAGGGTTAAAAAATATACAGGTTTAAAAAAGTGTTAAACAAATAATGTATAGAGTAAAACCACAATAAAAATGGAATAGAAATATGGCCTTCCAAATGCAATATGCAGGATGAGACTGTCAGTGTAGTGTAATGAGGGCAGGTGTGCACAATACCAAATGTGACCGTGATAACAAGTGTGTACACAGAAGTCTTGGTAGGTATTTTATGCTCACAATGTGTTTCTTATACTTCCTTTAAAATCACAGTGTGCATATGGAATTTTCAGTTATGAGTGAAGAGTATACACAAACAAAATCTTTTGAAATTGTCTATGCTTTAAGAGGTTCCTGTCTACCAGAACTGTTCACATAGCTTAATTTCAGCCCATGGCTCCATCCTGTGAAAGCCACAGAGATATTGTCACCTCTTTTCAGGCAGTTTGTTGTTGAGATTCATGTGGTGTTGAAGGCAGCGGGAGTAAGGTTTGCCATTTGCATTTATGTTCTGTTAAAAGCCATCTCCCTCATCCCTAACTGGTGCTATAACCCTCTAGGTTGTTGTCACATTCCACAGTTAATTGAATAACTACAAGTAGTGTTGCTATGCATGTCTGGATTCCCATTTTCTTCTCAAATCCACCATCAATGCTTCCCTTGTAATATAACCTGTTGGCTCTGTTTCTTAGCAATTAAACTTTATTATACAACCCAACTAGCTTACACAAGAGGGGGGAAAAAAGGTTAAAGGGAAAAAAAGGAGTGAACCTTCTGGTATCCGTTCCACGGGACAAGTCCCTAGGTGTCTCTGGTCTGCGCGCTAGTCCGGCCTGTTCACTGATCCTCCTTCCGATCCAAGATCCAAGTGCGCTCAAGCCCGGTCTGACCCTGCTGCCCCTCTCTCCTTTCCCCATTGCCTGTCTCACTTGCGATCTCCTTCTCCCATTGAGGGTCATTAGAAAAACAATAGTCCAGGTGGAGTCCCCAGGCCCACTTCCTGAAGTCCAGGCCCAGGATGGCTCCACCCAGTCTGTCTCAAGGTTAATCTCAGGGAGTATCTGTGGTGTGTCCAAGGGCAAAGCCTGCCAAGACTGCGTTCACCTGTGATAAAGCTTACAATCCTTTCCACAATAACCACTTTCATGTCATTCTGTTATCAAACATTTCAAGTTACTGCATTACCTATTTACAGCAGGTGGCATGCAAGTGTCCAGGAAGCCTCTGTGTGAAGAGCTCCTCCTGTGGGGGAGAGAGGGAGCTAAGCCAGTAGTGTGGGGGGTGGGGAAAAGCCTTTTAACTCTGAGGCTTTTTATTTATACTAAAATGGGGGGGGGGGGACAGGGTTTTTTTTTTTTTTTTTTTTTTTTTTTTGGTCTTTACTTTTTTTTGTTGTTTGTTTTTTAACATCAGAAACAAAGCCATATTTAATGACAAAAGAATACTTTTTCTAGTCATCATGCTCAGGAAAGTTATTTTACAATTTAGAAACCTGTAACCACTAAGGCGATATATTGACCTGGAGTATCCTACTCTTCACAGATGAGAATCTGGTAACACAGATAGAAGGAAGCTAAGTTGCTGAATCGTAACTGTACCATTTTAACCTCAGTGATGATAATAATTGGAGGACATCAAATACAGAATGCATTGTATTTCAGAAATTATATACTTAAATACATTATTTTCTGTGTATTTTTTAAAAATTAAATTTAAACATAATTACAGGAGTAGCCACTGATACACTAGAACCAAGCCTGGTTTCTTTACTTGGATAGACTTCTGGGCCAAGCTGAGAATTGTCTAAGTTTAAAGAAAAGAAGCAGATATGAAAGATTCACTGTGCTTATAGAAAATAATGTTAAAAGACATATGAATACATAGTCTACATTAGGGGTCAGAAGATAACTATAGAGTCCAGTTTGATAGTATCTTATGTTTTCCAAGTTATCTAAACAGTGTTGAGGCAGAAGGCATGTTACATGAATTACCATGTGTTGCTCTTCCTGATAACACCTTATTTACAAAAGCAGACAATTTACAGGCAGATTTCAGGTCTGCTCAGAGCCTGCCACACTACACTCCTTTGGAATAGAATGGCAGTGCAAGGCTTCAAAGATAATCACATTAGAAACTGGAGTACAGAGTCTAAACCCAATTCCATGCAGGGCCAAATGATACAGGACGTACTTAAATTCTATACCTGTTCCTTCATTAGTTGAGAGTCTAATATGATACTTTACACATTGCTTAGTTGCTATGAATATTAAATGTATGAATATGTTTTAGCTTTTTGAAATGAAGTTGGATACAGGAAAAGGTCAGCGTGTACTACTTTTTCTTAAATTCTTTTCCTGGGCTATAATGTACAGTGAACAGAAGAGGTGTGCGTAGCACAAGTTCTGTGGTGGAGAACATGTCCCAGGGAATCTTAGGTTGGGTGGAAGAAGATACCTCATATAGTTTAAGGATAGCACAAGACAATTTTATCTGTCTTGGACAAATAGGCCAAGAATTTTATTCTACCCACTCGGTCACTATGCTTCCTCCATCAGTGACCCATAAGAAAACATTATAGTTTCCTTGAGAGTAAAGTCAGGAGCAAGGATTGTCTATAAAATATGATCGAATCATATCTCACACTTACACCAACTTGAGGAAATATTTCTAGTACCTTTGGTGCATCTTGTGTTCTCATGTACAAGAAGGTTTTGTTGTTGTTGTCATCCAAATAGATTTTATTTGTGTGAAGCAATGAAAACATCCAAACACATGCAAATCATTCTTTCTTCTTGCTCATTACACTTTCCAAGATTCTTATGCTAAAGTAAATTCTTTCCCAGTTGTCTGGCTTGGCAGCATTTCCTGGGCCCTGCTTCTTCTTGCACTGGTCCTGGGCTTTGGCTCTCCTGCTTCCTTCAGTTCCACAGAGTCCTATGGAGGATCCCCTGGCTTCTTCTCAGAATCCTTCAGTACTGCTAGTCAACCCTCCCAAACCTCTAAGCAAATGTGATTTTTAGGTTGATTTTGGTAGACGTTAGAGCAAAAGCAGCTAGCCCAAGTGCTACATTTGTATGAGTGTTCTAACACCATCCCAATTGTGTTTTCTTAGTGAGACATTTGGTAGCATAAGACTCTTATTCTTTTTTAAAAGAATATTTTATTTTATTTTGTGTGGAGGTGTCAGATCCCTTCATACAGGAATTACAGATAATTGTGAGATGTCATATGGGTGCTGGGAATTGAACTTGGGTCCTTCAGAAGAACAAACGGTGCTCTTAACCACTGAGCCATCTCTCTAGCCCTAAGACTGTTATTCTTAACCTCTAGCTACATCTGATTTTTCTTTTTGTGTCTATCTGCTGAACAATTATGCTCTGAACAATTACTAGTTGCCAAGGAGTGCTTACTAGTGTATTCTTTTTTTTTTACTTTTTAATTAATTTATTCATATTACAATTGTTATCCCATCCCTTGTATCCTCCTGTTCCTCCCTCCCACTTTCACCCTATTCCCCTCCCCTATGTCTGTGACTGAGGGGGACAATGTCTTAGCTGGAATATTTTTCTTACCAAGGATATTTAAGATCTCATAATCAGCATTTTCACCCCTGGACCACCATTTTCACTTACTACATATCCTTGAGACATATTATTTAATACTGTTGATGTTTCCTTGGCTAGTGTTGTATAAACTTAAGTTTCACTGGGAAGATAATTGTGAACTTTGAGTATTGTTGAATAGAATTCTTACTTTTGAACATTTGATACTTAATACCATCTATCTTCCTGGCATAATGCTACAATAGCTATACTTCCCCCCTCAGGAGACATTCAAAAGAGAAACTTAAAAAAATTAATTTTAGTAAAATACCAGTTTATATCATCTGGTTTATATAACTGGACCAAAAATGATACAATTGGTATAATTATTTTGGGGGAGGCGCCAAATTTCTGCAACATGAACTTGAGACTATTGTAATATCTGTGAACAGAACTGACACCACACTGTGTGTGTGTGTGTGTGTGTGTGTGTGTGTGTGTGTGTGTGTGTGTGTATGTATGTGTATGTGTATTTCTTTGTGCATGTGTGCACACAAGCATGCAAGCACATGTGCCTACTACACAGGATATGTGTTCAGGGTGCTCATGCCCACTTCTATGGTAATATGGGGTGGACTTGTAGTATTGATAGGATAGAGGGTCAGAAATGTTTTAATAATTATACCCAAAAGCAAAAGCCTCAGGTGGTGGCAGTCGTTCCTTCACCTCCAGTCTCTCCCCTCAGTTTTGACCCTATGTCAATAGGGTATCCTCAAAATTCTGTAAGAAGCAACAGGATACCTCCAGCAGGCCCTGGTTCTGAGCTCATAAACTCAAACTCTGGCCACTGAGCTCTTAACTGTCCTCACTGCATTCCCTGAACCTATGCTGCTGTGTTCTGTGTTGCTCTTTTGTGTTTAACCAAACATTGATCTGGGCTTTATCCTAAATCTCCTAACATATATCTTTATAGGCCAGCACTTTTATAATTCTTCTTACATAGTTCTCCCAACTGGGAAGCAAATATTCAAATGTATGAGTGTGCAGAGACCATTATTACTCAGAGTACCACAGTCTTCCCTTCCATGACTCTTGTACAGGCCTGGAGACACTGACCACATATGCAGCTGTGACAGAGCTAACTCACCTGGAAGCGGGGTGCTGGGATGGGTGGGTGGAGTCTCAACCACAGGTAGAAAGGATCTCTCTGGTCCTTTCTTCTGTGAGGGACATCCTTCAGTCATGAGGATCTCTTGGTGTGGCTGTAAGTTCTTTGACTAAAATGGCAATAACCATTTTGTTTAGAGATTGTGTTCTATAACAAGTTTCGAATTTTCAAAATCATGTTAATATTCTTTAATTTACACCTAATACTTATTTTAAAACACTATTGATTGTAAGTTTGGGCATGACAATTTTTTTTAAAGCCCTAAATATAGTATAATTTATACTACATTAGAGCAAGTTAAAATGGAATTAATTTAAGTCTTTGTCCTAAGAACTGAAACTAGCTAATCAGTGCATAAAGGCAACATTTTACTTACAATAGTATTTTTCTTAAAATTGAAGGTGTTGGCCTGTGTTTAGAATATAATTGTGGGGAAAGAGGCAGAACAAAACCTGCCATTCTGAACCTCTCTGAGCTTTATGCATTTTAAAGTTCAGACTTAAACTGTGCTACACTTGACTGTATAGGCCATTTGCTGTAGTTAGGAAGTAAGTAAGGGGGTAAGATGAGAAAGACAGACGTAGGTATGGGATAAAGATAGGACTTAGGTCTTTCTTTTGAGGCCTAAATCTAGATCTGACAAAGGGCTAACATCCCAAATATATAAAGAACTCTAGAAACTAAACACCTCCAATTAAAAACGAGAGGCAGAGATAAACAGAGAATTTCAACAGAGGAATATCAAATGGGTGAGAAACACAAAGAAATGCTCAATGTCCTTAGTCATCAGGGAAATACAAGTCAAAATAACTGAGATTCCATCCAACACCTATCAGAATGGCTAAGATAAAAAATAAAACTCAGGTTGACAGCATATGCTGGCAAGGATGTGGCAAAAGGGGAACACTCTTCCGTTGCTGCTGGGAATGCAAAGTTGTACAACCACTTTGGAAATCAATCTGGTGCTTTCTCAGAAAACTGGGAATAGTGCAACCTCAAGACCCAGCTCCTGGGCATATACCTGAAATATACTCCACCATACAACAAAGATATTTGCTCAACTATGTTCATAGCAGCCTTATTTGTAATAGCCAGGATCTGGAAACAACCTAGATGTTCCTCAACCAAAGAATGGATAAAGAAACTGTGGCACATTTACACAATGGAATACTATTCAGCTATCAAAAACAAGGAAATCTTGAAATTTTCAGGCAAATGGATGGAACTAGACACAATCATCCTGAGTGAAGTAACCCAGACCCAGAAAGACATGCGTGGTATATACTCTCTTATAAGTGGATATTAGGCCAACATAGATGTCCTCTGAGAGACTCTACCCAGTGGGGGATCAGGACAGATACTGGTACTCAGAGCTGGACCCTGGGTTGAGAGCTGAGAGTTGTATGGAAGTTGTGGGATGGAAATGGGGGGGGGGGGGCGGTTGTCAGTAGCTTCACAAGGAGACTTTCAAGACTGGGAGATGAACAGCTCATTCTCCACATGGGAAGGGGACGGAGGGGAGGTGCTGCCTCTGACAGCAACTCTAGTGCCAGCGATTTGATCACTGCCTCTTGGCAGACAGGCCATGTGGGAACACAGAGGAATGGATACAGGCTGCTCAAATGAGACTGGCTGTGATCAAATGCTGGGGAAGGAGGACCCCACCTGTCAGAGGTCTAGGATAGGGGGAACACAGCAGAAAGGAGAGGGAGGGTGTGAATGGGAAGATAAGAGCTAGGAGATTATAACTGAGATGTAATGTGACTAAGTTATAGAAAAATATTCTCAAAAAAGAAAACTAAAGGCTAGGATGATAACTCAGCAGTTAAAATACACATGAAGACCAGGGTTTGATTCCTAGAATGCATTATAACAAATCCAAGTGTAGTTCACATGTGAGTTAATAATGGCACCAGTGAGGATGTACAAAGATCCCCCAGAGAGAGCCATATCTGGGATCTCCAACTGAGAGTGTCTGTGTCAAAAGACAAGGTGGCCAATGCCTGAGGTGCAACTTCTGAGGTTGTCCGCTAGCCTATCAAACATGTGCATACTTTTGCACATGCAAAACACACACAAACACACACACACACACACACACACACACACACACACACACAGACAAATAAAATGAAATTTAAAGACTGAAATTTTTGCCATTGGAGGATATAAAATAAAAGGCAGGTGATAAGAAAATCAGGTGCTGTGGAATGACTTGTATTGACCCCATAGACATGAGATCCAGGTTCCCAGTGTGACTGCAATTAAGCTATAAAGGAAGTCCCCCTATAACTGGTGTGTTTTAAAGGAGAGAGAGAGAGAGAGAGAGAGAGAGAGAGAGAGAGAGAGAGAGAGAGAGAGAGAGAGGGAGAATGCAGGACACAGTTAGGAAGCAGCCATCTGCCAAGTAGAGCACCTTAGAGAAATGAAGCCTTCTGGGCCTTGTTTTAAGATGTTCCCCTGCAAAAACTCAAGAGAGGTACAGCCATTTTTGGAGTCCTATGCTGGCTGCTTGAGCATTCTCTCACTCTCCATGGCTTCCCCAGTTCTACTATTTCCTCCTCCCCCTCCCCTTCCATTCTCTTCTCTCAGTCTCCTCCTCTTTCCCTACCTCCCCTTCTCTCATGTATAACAGAAAAGGCAGCTTTCTAAAAAGTAGGAAGAGAATCCTCATCAGGACCAGTTAATTCTGGTCTTCAGAATTATGAGAAATGTGTCTGTCTAAGGACTGTTTCCTGCTGTATCTACCAATCTCCTTACTACCATGATGAAGTTGTTGAGAAATCCCAACAGCTCCCTGTTTCTTTTTTTTTTCTCCTTTATTAATTTATTCTTGTTACATCTCAATGGTTATCCCATCCCTCGTATCCTCCCATTCTTCCCTCCCTCCCATTTTCCCCTTATTCCCCTCCCCTATGACTGTTCTTGAGGGGGATTACCTCCCCCTGTATATGTTCATAGGGTATCAAGTCCCTGTTTCAAACTGAATGAAATCATGCCCCTTAGTCTTCATTTGAAGCCTTCTTGGTGGGTTTTCTGATTCTATCTTCAGTTGATGTCTAACTTTTGCACTGGTCAATGAGCCCTTTTCATTATTCTGCATAGGCAATGCCGACTGCCTACTGCAAATTTCTGTGCATTTGCTTCCCTACAGCAAGGCTTGCCCCCTCTTCACACTTTGCTATGTATAGTCAGAAGCTCAGTTTTCATCTTTTTAGTAAAATCTTTTTGCTGTTCCCTCTGCATCTACTCATCAACATGGCTAAGCTAGTTTAACCTCTCAGATTGCTGCATGGGTTTCCGCTGCAGACCTATGTTTCTTTTCTGCATCCCACAGCACCAAACTTGATGGTAGCTGGAGGACTGTTGCCTAATTATCCTTAAGCTTCTGGAGAAGGCATAAAAGCCTTGCAGAGAAAATGAAAACAATTTTACATTCTCTATACATTCTCTATACATAGTTTAAATTCATTTCGATAACTTCAGCCAGTTTGGCTTCTGGGTTTTGCAGAAGGTACTATATCTAGTAATTTCTGAATTGTATTTCATTACAATTTGTTTTAAGATTGTAAAGACATAAAAGCCTATGAGCATATACAGGGGGAGGAAATCCCCCTCAGGAACAGTCATAGTGGAGGAGAGTAAGGGGAAAACGGGAAGGAGGGAAGAATGGGAAGATACAAGGGATGGGATAACCATTGAGATGTAACAAGAATAAATTAATAAAAAAATTTTTAAAAGCCTAAAAGTGCTAATTAGTGAATGAAAAATCAAATTAACACAGACATATGTATAAATACCACATATTAAAACATCTGATTATTTTAGGCACTGTCAGACAAGCACATATTTGATATCATCCTGTATGAGCTAAGTGTGATAAACTTTCAGCTCTTCGATGTGTGCCAGAGGCAGAATCTAATGAAAATAAGAATAACATCACATTCTGTTGATGGAGACACAGCTTAAGGTGGAAAAGCGTAAAATAGACATTAGGATGGGGGATATTTTGGGGGTAGGGGACAATTCTTCCTTTCATTTCTGGACTATTTTTCAGAGAAGTTTATAGAGTAAACATATAAGAGTTAGTATCCTACTCTAAGGGAAAAGGCATATCTGAAAGATAAATTTTGTCAAATTAGCTCATTTACAATGTTCTTGTGGCAAAAAGGGATGTCAGTGAGCTGTTGTGATTCCTTTCACTGTGGTAATCTTTTCCCTGTCTTCATATCAGTGTATTGTAGTTTTCAGGATGACACAATGAAGTCTACTTATGAACTACGATACCTCAGACTCACCAGCACTTTCCCAGTGACAGTGGGTGATAGGGGTGCCCTACCATGGAATCCTCTGACATGCATTACAAACTCCTGACATGTATTTCCTCCCAAACAGTCTGCTTTCTTTCTGGAATGCATCTCTTTGGGCTTAATAATTCACATTCCGAAGCCAGTTCATTCTTGCTTTGAAATTACATCAAGATTGGGCTGCTTTTTGGTGTACTTGTTTTTCTTTTAAAATGGTAGTAGACCATACACTCTTAAGATAAAAACATGCTGCACGGTGATGAAGATGGAGAGGCGTGTCCTAAGTAAGAAGTCTTGCATTCTTGTATAAGCAGACAGCTGTCTGATTAGCTGCTGTCATGTGTCCCTCAGAAGGGACAGAAAAGTACAAGGAGATGGTAACATTTTTTTTTAAAGATGTTTAGTTTATTGTCTTTTCTTTCCAAATATGTTTTGGTGCAAAACAGCAAGTTTAAGTACTTTTCTTAATAGATTTATTTTAATTAAATTGCAATTGTATATTGTTTTCTCTTCCCTTTCTTCCCTCTTTCCATCTCCTCCTCTTATTCCTACTTGAGTTTTTGGCTTCTTTCTCTGGGTTGTTTTGTTTTATATATATTGAGTGGAGAGTGGGGTCTGACTTTCACATGTACTCTGGTGCCTCTTATTTGACCATGTCCCCTGGAGGGGGAGACTGGTGGCACTCAGAGGAAGGATAGCAGGCTACCGAGAAGAGACTTGCTACCCTATGAGCATATAGAAGGGGGGGGGGAAGTCCCCCTCAGGAACAGTCATAGGGGAGGGGAGTAAAGGGAAAATGGGAGGGAGGGAGAAATAGGAGGGTACAAGGGATGGGATAAACATTGAGATGTAATATGAATAAATTAATAAAAATAATTTAAAAAAGAACTCACTTATGTTAAACCTTTACATTCAAAGTCTGTAAGATTTGTTGTTGTTGTTTGATAAGGTAGATAATTCAAACATCCCAGAATGCAAATTTACCCTCAGTGGCTTACATCTATAAGTACTCTGTGCTCTGTATGTTTTAAATGGAGGTGTGTTAAAACTTTCCAATATATATATATATATATATATATTCTTTCTTCTCTGTTTTATATACTGAAAAATATAATATTGGTTGACTTTATACTTTATCAATAAATATATTTCTTTCCATCTATATTGAACACTCTGATATGAGCACTCTTCATCTAATATTAATGCTGCCATTGTAGTTTCTGTTGGTCAGTATTTTATAGTACTCATTTCCAGCGTTTACTGGCAGTGTTATGTTTTATGTGCTTTAGGATATAGTTTAATTTAGTCTTGGAATCTGCATTTAAAATCATCTGAGAGGGATGGCGAGGAGATTGCTCATTTGATGAGGACCATACTTTGTATGCTCAGAACATGTATGAAAAAGCCAGGTGTGACTATGTTTGCCTGTAACCCCAGAATTCCTCAGGTAGATGATTTTGGAAGCTCAGTGACCATGCAGTGTAGCTGAAATAGTGATCACTCTTCTGAGAGAAACCGCAGTTCAAGGGAATAGAGCAAACAGTGAGAGACAGACTTCATTGCTGTGCTCCTTTGAGATTGCAAATCCACACACTCAAATACATACATTCTAACCACAAATGCAACCAATAATTAATTATTTATAATTTGAAATTATTTTTGCATGTAATTGAACATATATCTTGTTTATATTTAAAATAAGTACTGGGATATTTGAAGTGAAATATTCAACTTTAGTTTCTTCCTTTCATCTCAATTGTTCTATATTCCATTTCAGATCTTTTTTATTAGTTTTTTTTCCCCTTTTAAAATTAATTTATTCACTTTATATACCCTCTCTCGTCTCCTCCCAGTCCCACACTCCCTCCCTCTTTCTCCGAATCCTTTTCCCCTAGTCTTCAGAAAGGGGGAGACTTCCTCTCTTACCAGCTGATCACACACTGTCAAGTCTTTTCAGCAGTGCCTGCATCCTCTTCTTCTGTGGCCTGGCAAGGAAGAGGGAAAGTGATTGAAGAGCAGACAACAGCATTCTGTTGGGGCCACCCCCTGGTCCCCTTACTAGGTGACCTAAATGGAGACTGAGCTGCCTATTGGCTACATCTGAGCAAGGGGCCTGGGTCCACTCTGTGCACCATCTTTGGTTGGTGCTTTAGTCTTCACAGGCCCCCTTGAGCCATATTTGCTGATTCTGTTGGACTTCTTGTGGAACTCCTGTCACCTCTGGGTCCTTCTATGCCCCAACACTTCCAAAAGACTCCCTGCACTTTGCCCAAGTTTGGCTGTGAGTCTCAACATCTACTTAGATCCCTTGCTGGGTGGAGTTTTTCAAGGGACATCTATGGAAGCTCCCTTCCTGTTTCCTCTCTTCAGCTGCTTTCAGTGTTTATTGGCCCTTGTGAAGGAGACTTAACCATCCTTTCTAATATCTCCTTTGTTACTTAACTTCTTTAGGTCTGTAGATTATAGTATGGTTATCCTGTATTTTATGACTAATATATGCTTGCTTATAGGTCATCAAAAATCTCCCCCTCACTGCCCCCACCAAATTTTTTTTTTAATTTTAAGAAAGCCCATGGCTAGATGATGTCAGCTCAAAAAGCGGTGTCAGTTCAAAATTCTACCAGACCTCCAAAGTGCTAATACCAACACTCTTCAAACTATTCCACAATATAGAAGCAGAAGGAACATTACCAAGCTCATTCTATGAGGCCACACTCACCTTGATACCTAAACCACACAAACATCCAGCAAAGAAAAAGAATTTCAGATCAATTTCCTAATGTAAAAATAGTCAATAAAATCCTCACACACCAAATCCAAGAACACATTAAAATATTATTAATTTTTTATTTTTCAAATTCCTGACTTAAAATATATTAAATAAACAATATTTAAAAGATACTTTAGTTAATATATAAGAGATCATCTCATATGTACTTAAGTCATTGAAAGTCTAACTTAAATGAACACATGTATTTTCTATATCATGTTTTATTTTAAAATAGTTATACTAAAATACCTTTATCTTTCAGTCTTAGCTTTGTGCTGAATGTTTTATATTCTGCATGGCCATGCTTCTCCTTAGGATCATTATTCAAATGCCCAAAGAACTTTTTAATATATTTGTTTTCTTATGGCAGTGGTCGTGATGAATTCTCTCTGCCTTTTTTCATTTAATTTTCTCTGAAATATTTTTTAGTTTCGTTTAAAATACTTTAAGCAGATATGAAATTTGGTGATTACAACTATTTTTTGTTTTAGTGCTTTAATTTTCTGCTTTGTGTTTAATGAGAATTTTATTGCTTTTTGGAAGCTAATGTGTTTGGGGCTCTTTTAACTTTCTTTTTAATTGGTTTTTAATAACTTGATTACCTTTGTAAAGACTTTTGTTCATTTGTTCTTGAAACGCAAGTCAGTGGCTACTATTTGTGAGGGGATAACTAACACTAAAGACTTTTAAAATGACATATGAAAACCTCTTATATAAGCTTTCTAAAATATATATGTGTGTAAAAGCATTTTAAATGGAATTACTCTGAAATGGGAAAATGCCTCCCCTAAAACAACATTTGATATAAAAAGCCCTTTGCCAGGTATTGGACTGTATCCGTAAAGAAAACTGACTCTCCTGCCTCTTCTCCATGTGATTTAAGAAGCATAATTAAAGGTATATGTGAAATATCTGTATTGTGGACTTGACAATCAGTGTTATCAGAGATATAGTAGATTTCCAACAGAATTGTTGATCAAAAAGAAGACCCACATCTACCTGGGTGGTAGGGATGCACTTCTATAATGCCAGCACTCAAAGTGGGGTGGATAGGAGAATCTGTGAGTTCAAGGCCAGCATAGTCTACAGAGAGAGTTATAGGGCACTCAGGGCTACACAGAGAATACATAGAGAAACCTCATTTTGAGAGAGAAGAAGGGAAAGAGGGAAGGGAGAGGAGAGGAGAGGAGAGGGGAGAGAGAGAGAGAGAGAGAGAGAGAGAGAGAGAGACAGAGACAGAGACAGAGACAGAGACAGAGACAGAGACAGAGACAGAGACAGAGACACAGAGAGAAAGACAGAGACAGAGACAGACAGAGACACAGACACAGAGGGAGAGACAGAGACAGACAGAGAGACTGACTTACTTCTAAGTAAGTCACTGTTATAGTGGGACTGCTTGACACATAGCAGTTTTCTCAACTGGCCCCAATTGTAGACATTTTTCTAAGGTTGGCCTCTTGATGCTGCTCCCTTGGCTAGTGCAAGCCTGAGAAGGGATAGTTAGATTCAGAGTTTCCCAACTTTCATGGGCTCATTAGGAGCTCTCTTTCTGGATAGGGTGTTATGAATTGGAATCTCAGTTCTAGTTTCTAAGACTTGGAAACTCCTAAACATATGACTTCTTTCTGTATATACTTTAGATTTATATTTACTTATTACTAGGGAGGTACTGCAGTGGGTCAAAGCCCTTCTGTGTATATGAGGACATGTATTCTTGTCTAGAGAATGCAAGTATGTAGCAGAAGAGGCCAGTGCAAGCCTGTCCTTCCAACAATGCAGGGTGAAGACAGGCAGATCCAAGTCTTTCATTTGCCACCAGCCTCCATGAAAGAGTAAGTTATTGTTTCGGTAAAAGACCGTACATTCAAATGTAAGGTGGGAACACGTCAAGCTCTGGTTTCCACATGCTCTCACACAGGAGAGAATACTCATGCTCACCTCACTACACTACACTACAAACACACACACACACACACACAGCGTCTATTTCACATGGTTAATAGGATTAAATAAGAGCTACACAATGTAAGGAACCTATTAATTACCCATAAAAACCAAAAGACCTGGTTTTTCATACTCATCATAACCACGAATAACACTTTCATCCATACTACTTAAAACCATTAATGGTGACTATGAATGTTGTTATATAGAGTAAATATGTATATAATAAATAGGGTAGCTAGACATTTCACTGGCAATGTATAATGGATTTTATGACCAAAATAGTCTATTTAAAAGTAATTGTACAGGCAGTAAACTTTAAACCCCTACCCAGATCTAGCCAATGGACAGAACATTCTCCACAGTTGAGTGGAGAGTGGGATATGACTTTCACACGTACTCTGGTGCCTCATATTTGACCATGTCTCCTTGATGGGGAGACCTGATGGCACTCAGAGGAAGGATAGCAGGTTACCAAGAAGAGACTTGCTACCCTATGAACATATACAGGGGGAGGTAATCCCCCTCAGGAACAGTCATAGGGGAGGGGAATAAGGGGAAAATGGGAGGGAGGGAAGAATGGGAGGATACAAGGGATGGGATAACCATTGTGATGTAACAAGAATAAATTAATAATAAAAAAAAAAGATCCCAGAGTCCAGCATATAGAGCCCAGAAGCTGCCACCGTGGCCCCTAGGTGTTGGTACTCTAGAACGTCACGGCAGTAAGCTTCTACCTTAGATACTTAGAACAATGAGCCTCTAGATTGAAAGGTTAAAGCTGCAAGCCTCAGTTTTCTTAGTCACAAACACAAGATTCTGGGATTAGAAGCCACGTTGGGAGTTTGGGGACTCAGCTGCCCTTTGTTTACCAACAATTGGCAAAGCAGTTACAAACCCAGGCTTCCAAGGCTGAAACTGACATATTGAACTGTATAAGTGGAAATACAGATGCCTATGGCTGTGCCACACTCTATTTGTGAAGATTAAATGAGTGTGTTTTATTAGCACTATTAATATTTGCTACTTTAATTTTTTAACCTACTTGTGTGATACACAAGTATTGAAGAAGATGTAAGGCAAATGTTCAGTCTTCAGGTGTCAAAATTATTCTAAGGTACAGTTCTATTTGTCAACTTGTTTCAGTTATACTACTTATTAAATATGTTAACTAGATAGATGGATAGACAGAGATAGATGATAGCTCGACGAGAAGGACAATTAACATTGCTTGAATGTCACAGTGGAGCTGTTTCGACATAGTTTATAGAAAAAGAAGTTATAGTTTATGTAATTTTGGTAGAGCTAAAGATGCCAATGGTAGTAATGTATACTTTTCTGAAGGATTATTTTTCTGTAATCAAAAGAGCCATGATCACCCAGAAGTAATACTCTTGGGAAATGTATTTGTCACTAAAAACAAAGGAGGTCAAATGATTTTCCTGGGTGTTGTAGTCACAATAAATATCTACTGTCACCCAGAGTGAAGCAGAAGAAATCTACTGTCACTTCTGTTATTGGAAAACTGTCTGTCTCTTTCTTAGCTCTCTCTTCCAAGCACCCTTCAGTGGGGAATTACCCCGGACAACTCAATTTGCAGAAGAACCAAATGTTTTTTAAGGCAAAGAGCCTTCTCCCAAAATGTCATGCTATTGTCATTTAGTTCAAACTGGGGACTGGCAGTCTGAAACCATTTATAAGCTCATTTCTTTGCTAGGTGAGCTGAAGACCACAATCCATCCTGATTTATTATTTTGGATGAAAATATCCCCAAGTCATCAGGGCGTGGATATTAGCTCAGTTTAGGGGAAAAATAATGTTTTCACGAAGATATCAAATGATCTTTAAAGAGGACATCAGAGGTTGAATATATTTTCATGCACATTGTGCATGTTAATTGCATGTGCATAGTTAAATTGCAAATACTAAAAACTTTTCAAAGAACATTCCTTATGTGGTTGTTTGGTAATTGGCTCAAACAAATCACACTGGTGGGATAGTCCTAATGAGCTAGTTATCCTGACTATGGTTTCCCCTCCTCTACTCTTTCACTTCCTCCATACCTCCTCTCCCCTCTGTGTTTCTGTCTCTCATTAGAAAAGAACAGGCTTCTGGGAGATAACAACCACAAGTGACAAAGTATGATATAACACTATGAAGCAAAATATATCATATAGAAGTTGGACACTGCAACCCAGCAGGAAGAAAAAAATCCCAAGAGCCAGCAGAAGAGTCAGAGAGCCACTCATCCTCATAGTCAAGAGTCCCATAAACAATACTCAGTGACAGATGTAACATATACACAGAGAACCTGGTGCAGACGCATTTAGGCTCTGTGCTTGCTGCTTCAGTCTCATTCACTTTGAGGCTATGGAGAACAGTAGACTGCCCACCAGGTTTCATGGCAGCTCTTCTTTTGCATGAATTCAATAATTTATATAAATTCCTAGAAATTAGCGACTACCTAGATATTAAGATGGAGTATTGTTTTACCTCTAAATTTGTAATAAAACTTAATTACAAAAATTGGAAGCATTTTTAAGCTATAGTTTGATAACAAAATATACTATTTTGTATTAGTCTTGAATATGAATCTTAGTGGATGGCTGCATTATCTTATGGAAATAATATTCTTCCTAGTTAATCCCTATGTGCAACTCATAATATTGATCATTATTACACCACAGTAATCTCTGACCAGTTGCTAAATACACACATTCTGGGAAAAAACTTTTAGAGCAAATTAAAGTCTTCTTCAATGAAAATTACTTTTAAGTAGACAAGCTACTTAAATTGCTTTGAGGCCAATCTATTTTTATTAACTTAAAACTTCTTTTTGCTATAATGATTATCTTTTTTATTTTATAATGGTTCAAAAGAAGCTAACATACTCATTTGAATTAAGATAAAACTTACATATTACTAAAATGCAGAATTAGGGAGTTACTAAGATTAAAAAAAAAAACACAAATTGTCTCAAAGAGTGGATTAACAAGGGATTGTGTTTTAGGACTTGCTGTAAGAGGTCATCGTGACCAAAAGCAAAAAGGATTTTATTTATACTTCCAAGTGGCAGTCCATCACTGAGGGAAATCAGTATAGGAATAGAAGCAGAAACCTGGAGGTAGGAGCTGATGCAGAGGCCAGGGAGGAGTGCTGCTTGCTGCCTTGCTCCTTTTGCCTTGCTCATACTGCTTTCTTATAGCACCCAGGATGAACAGTTAAAATGTGCTGCCTCATTACTGTGCAGGGCCATCCTACATCAGTCATTTTAAAGAAAATATCCCATAGAGGCTTGCCAAAATCTGAGGGACACATTTATTCAGTTAAGACTCCTTCCTTTATCTAGGTTTATGTCAAGTTGATAAAAACCAACCACCACAGGATGTATATCAGGTATTTACCTGAAGTTGACACGTGAGCTGTGTCTGATTGACTGAACCAAGAATGAAACAATCATTACTATCATCTCTCAGTCTTTTCTTTAACTCGTTTCAAAGCCTTCTGAGGTTAACAGCCATGGAGAAGGATGTTTTCTCAGAGATTCCAACATGCCATGTTTTGTTTTCTTTGCATTTAAGAGGATGCTCTGAGTTTCACTGATTCCATTATTACTTCGAATTAACAACTTCAGATCATGGTTCAAATGTTAAAATAACATAATACTGTCAAGGAATGTTCTATATTCTGGGAAGGAATAATGAACAATAAAATAAGAGAGACTGAAGTTTCAAATATGTTCCTTGACACTTCTTTGAAGTTTTATAGTAATACTCTCTGTCACTGTAGATGTGAATAAGAAAGGTATAGAGAGAAATTGGTGTATTATTCCTATATTCAGCTTTATACAGTTTCTCAGTTGGCAAAATCCAACTAGATTCGTTGGTAGGATATAACTGAAATGGCTTCCAGCCCAGTTCCTGACAGAGACTTTGTTCCTCTCTGAGCCCTTACCAGCCAGCCTGCCACTGCCCTGTTTCTTTTAGCATTCTTGTCTTCCGTGCTCTCAGAAGACTTGCTCATTAAACTCTGATGCAGCAGTATGGGGCTTTTGTAGTCCACAGCTATAAACTTTTCCACAGTCCTACTGAAAATCAGCCGCGATGGCTAAGAGCCCTGTTGTCAGATTTACCATAGCAGAGCCTTACTTTTCAGCAACAGTTTTCTGTATTATTTAGTTTTCCTGGTTATATGATTTTTTAAATTACTTAAGCATCTTGATGTAGGAAAGGTTTATTTTGCCTAATTTGAGGGTTAGTTAACCATGTTAGAGAAGTAATGGCAGCAGGAGCTGGAGGCATAGTTGTGCCTCCATGTGCTGTGAACATAGTTGAACATGTGTCTTTGCTGTACTGTATAGCGTCTCTTGGGCATATGCTCAAGAGTGGTATAGCTATGTCTTGAGGTAGAGCTATTCCTAATTTTCTGAGAAAGCACCAGATTGATTTCCAAAGTGTACAATTTTGGACACCCTCCAGCAATGGGGGGGAGAGTATTCCTTTCTCCACATCCTTGCCAACATGTGCTTTTGATCTTAGCCATTCTGACAGGTGTAAAATGGAATCCCAGAGTCATTTTTATTTGCATTTCTCTGATGTCTGAGAACAATTAGCATTTATTTATTTAAGTTCTTCTTGGCCATTCAAGATTCCTTTGTTGAGAATTCTCTTTTTAGCTCTGTGCTGCATTTTTAATTGTGGTATTTAGTTTGTGGTGTTTAATTTTTTAAGTTCTTTACATATTTTGGATATTTGCCACTTTGTGGAATATAGGATTGGTGAAGATCTTTTGTCAATTCTAGACTGCCACTTCATTCTATTGACAGTGCCTTTCGCCTTACAGAAGCTTTTCAATTTCAAGAGGTTCTGTTTATTAATTATTGATTTTAGGGCTGAGCTGTTGGTGTTCTGTTCAGGAAGTTGTCTCCTGCACCAATGGACTTAAGTATCTTCCTCATTTTCTCTTCTAATAGATTTAATGTGTCTGGTTTTATGTTGAGATTTATCCGCTATTGAGAGGGAATTATAATCTTCAGAGAAAAATAAAGGGAATACACCAAATGTCAGGACAAGTATACTTAGGTTTGTTTTTTTTTTTTTTTGGACTGGTAATCAAGGAAAAGATAGAAGAGGGAAAGGAAAAATTATGATTTGAGCTAAAACTAATAAAGAATAAAGGCTTAACAGAAAAGATCTACCAGCAAGTTCCTGGGTGGAATGGTTCTTGGAATGTTTAGTTCTCTTATCTTATTAAGGATATTATGAAATTTAACATCTCAGAAAAGCTAAGAATTACAAGTGAATTATTTCAGTAAACAGAGCTCCTGGTTCCAGTGTTTAGCGGTAGTTATTGTGACTTATATGTGTCTCCTGTTAGTCCATTTTTTTTATCCTAATTTTTTATATACCGACAGGATATATGAACGACAAATCCATGTAACTGGTACATTTGTAAAAAAAAAATTTAACACTTTTAAATAAATATATACTGTGAAGAGGCAAATATTTCTATAAAATTGTCATTTAAAAATCAGTTTGTACTCAGGGAGTCAGAGCAGGCAGAACTCTGTGAGTTTGAGGCCAGCCTAGTCTACAAAGTGTCTAGAACAGCCATGGCTACACAGAGAAACCCTGTGTTGAAAAAAAAAAGTCAATTGTACTTTCTGAATCCATGCCGATTCAAAATTGAGTATGTTTTGTTGAAGTATTAATCGGAAGAGATATTCATATTTCCATACTAGAATGCTGCTAAAACTGTTTGTGAAGGAATTGTGCGTAAGGCAAAAGCAAACCTAAGCATTAGTGTTTGAGTAAAAGTCTTACGCATGCCAAATCAACTCTGAAGGAAGAGCACCTGGACTCAACCATTTAGAAATGACACATTTCTTAATTTGTACTGAATTTTGTTTTGATAGAATTACAACATTTTAATTATTGGAAATTCTGAACATATATGAGTTCAAACTTAAAGACATACCCTTTTTGATATTGCCCATTCAGAAAATTAAAAAAAAAAAAAAAAACAGAAGAAGATGAGGAGAACAGGAACGCAAGATCTATGCTCGTTTTGGGTGATTGAACAAAACAGCTGGAGTTCTGAGTGCGTCTGGGAATTTAAGATGTCAGTTGAAATGTGGGCCCCTACTGCCTGGCATTTCCAGATACCCTTTCAGCTAGGTATAAAATGACAAACTCCCGTTCTCAGCTGGGTTCCCTCTACACCAGATGTTTTAAGGCGCTTCACATAGACCTCAGGAAGATTACAAGCCCGATGCTTTCCTCATAAGAAACCCTTTGAGCAAGCACCTGGGGACTCCTGGAAACACCCACCCTAGGCTAATAATAAGATGTCCTGCTGTCCTGGCTTTCAAGCGGTGCCACTCACCCCGTCACCATAGTTGCCCAACTTGGGGAACAAGTGGCCCTGTTGTTCTTGAAGCAGCCATTTTTTTTTTTTCTGCTGGACAAACCCAGGTTTCCACCTTTGCCTCTGTCAGTTTTGGAGCTCCATCCTAGCCTCCCTTCCCAGCTGCTCATGAAGTAGCCACTGCCTGCCCAAGTCAAGTTGGGCGCTCTTTGCTGCCTGGCTCGGGTTTCAGAGCCCTGAGCTCCCTTGACCCTGAGCTTCACCCTTTCCACCTTGGAGCATGCACTTCGGGTTTTGTGTTCAAAGGGATTTCCCTGCAGAGTATCTGACAAAGCCTACGCTCGCTCCCACTGAACTCGGAACAAAATTTAAATTCTCAGAGTAAACGGTAGTGGAGGGAGGGTGCAGGAATGGGAGGATGAGAGTGAGGGGATAACAACTGGGATGTAATGTGAATAAATTATAATAGATAAAAATTAAAAAACAAACAACAACAACAACAAAGACAGTGATGGATCAAAGAGCTGAAGTTTCCCATGTATCAAGTCACATCCTATGTACTTGCTCAATGTAGGCATTAAATGCTGATTATTTTAAGCAACGCATTCATCTACATTCCACTGAATAATGATTCCTAACATTTAATGTAAATATTATGTTACTTCATATAGTGCTTGCTGTATCATGAACAGGCTTTGGGACTGGACACTCACAACCATCACATACTCAGATTCAAGGAGAACCATCTGTTAGATACCTAACAAGTAGACCCTGAACTTAAGATTTAGGTATAAATGTTTGAAAGCTCTGTGTTTCTGAGAGCAAGCAGTAAAACTGTGAAGCAAGACAGAACAGAAAGATGAGGGACTCAGGATTCCTGTGATGGAGAATTCTATGCGGGAGATCCAGGCAGCCTGGTGCAGGGAGAGCTCTAGAGTGTAAGCTACACATCAGGGTTTGTTGGGATTAAGCAGAGTTGCCCAAGTTTCCTGTCTCTGTTAGCCAGGCTTAGAAGCAGCGCAGCGGGGAAGCAGCCCTGCAGCATTGTTGCACAGGCCCACCCAGACCCTTCATGGGAGGAAACTGTAATTTCTAGTTCACTCCTTGAAACAAAACATTCTAAGGAGGTTAGTCTATAGAATCAGAACAAGTATCAAAGAGGAAGGCACGTACAGAGCCACGGAACGCCGGAACATAACTGCTGGATCCAGCACAGAGACAATTGTGATGACTAAAACAAGTCTCTGTTCTGAAATGAGTCTAAAGATGTAAAACCTTCCTTCCTGAGCCCTCTTCAGTGATCAGCCATATGGAAGTATAAGTCCAATAAAGGCTTTCTTTCCTAAGTTGTTTTGGCCATGATGCTTCATTACAGCATTAGAAACCCTAGGACTCACACCACCTTAAATGTACTGTTTCAAAATTCATGTTGTAGTCTTTCTAAGACTGTTACTTTGTATAAACAGAAATGAGAGAAACTAAGATTATTCCAGAGTTATGTATGCACATTGGACACATTGCCTGTGCATAGCTATATTGCTCCTCAATCTCAAATTATTCTACTGTGGCCTGATTCTTCATTTTCTTCCTTTAAAACATTAATGGAACTCTGACTGGGTAAGTGATTGTTCTAAGAAATTACTCTACATGTATACTTTACTTAATTTTTATTTTTTAAAAATATCTTTAAAAATTGTAGGACAGAACTGAAAACCCACATGTATTAGATAAGCATGTGTTTCTGTTATTTGGTTCATTGAAATTTCCTCTCTTTATATTGTTGCAATTGTTTACTTAGGGGAAAAAAACTTTTTCTACCAGATGGAACACTGGAAGACTGCAGAAATGGGCAGCTTGCTTATGAGCCCAAGGTTCCTTGTTACTTTCAATAACAGATTGTATACAGATTATTTGAACACAAATTGCAAACAAGGCTTCTTTATTCTTCCTATCTGCTATATGTAGAGATAAGGAGGTCTTTATCTAGCGTTTATCCTCTGCAGCTATTGAAATATCAACTGTGAGCCCACAAGCTGAAAGCAAGCATCTGTGATAGCAATCGATGGTGTTCACACTTCACCCATCCCTAATTAAGTGCATTTTATACCTTAGTTCATTACATTCCAGAACAATATCTATTTATATTGTATCTAAGAAAAACTATTTTAAAGCACTAAAATATAGATAGTGGGAAAAGGGAAAAGATGGAAGGTTCCAAAGACAAAACAATCCTAAACTATGCCTTTGTCAAATGAAACACACACACACACACACACACACACACACACACACACACACACCACATTTTTCTCTGTTTTCTTACTCCTACCACTTGGATGTGTATTATCTAGATGATAAAGAAAGGAAACAGATGCCATCTGCCCTCAGGATATCCAGACACATTGCACACTGGGCTGGACTGGAAGGAATGAAGCTTAGCCAGGCAGGTGTATTGACAGGATCTTGGTCAGCAGTGAGTGTGGGAGAAACAGCCCTCTCCAAGATGGTAGTCAGTGAATCAGCTCCATTTATTTGGGTTGAATAAGGGCTATATAAGCCCTGGGGAGTGGGTAGAGGTATTCAGGGGTGAGTGTACATCACAGGCTGGGGCCAAGGTGATGGGAATGCTTCATTTGCATGAAGAGGGATTCCAGGTGCTAGATAGACATGTTCTTATAAGTAGAAAGGGGGTTTAACCTGAAACATGGCCACCAGGCTACATGACTACCTCAAAGGTGGCAGAGGTGGGGGTCATCAGACTACATTTGCCAGGGTGTACAAGGCCAGATCAAGGAGGGAACAGCAGGTCTCAGGACCAGATTTTTGGCATTTGGGCACATCTCAACCTCACTCTTGCTCTGAACTGGTCCCCCAGTCACGTGGCTTTTTGGCTCTACAAACTGAGTGAATGATAGTTCCGACAGGAAGGGGAAAATTATCGGGAACAGGTCTGCCTTCTCAAAATTGTTCTGATAGAATGAAGACCAGGAAAAATGTAGAGAAGATTTTAAAATGTTTTCTGACTTTAGAAGGATATCCCTTGTCCTGCTACATGTCAGTGACAAGTTTTATAATTTGGTTCCCCTTAAACCCTGAGACAAATTAATTAAACACATTTGGCAATTACACAAGGTAAATATTATTATGTCAGATGGGCATAAAGTCATCTCTAAAATAAAAAGTTTGTGATGTTCCGAAATTAGGCCACTAGTGGCAAGCAAATGACAATTAGGATTTTGAATGTAGCATGGCATGCAAGAAACTATACAGTAGGGCAAACAAGAGAAGAGGAGAGAGACAGAGAGAGAGACAGAGACAGAAAGAGAGAGAGAGAGAGAGAGAGAGAGAGAGAGAGAGAGAGAGAGATTAAAAAGAGAAAGAATATGTCCTTAGATTGTATTGAATTAGATTATTTGATTTTAAAATTTTCTGCTACAGTTACTGACTCGAATTTCATTAAAATAAATTATTCAGTGAGTTTTCACTTAGGGCTAAGAACAAACTTACAGAAATTTCTGAAGTACCTAAACATACATTGTATTACATAACATATTTAAGGTCAGGTGCCATTCTCAACATTGACAATAACAAAGCCAAAAAATGTAGCATGTCTCAAATGTTGAAGATACTTTCTCTATTGGAGTTTCAAATACTCAGCCTAGGATTAATTCTCTATAACCATGATAGAGAATGTCAGTCTCCTAATTAGGCAAATTTTCTCATTGTTAATAAATGGTAACATCATGTATACACCAAACAACTGTTTTAAAATAAATTTATTTATTATTCATTATCAGCAAATAGTTGATTTATCCACCTAATATATATATATATATGTGTGTGTGTGTGTGTGTGTGTGTGTGTGTGTGTGTGTGTGTGTGTGTGTCTAGGGTTGCATAAATTTTTGTTCTTGCAAAAAGCAGTCACAGTTGTATTAACTGGTTAGTACATCCCACGGAGAAGAAAGCTAAGTAGTTGAATTGTTACATTGAGGGTTAGAGGCATGGACAATGTTTTCATGTTGGTTTGGATTATTTTCTGTTTACTGGGTACAGTTTTACTTCAAGAAAATTTCTGAAATTCTCAAAATCATTTTAAACCTTGAAAAGATTCAGAACACTTATTGAATCTGCCAAACTCCGCCAAAGTGCCTTCAATTTAAACAGCTTTGTTAATCCAAGGTATTGGGCACTTTCCTCTAGGGTAAATTGTGTGTCTCTGCATTTTAATTCATGAAACAGATTTACATAGGGTATTCTTTAAGAGACAGATGCTATTCTCAATTTTAAAGAAAGCAAAGGATGTTTGGGAATCATTCATTATGCTACCCAGTATAAATGTCAAGGAGCTGAGATTTGAGCCTTGACATGCTGTTTTGTTTTTGTTTTTTGTTTGTTTGTTTTTTGTTTTTTTTTTGAGACAGTGTATCTCTGTTACACAGAGCCCTGGTTGCTCTGGACTCTCTTTGTAGACCAGGCTGGCCTTGATCTCACAGAGATCCGCCTGCCTCTGCCTTCAGAGTACTGGGATTAAAGGCACGTGCCAGCAGCCCTGGAGAGCTTTGACATGCAATCTGCATTATTGTTGCTGTCTTTGCCTTTAGGGGACATAAAAAAAGAAGACCAGAAATAGAAAATACATTTTACATTTGCTAATCTAGATTTTTTTGTCTTTATATCATTTGGCAAAGAATGAGGAATTCGAAGTTTTGTGTTATATTTTTTAATGTTAAATCCAAGAACACAGCAGTTTAATTAAAACCTTAATAGAAAGGACTAGATAAGCTCATTAATTATAAATGAAATGTCTGTCCTAAATGACAGATTTCATAATGAGAATGTAGGAAGTTTTAAAATGCAGTAAGTACAGTGCATTATAGGAAATCATTAACACAACTCATTGACCTGCTAAGTAATAACATCTCAATTTTGCTATGGATTTTCAGCTAATAAACTATTATGTGAGAGCCTTGACACTTAGAGCCACCACAAGCCCCACAGGCTCCGTATGAGTTATTTTTTGGTTAGAGAACTCCTGCACTGCAATACTGTGTTGTAATGATGACATTTTGCTAGCCTGTCAAAAGCATGTGTCACCATGTTACTTATACATTGTCATATAGTGGTAATTTTGCCATCTTGCCTTGTGTAAGTGCATCCATTGCTGTCCGTACAGTGACAAAACCACTTTTATATAGATTTGTGAGAACATAGTGCCATCCACAAGTAATGCTGGCTGCTATGAGATACAGAGACAGTGGGCCTTTTCTAGTAGACCTCAAGTTTACTGAAAGGACCAAGTAAAAGCAGATAGCTATGACTAGGGTTAAAGTCACACACGAGATTGGGGTGGGGCATGAGACCTTCTGCAAGTTTTCCTTTTATTAGTACCTTTGTTCCATTTTGTTTACTGATTTAACCATGTTAATATTGAGATATTAAAGGAATTTTCATTACATTATGGCATAAGATGGCATGAATATACATGCAAGCAGTAAACCATGTTCATAGTAGAATTAGGACTGTTTTAGTGGCAGCTTGACAAAAGATCTAGATAACTTAGAATAATACTGAATAGAATTCTAATTTAACTGACTCTGAGATTTCATTTTACACCTATCAGAATGACTAGGAAAACTCAAGTGACACTACAAGTGGTGAGGATGTGGAGAAAGGGGAACACTTCTCCATTGCTGGTGGGAGTGCAAACTTGTACAACCACTTTGGAATTCAATCTGGTACTTTCTCAGAAGATTGAGAATAGTGCTACCTCAAGACCCAGCTATACTGCAACTGTGCATATATCCAAAAGATGCTCCACCAGACAACAAGGACGTTTGCTCAACTATGTTCATAGCAGCTTTATTCATAATAGCGAAAATCTGGAAACAAGCTAGATGTTCGTCAATAGAGAATGGATTAAGAAATTGTGGCATGTTTATACAATGGAATACTACTCAGCTTTTGAAAACAAGGACATCTTGAAACTTGCAGGCAAATGGATGGAACTAGAAATGATCATCCTGAGTGAGGTAACCTGGATGCAGAAAGAGGTGCATGGTGTATATTCACTTATAAGTGGATATTAGCCCAATATAGATGTCCTCTGAGAAACTCCACCCTGGGGGGAATCTGGCTAGATGTTGGGACGCACAGTTGGGCTCTGGGTGGAGCACTGAGCATTGTATGGAAGAATGGGGGGGATGAAAGGACACAGAGGATACAGGACCTCTGCAAGGAGACCATCAAAGCAGGGAGATCTGGACCCAGGGATGCCTGCACAAACTGACGCACCAACCAAGGACAATTCATGCAGAGAACCTAGACCTCTGCTCAAATGTAGCCTAAGGACAGACGGACAGCTCCTTCTCTACTTAGGGGGTAGGGAGTGGGTACTGCCTTTTACATGGACTCTGGTACCCAAGATTTGATTGCTTCCCCTTGGCGAGGCTGCTTTGCAGGCCACAGAGGAAGGTGATCCAGGCTATCTTGATGAGAACTGATAAGCTGTGGTCAGATAGGCTGCGGTCAGATGGTGGAGGAGGAGGAACCCCCCCCCTCAGAGGTCTAGGGGAGGGGATGAGGGCAGAAAAGGGAGAGATGGTGGGGACTGGAAGATATGAGTGATGGGATGACAATCAGGATGTAATGTGAATAATTATAATAAATAAATCTTAAAAAAATTTTAAGTTATTGCATGTTGACTTTCTAGTAATCATAAGTAAAATTGTATATTTTCTTGAAATAAGTATCCTTTACTAAAACTCCATTTGTTTCTTTAATGTTTAATATTGTCAATACAATCTAGATTCATCTGAGACAAGCCTCCAGTTACTCCAAAAGGGGGCTGGGTACATTGGGTCAGACTCTGTGCATACTTGTGAAGGACTATGTTGATTAGGTTAAATGAGCTAGGAAAATTCACCTTAAAAATATGGAGCATCATTTCCTGCACTTGGATTTTAGACTGCATAAAAATTAGAAAGCTCATTGAGTTCAGGCATTAGCCACATTCTGCTTCTTGACTGAGGATGCAGTGTTACCAGCTGCCTCTTTAACCTCCTGCAACTGTGACTTCCCCTACCATGTTGGACTGCACCACAGAACTGTGAGCCATAATAAACCCCCTCTCTCTCTCTGACGCTGGTTTTGATAGGATATTTTATTACAGCAGTAGAAAAGACCTTTACTTTCCTCAAATACTAAAACTGAGTTAGTTACTTTTAACCAATATCATTCAAATCTAAAATGCCAATTTTTAATTTAAGGGACACTAAATTTAGTTTAGCTTCCCCTATCCATTCTAGAATATGTAACTTGGTCTTGTGCAGGTGTTTAGGAACTGCATGGCAGGGAGGTGTGGATGAGTGAGGGCCTCAGTGGAAAAGGAAGGTCAGTTTTCTTTATTGGTGGGTAGATTATGACCCAGGAGATAGTCTCACAATCATGAATAACAGGAAAGCCCAAATTGCACTGGATAGGTTTTTCTATTTGTGTGTGTGTGTGCATGCGTGTGTGTGTGTGTGTGTGTGTGTGTGTGTGTGTGTTGCTTTACTGTATGTTACATCCAGTGTATATATAACAGCTAAACCTTGTGACACAAAAAAACCATAAAAATTCAGAGAGGTGGCTGTTAAAGACTGACAAGTAGAAGATTTTATATTATGGTACATGTGCTATAGAGAAGTTTTTGTACAGACTTCAAATTTTGTATTATTGAATATTCACTGGTTCATGAAAAGTGATTTGATAAGCCTGGGAAAGATAAAACTACACAGAGAAGAAGACTGTCTGGAGTCTGAAGGATCTGAAGTACCTGAAGACACTCCAGTCAGCGGAGGGCCAAGTTGAGCTCTCTGTAGACAGAACTGATTTAAGTCTGCAGCTGCCTGGGAACCCTCCCACCAGAGCTGTTGAACCACCTTCTTTCTAGGCAAAGAAACCTGACACGTTAACTTCTAAACAACTAAGCTTAATTGTAAAACTAAACTATATGGTCTTCAACCCCATCAGAGACTTGAGAAGCTTTACAATTAAGCTTACTTGTTGAAGAGTTCAGGTGGTTTTAGGTCTAGATAGATGTTTTAAGTTGATAGAGATGAGATATGATAGATACTAATTTGCATTGAGAATTTTGTACTCAACAAAATAGGCAAGATGTTTTCTTCAAGATTGCCGAATACAAATAGCAAAACACTATGAATGAAACATTCATATAATTCCTTATTGTTTCATGATTCTTCTTGCTGCATGCAGCTTATTTTATTTATATGTAAGAATATAAATGTACATGAGAAAAAGAAATATAATAAAAAAAAGAAACCTGATATGGGGCTCAGGATAGCCATGCCAACCAGTCTGAGTCATGGCATTCAATTTTAATTAAAAAGAGGACACGGGGTTGTGAAAGGTGGTAGACAGATGAGGATGGATCTGGGTAGGCTAAGAAGGAAGATGGAGGGGCAAACACAATCCAAATAATGTGTGCAACTTTCAAAGAAGCAAGAAAAATATTATTAAAACATTTGCATAATGCATATTTTTAAAATTTTCTATTTATTTTAATTGGAAACAAAGCACATTTCTCATCTAGGTAGAGGATGTCTACTTGTGTGCACCTGTGCTGGACATCTGGCATTAAAGTCACATTCACGTTACCTAAGTATTTCCTGACAAGACATGTTCTATTTAGCCACTATTTTTGAAATGCTTCCTTCTCTTTGTCATGCGTCCTGACAGGAGAGGAATTCCAGTGTGCTATTGTTGTGCTATAATTACCATTAATGAGAAGTCACTGTTTTTTCTAAAGCTATGTAGAGAAAGCTGTGAAGCATAACTTAACCAAAATAGAGACTTCCCAAAGCAAACACTTGGCCTTGTTGCTTACCAGACTGTCTAAGCTCAGTATCACAACACACCCTAATTGTTTAATGGCATACACATGAAGATCCCAATACTTTGCTGGGAAGTAGGCATACAGTCTCAGCAACAGATGGATTAAAATCATCTGAGTAACATAAGGGTCACTGAAGCTCAGCTTGCACAGTGCACGTTCTAGGCCTATTTTTTGCCAGTAACAGTTAGAGTGTTAGTTAGAGTGACAGTCAGAGGCATCTACCACAATCTCACAGAAGGAAAACTGCTACCCAGGGAAGCCACAGAACCTCCGTCAAATAGCAATGAAACTCACCAACCAGAGATTTGAACTACATTGGCTGTTGCTTGTTGCTGTGACAATACCTACGCCAGAAGCAACTGAAGAGTGGCAGTATAGTCTGTCATGCTTATAAAGGCATGGTAGTGGGAGTGTCTGAGTCCATGGTAGCTGGAGCTTTTGGAGACTGGCAGATGGGAAGCAGAAAACTTAGGCAAAAGTAGGATTAGGTAACCATCAAAGCTTACCCACAACTTACATCCAGCAAAGGTTCCACAATCTTCCAAAAAGGCAATCCAGGTAGGGGCCATATTGTACAAACACAGGAATCATGTTGAGAATGCAATATACCGAGTATCATTCAAAAAAAGTTACAGAAATTGAGCTTGATGAAATTCTTGTTGTGTAGTGGAGCATTATCTGAGTATATTCCAAGAAGTGGAGGCCTGGTGGCATTCAAAGAAAGAATACACAGGCTACCAAGATGAGACTTGATAGCATATGACCATATAGTGGGGAAGGAGGTGCCCCTCGGACATAGACCTAGCAGAGGGGAATAGGGTGAAAGTGGGAGGGAGGAATGGGAGGATTCAAGTGATAGGATAACAATTGAGTTTTATATCTGAATAAATTAATAAAATAAAAAGATTCTTTTGAGCTGTGAAGGTGATAGTCTGTCATTTGGGACACCATGGGTAGTCAAAATCCTGGGGATTATGTGAAATAAACTGAACCACAGAGAAAGACTTATACTACATAATGTTCCCATGTGTGGCTTCTAAGAAACATGACCTCACAGATGCTGAGAACTGGGTAGTAACTACTAGAGGCTGGAGAAAGTAGGGTGGGGATGGGTTGCTAAATCAGTATTAAACTGTAGTTTTATAGAGCACACATTTCTGTGTGCTTTTGAATAGATTAGCTGTAATAAAGTCTATACTGTATACTTGAAACATCTGAAAGATGAAAACTGAAGTGTTTCACCATAAAGAAATGTTTGATGCCATAGAAATCCTAATTACAGTATAAACTATATATTGTATTCATGTATGAAAAGTTACATGACACCTAATAAATATAATGTATATTTATTATATATTTATATAGTATTATATATTTATATATTATCTATATAATGTATATTTAATATGTATTTAGTATATATATTCTAAATTACACACACACACACACACACACACACACACACACACACACACACACAGAGTTCAGTTTTAGCCCGGAAGCAGTGATTTCAGTCTAAAAACTGAGTGAGAATGTGAAGTCCAGGACTATACAAAGAGGATGCCAGCTGAGGACTAACAAGAGCATCCAGTGGCTTCTGTGGGAAGTGAGGCAGGGAGCAAAGGCCTGTGATGATGGACACAAAGGCTCCTTAGCACCTTCCTACTCAGTTCCTTTTCAGCCTGTAGCTGGGTGAGAAGCTTGTAAGAGGCCTCTTGAGAGTACAAACTCCTAGATTCTGTCTCTGATTTAGTCTCCATTAGGAGACTTAAAGGGATCATCTTAGGGTGTAAAGCAGGTGACTACTGGGGCTCGTTAGTTGTAGAGTTCAGGATGAAGTATGTCAAGAGAAGGCATAATTAGGTTTAGATAATTAAACAATGAGTTCTCCTTTCTAAATTATTTATGAAAAATAAGCAGTATTTTAAATGTATAGTAAAGAGAAACACGTATTAAAAACAGGAGCAAAAAGATACAGTTCAGCAGAAATAAAATGTGTTGCTTAGAACTTGACTTTGTTCTCTAAAGAAATAAATAGAATGTGTCATGTTTTACCTACACTCTTATTTAAACACTACACTTACCCCCCTCAGTCATTTATTTGCTACTTGGAAAAAAAAAACTTTACCTCACTGGAGAACATTTCAAGAGATATGGCCAAGTTCAGCACTCATTCATTTATTTATTCATTTAACACAACGATTCTCAATCTTAGTGGCAAATAAGCATGGCTGAGCTACTTTATATCAAAGGAGGAGAAAGGAACAATTGATTTATTTGCAGTTTCTGTTGTCTGTACCTACCACAAGGAAGCTTCATTAGGCTGTACTCTAAGGAACACATGTGCTATTTTCAGGAACACGAAATCTAGGAAAGAAATAGGAGGTGCATGCTCACAAAGCACTGTGAGTGCTGCAAAGGCTGTTAGTAACACACGGTGGTTCAGAGAGTGCGGTACCCTTGCTGTTGAAGGCATTAGGGAAGATTTCATGGAGGAGTGGGCATAGGCGCTGGGCTGGATATGATTGATGGCATTTTTACATGAGGGCTACTAGGAAAGGGCACATTCAGATGCTCGGGAAGAATCGTTAAGACTGAAAGCAGGTAAGTGCAGTGAGGGTAACAGTGGTTAAAAGGAGACTTGGAAAACAGCTGATCATACTTGTTTTGAGAACTGGTCTCAAGTCAGGGTATTAAGAATTCAAAGAGTTCTGTGTTTGAACCTATTGCCTAGGTGCAAGACCCAGAGATTTAATGTGGGGTAATAAGGAGTCATGCTTGAAAATAATTAATTTGATATCAGGGTTATAGCTGCATTGGGAGAAGTGACTTTGGAAGACAGGGGACACAGACAAAAGTTACTGTAATTGTAAATCGGGTCTGTGTTACAGTGTAGCAATGGGTGAAGTGCCCTACTTAGAAACTGATCTTTTCAGTCATTCTACGGTAATGTGTAGGATTTGCCAGATTCATTGGCACAAATTATCCTTTATGACCAAAGTCAAACTGTTGGTGTTGGAATAATTGAACATGACATTTCGAACGTGTTGGCAGGAAATTTCCAACAGCAACTTAATGTTAACTGTACAGTGATGGGAGAACTCATAATGGGTTCACGGGTGTTTATAGGCAGGCTAATGCTCAGTATAACTGGCTTCATGGCCAGAGGTAAATAATTACACAGATGTTTAACTGAATCAGAATTTTAGATGCTAATAGGCCACTGGATTCATGCAGCTATGCCAAGAATACGCTTTCTTTCAAACAGGAAACATGCGCAGATGGAGCCAGAGCAATTGACTTCTGGTATGTTCTCCCCACATTCAGCTAGTGTTGCTATGGGTGGCTAATTTTGCAGAAGATCATGGTCAACATTATTTTTGTCCCCAAGGTGTGCCATTAGAATCTTTACTAGGATATATGCAAAATGCACTCAGGAAGCCCTAGCAAGAACTCCTATATTTTATTTGTGAATCCAAATGCTGTGAGTCCCAAATTTAGACATTGAAAACAAGTATCTTTGTGGCATGATATTAGTCAATGGGACTTCTCAGGAACAAGTAAGTCCTGAGGCTGGGGTCCTAATGAGTAAGGTTGGTGTTCCTATAAAAGAAAGCCCAGAGAGCTGTCCGGAACCATTAAACATGGAAACACATAGGAAGAATAATCTGCTATGAGCCAGAAGGGAGCCTTCCACAGACACAAAATCTAGCTGCATCATGATCCTAGGCTTCTTACCCTCTGGAACTTGGATGAATAAATTTCTTTTGTTTATAAGCTACCTAACTGATCTGATCATTATTTTGCAGCAGAAAAAAATTGCCTTATTTGTGGTAAGTTAAAAACCATCAAAGAAACCCAATAAGATGTATCAGTGCTGTCTTCTAAGCCTGATGACCTGAGTCATTATGCTGCACCCCTACATACATAACGAATAAATGTAAAACCCTTAAAAATGATCAAACAATCCAAAAATATAAAGTTTATGCTATCTTTAGCAATGGCTTATGCAGTAGCAGAGAAAGTTGAACCTTGAGTAACTGAAGGTTTCTGAAAATTCAGAACAGGAGATTTGAATAAACACTACAGATGTTTTTCATAGCTTGAGAGAGGAGTTACAAAGAAAAAGTAGAAATGAAGTAGACTATACATTATTGTGTTAGTTACTTCTCTTGTATTTGTGATAAAATATATGCTTAAAATCCACTTAAGGATGGAAGAATTTGCTTTGATTTGAAGGTACAGGATTGTGGCACAGAATTCATAATATCAGGCCTGTATAGTGTAGGTCCCATTACAATCCCAAGCAAAATATGTGAGAGCTGATATGTTCATTATATGTTTCTACCATACTGTCCAATTGGCATATTAAAATCAACTCCACAAACAGAATCAATGACTCTGTTCACTTCAGATATTCTCTATTCCATCTTCCCTAATCTCTAAATTCTTTCTTAATTTTTAGTTATTTGGGCAAAAGCTTAGAAATAAGATTTGGTTTTTTTTCTTTTTAATAGCTTATACCCAGGCCACCAGGAAATCCTGTCACATCTACCTTTAATTTGTATGCTTCTCAACCAGTTTTCACTATATCTAGAATCCAAGGCCTTGTATAAATGTTGGTCTCTTCTTCCTTTCCAAATGGTCCTGCCATTTGGCAGGACTTTTTAAAAAACCTACTATTTGGTATCTTATATTTAGTTTGAGTGAGTTACTAAATCCAGCCATGGCTTCAAAGGAACTGTTTCTACTAACTACTGTGCAAATATCTGGAGGCATGGTAGCCATCCCAGAACTTACCAGTCTCAGGAACCCAGCTAAATGAGACTGCTGCATCTGGCTCTCAGAATTAAAACCTCTACTTCTGATAGCACTCTGAAGCAGACACAGAAGTTGGGTGTATCTCAGTTTTAAAAAACCAGTATTCTCCTGCATACCAACACCTTAAGTGCACACTGAGTGGAGAGCAAGGCCAACCAGTGGCAGTTTCTGCTTCCGACACTCTAGTGTGTGTTTTGTCTGATGATACCAGCAGCCATTGTCTGATTTTTTTGGGGGGCGTCTAGAATATTTGGTGATACTTGTTCATCCTTTGAGCTCCTTCAGTCTCCAAAGACCAAGTAAAAATGGCTTTTTTCCTTACACAAAACCTTCACAAGCATCAGGCGCCTTACAGCTTAGATCTCCTTATCATCTAGGACTTCCTGCGCTCTCACTGTAACCTTGGCAATAAAAAGCCAACTGCACAGCTATTGAGTAAAGCACAAGATCTCTGCATGTGATTCTGCTGGCTAAAGAAAGGGCACTTGGCTGAGAAAAGCACCCTGAATTCATTGCAAATATACCAGCAGGTAGGTGAGCCTTCTGCTGCTCAGAGAAGCTGGTGTAACACCACTAGAGCTCCCTCCAACCAAAAGGAAATAGCAGGACTGATAAACAAGTGTTCCCGGAAAGCCCTGAGTTTTTCAAATAGTTTGTTCCATTTGTAAGCTTATAATGTCCCTTTTAATGCTAGTAGTTTATCACATTAAACACATCTGTCTTTCAGTTTGCCATTTGTATGACTTTATGTTTAGCAAAGCTCTACCATGAAAAGAGTAGGTAATGGCTTGCTTTTCTTTAATTGTGTCTGGAATTTGCTTTTATATTCTGTGTTTTGTACATTTCAGTTTCAAAGTACAATCAAAGGTTATACTTTCATCCTGTAATGTTAATGAGCAATTAAGAACTGATGTTTTAAAAATGGAAACAAGCTTCTCTGTCTACTGAAGATATAGTGAATTTGTAAGACTGTGCCCACTATTATTAGTACACTCAGAGTCTTTGGAGAAATAGCAGTGATATGGGTGAGAACATTCAGCCATGTGTGCATTCTTGACTGCAAAACTGTACTGAAAATCATTGCTTATCAGCTTTAGGAATGTCACCAAAGTATACAAAGACTAGCTAAAATTAGTGACCTTTCAAGATGCTTTGGAACTGTACTTTTTATACTTTTATATTTTTATATTTATCATAAGAGATGTTGAAAGATGATATTGAAATAAAGATTCTTACAAGATAGGAGCAAAGTTTAGAATAGGCATAATCATAAATGGAGAAAGTGACTGAAAATTTTAATTATGTTATTTGTTCTTTTCACTCAATAATTGGAATTTGCTTCTTTTCCTTCAATTTTACTCATCTCTGTAAAACCTGTTTTATTGTTTTTATTGTTTATTGTGAAACCTGTTTATTTTTTATCTTGCTTGTACTTTCCTTACCGGCCTATCTACCCTAGTGTCTTTCAAATAATTAGAGGTAGGGGCCACTTTTATTGAACTCACACCGCTGTGTCTGCTTTCTTGGAGATTGTCATTACTAGCTATTACATGCACTTAATAAAATTAGAGCAGAATTTGACATTGTTGCTGAACACATTAAGCATATCCAATAAGATAAAGAGACAGATACTGGGGAACACATTCAATAAACCACACCACGAAGTTGTCCTGCAACAATTAATTTGGATACAATGATAGATATTGGGAGTCAGAGACAGAATCTATCACCCTGAGAAAATTAATGATTTAATACAAAGGGCCATCTGTAATGAGGCTGTGCTGAAACTCCGGAAGATGGTAAATGGAACTTAAAGTTCAAATATGATAATGCTCGGAATTTGCCTATAGACTTGGAAGTTGAAGATGCCTAAAATTAAAGCAACTGAAATAAAAATAAGATTAAAAAGTTGAAGCATTGCTGACTTAGCTGGTACTGTCACCAGCAAAGGCAGCTAGGTTAAAGATGCACTGCAGGTGAGATCTGCTTTCGCTGAACCCTAGGGTTGTCACGTGTGTGACATGAAGTGATGATTGATTTCCGCCTAATGACTGGCTGAATGTGAATTCTGTCACTATCAAAGAGCTGTGAGTCTTCAATGCAGACAGCTCTTTGATTCTCAGTGTTTATATTTATACACCTTAGCACAGTTTGATAGAAATGTCCTTTGGGAGGCGCCAATTGCTTTTTCCTAACTTCAAACTAAACTAAGAATTATCTGCTTTGTTAAGCTATTTTTGCATGCCTCTATTTTGAGAGATAATTCAAATTGGTTATCACCCTGAGATCTTATTTATGCCAAGTTTGCTTTTCATTATCATTTATTATGTTTACCACTCTCTGAGAAGCTCCTTATTTACTTAATTCATCCCCACCAAACACACTCAGCCTTATGTATATTGCTGTATTTTATTGTAAGAACCTTCCAAACAAAGGGCCAGTCCCTGATTGTTCCTGTGGGACACCTCTGCAGGAATGAGAACGCTCATTTCTTTGCTGTGGATTATTTGGGTTATTCTGCAGTTTAGTCCCAGCTTTGAATTAGTTACAGAATGACGAAGCAAGAGATTACTAACTAGAATACTACCATAAAATCAGAGTAAGGCCGTGTGCAAAAGCGACTCAAAGGAGCCAGAATCATTTGTTGGGGTAGGGTGTCTTTTTTCCCATTATTGGGTTGCAGAAAGAATTACTCGATTCTTTTACTTTTTGAATTTAAGGGTGTAATCTTTTTCTCACCTTCTGATACTTAACTGAAAGTATTTTTATGTGGAGACCATATGTCAGAGAGGGATAATTTTTTTCTCTAAGGTATAATCTCTTAGGATCACTATATATGGCTATTTGAATGTGTCATTTATAATAATAGTAAATCCCCAATCATCTACTAGGAAATCCATTTCCTCTTTCTCTGAAAATTATTCTACCCCCTCTTCTGCAATGATCCCAAGAGCTTAGAAGGTGGTAGGTCTGATTTATATCAGAACATTTCAAAGTCTGTTATTCTATGCACAGTGACCACTAATATATATCTGTGTTAATTGTTATGTACTGCAAAAATAAGTTCCTTTGATAAGGGCTGGGAATCTATGGGTACAAAAACCAGGAGTCAGTTTGATACTGTGAGCATTAACAGAATACTAACAGTATGCTGTCCTCTGGGGCTTGTCATATATCTAGCTGCTTTCCTTGGCCCTGAAAATGGTACAAAGTTTAGCATTCATCATGTGGAGCAGGGTTTAAGGTCAGACAGTAGTTGTTACTCCCAGGAAATGTGTACCACTAATGCACCAGTGGGCATATCTTGCCAGTCTGGTTGTTATTGCTGACAGCATTCACAGCTGAACAAGACTGATGGTTGTTTTTCTCCTCTGAGAGTGTGCTTAACATTTCAGCATTATGTTGAAACTTCCAGGTCAATACCAGCCTGATTTCTCCATGTTCTATGACTCAAGTATGTTATGTCTTCAGCAACACAGTTTTACTATAAGGTTTGGAGGGTAATTAAGAGCACTGACAATATCCTGTTATGTTTTGGGGCCCTATGTGACCTCACTGGACATCAAGTCTAAAACAGGTAACCACTTCTTGATTTGTTTTCATTGTTAGCCTGTGTTGTCCAGTAGGGGCTTACTACTCTATTATATTAACTCCATTTATACTCTTTTTGTATATGAATATGTATAGGCTCTAGGAATTTTCTAGAGTAGAAGGTTTTCATATGACAATTTTGAAATATCTTTACTATAAAAGCCAAATAATTGCACATAAAATGCACAATAATTGTAAGAATGTACAAAGGCTATGTAAACTCAGGTCAGACAAAACCTCAACATGGAGTTTGGGAGGTAAGCACAAAGTTTCACTCTTAACTAAAGATATAAGCACTTGAAAGCTACTGGAAGATGAATAGTCAGTTTTCTTAAGGAGTGTGGTCAATGGTTTGTTGACCACATTCTGGCGGAACATAGAACATCCAGAAATATATGGGCGACACAAACTGTACTTAATGAGCCTTTAAGAAAAAAATAAGAGGCATTAATTGCAATGGTGAGGAAGGGAGATTGGCTCTAGGAAGAGGTGTGGGATGGAATGAGTGTGATTCAAACACATTGTATAAAATTCACCAAAAAAATGAATGCTAATTAAAAGTAAAACATGCAGAGTACTTATGTTCCTTTTGTAAAATTGATTTAATCTATTATTAGCATATAAAATGCATTTTAAAATATAGGTACATGTGCGTATAAGATTATTCATTTCAGCTCTGTTTTTAAAGCAAGAACATTATAATAGTGTCACAGAATACTCTAGATCTATGTAAAGGTGAGATGCATTATAGAAGAAAATAACAATCTCATGTAACATTGGAATTTTCAACACTGTAAGTATATTTTCTACTCTAAATTGTGAACATAATACTAATTTAAAATATAATGACATTTCTTTTACCAAAAACTGTGAGCAGTCATGAATAATTATACAATATAATTCTCCCCACTAAATATTTGGAAAATACCGTAGTAGATTATCTTTACTGTCATATAAATGTTCCTTTCCCTATCATAACTTAAGACTTTACATCTACCAACCTATCAACCACTGTGTTTTTTTCCTATATTAGAAAGGAAATTTAGGCCTAAGATGCACTTTCTTTTAGAAGTTATCTTGGCCACCTAAACCGGAATTATTGATACATCAAATATATCTTAGACTCTTATTATCCTCTCTATTTCCTTAAACTGTCTGTAGTTAGCTATGAACCTGTGGTCTTCTGACCATTCTGTGAGAAGTATATCCTTATAACCTCAGCACTGATTGTAAAAGAAGGCATCATTTCAATTTGACCTTCAGTTATGTAATTTGGATATTGTGCACACTGTGAAGACATGTGAGCCTTGCCTACGACTTCATTGAGAGATCAGATGAAGTCATCCTTCTCAGGAAAATAATAATGCCTCTCACATAAAATGAACTAGAGAGTGGGAAAGCAAAGGTGTCAGTTATAAACTGTAAGAAGATATGTTTCAAAGCCTCTATATTTCCATTTGGACAAAATTGGGCCAGTAGACAGACAGGAGGTCATTGTACTTTGATAGTATAAATGTCTATTCCTCATTTAAGTGTTGACCTCCTCTTACCATTGTTGCCTCGTGATTACTACTAAAACAACAGCCATGCAGCACAGGATATGTGCCATGAGCTTCAGGAAGGAAGTGAATGGGCCAGCATCCCTACAGGCTACTGAGTGCTCACAGAGAAATGGTTCACCTTCAGCAGGCAGTACCCTGGATTGGTGAAATCCAGGCTTGCTGGCTCATTGTACCTTGTATATAGCTATGAAACCACATAACAGAACTCAAGATTATCACTATCATATAAAATATTTCTGTATGCGCTCATTAAGTGACCTTTATTCTCTTTCTTACTACAGCATATGGCCGAGGACAAACCTGCTAACATCTGGCCTGGTAAATAATGATAAAAAATTCAGAACACAGGGAAGTCTGATGTATATTTAATACTTGACAAATGGTATCTTGAACAAACCAATTTTCATGTGTAAAATTATAAGAAAAACAGTTCATTTGTATTATAGAAATCAAAATTATATCATATAGTTTAGCATTCATCATGCCAATATCAATAGCACCCTAATAAAATGAGTGTGATTATTTCTATGGATTTTGGACATATGATGATATGTCTTTAAAATTAAGGTTAACACATTTAGGTGACTAATTATTAGACCTGGAGACATTATTAAATTTACCTGAAGGGTTTGAAAGTGAAAATATTTCACTTTTCCACACATCTGTTGATCATGTTTTACTTTAAGAAATCCTTTTAAGCAAACTTTCATCCCACGGGAGAGCTCCATTGATCACGCTTTCAGGGGCAACTTAATTAATGGGCCTGTGCTATGGCATTATGGCGGTCAATAAATATTAATAGTGTGAGTCCACTCTGCTGAGCACCTTAAAATAATCTAAATAAATAGATCATTTTATATGGCCAAATCTTTCTTTCAGCCTTTCCACATGGAAAATGAAAGTGTGCAAAAGAATTTAAGGTCAGCATTTTAGAGCGATCCTCGGTAAAGGCTGGAGGTAGAGGCCATTATGCATCTGAGGAAAATGAGGTGACAAAGTTTTATTTTTATGGAAAGTATAAAGTCCAGTAAAGCTTAGAACCGAAGAGCATAATCACTATCCTGTATTACAGCCCTCATTGCCGAGCTATACTACAACGGAACTATGCTTTAAAAAACTATTAGACTCAGAGTAGTTTGGGGTTTACAGGAACATTGCAGAGATACTGTAGAGAATTCATGTGTGCTCTTAGTCCATCCCGCTGCTGTTATCCTACTTCAGTGGAGTGCAGTATTTAAGAGGTTAATAATGATGTGTGGCTGTTAATATAACTAGACAATCCACTCCAAATTCACCTATTTTTCCCTAATATCTTTTTTAAAAACTACATTATTTACCAATGTTAGCATTTAACAATTGGCCATCCTTCAAAGAGGATCTATGAAAGTTTTCCAGACTCTTGTTCTTAATGGTATTGTCCATAGAAATGAACACGCATCAAATCTTTTGCAAGTATCTTATTTATTTTCATCTGATTTTTGTTTTATTTATTAAAACAATTTATTTTTTACTTTACATCCAAAGCCCAGTTTCCTTTCCTTCCTCTCCTCCCGTTCCTTCCCCTTCCTTCACCCACTCCTTCTCCTTTTCTTTTTAGGAAAGAGGAAGTTGCCCATGGATATCAACCAGCCTTGGCATATCAAATTGCAGTGAGACTAGGAGGACCTTCTGCTATTGAGGCTAAAGGATGCAGCCAAGTTAGGAGAATAGATTCAGATACAGGCCCTGCTCCCAGTGTTAGGAGTCCCATATGAAGACCAAGCTACACAACTGTTAACATATGTACAGTGGGCCAAGTCAGTACCTTGTAATCTCTCTGTTTGGCAGTTCAGCCTCTATGAGCCCATATAGACCCAGGTTAGTTGATTGTGTAGGTTTTCTTGTGGTGACCTTGACCCCTCTGGCTCCTTCAATCCTTCCTCCCTCTGCATCTGTTTCCATCAGTTGCTGGGTGAAGCCTCTCATCAGAGTTATGATAGGCTCCTTCCTGTAAGTATAGCAGAATATCATTAAAGGTTTCAGGGGGTGGGAACCCTCTCATGGCATGGATCTCAAGCTGAACAAGTCATTGGTTGGCCGTTCCCTCAATTTCTGCTCTGTCTTTACCATGGTAGGGTAAAGATATCTTATAGTCAGGACAAATTGTAAGTTGAAGGTATTGTGGCTGGATTTGTGCCCCTGTCCCTCCATTGGAAGTCTTGTCTGATTATAAGAGTTGGCCAGTTTAAGCTCAATATCCTACATAGCTATGAATCTTAGCTAGTGACACCCTCATAGAGTCCTGGGATTTTCCATTGCCTTATGTTTCTAGCTAATTCCAGAGATGTCCCCTATTCCAGTTATCTCTCCCAGTACTCTCTCCCTCTGTCCTCCCAATATCTGATCACACTTGTTTCTATCCCACCTCTCCGTCATCCAGTCAGCTCGCTACATCTACCCATCTACCCACAATGTCTATTCTATTTCTGATTCTCAGTCAGCTTTGAGTGCCTCTTCTTGTGCTCTCCTTGTTACTTAGCTTCTTTGGGCCTGTGGATTGTTGTAGCATGGTTATCCTTTACTTGACAGCTAATATCCACTTATAAATGAATATATATTATGTTTGCTTTCCTAGGTCTGGGTTCCCTGTATGACCTTTTCTAGTTCTATCCATTTGCCTGCAAATTTCATGATGTATTTTCATTAATGGCTGAGCAATATTTCATTATATAAATGTACCACATTTTCTTTACTCTATGATAGATGAACATCTAGGTTATTTCCACTTTCTGCTTATTATTATTATTCTGCTATGAACATAGTTGAGCCAGTGTTTTTGTGGTATGGTAGAACATCTTTTGCCTATATGTCCAGGAGTGGTATAGCTGTGTCTTAAGGTAGAACTATTCCCAATTTTCATTGAAACCATCAAATTGATTTCCAAAGTATCTGTACCAGAGTGCATTTCCACCAGCAATGGAGGATTGTTCCCCTTTCTCCTCATGCTCACTAATGTGCTGTCACTTGAGTTTTTGATCTTAGCCATTCTGACAGTGTAAGATGGTATCCCAGAGTCATTTTGATTTGCATTTCCCTAATTACTAAGGACACTGAACATTTTCTTAAGTGCTTCTTGGACATTAGAGATTCCTCTATTGAGAATTTTCTGTTTAGATCTGTGCCCCACTTTTAATTGTGTTATTTGGTATGTTGATAACCTGTTCCTTGAGTTATTTGTATATTCAGGATATCAGCACTCTGTTGGATGTGTGGTTGATAATGATATTTTCCCATTCTGTGCACTGCCATTTTATACTTTTGACAGTGTCCTTTGCCTTACAGAAACTTTTCAGTGTCATGAGGCCCCATATATTAATTGTTGATACTGGTGCCTGTGCTATTGGTGTTCTTTTTAATAACTTGTCTCCTTTATCAATGTGTTCAAAGCTATTTCCCACTTTCTCTTCTATCTGGCTTAGTGTATCTGACTTTATTTTGAGGTGTTTGATCCACTTGGATTTGAGTTACATTCAGGGTGATAGATATGAATTAATTTGCATTTTTCTACATGCAAACATCCAGTTAGGCCAGTACCATTTGTTGAAGGTGCTATCTTTTTTTTTTTTCATTATATAGTTTTGGCTTCTTAGTAAAAAACCATATATCTGGTGACTTATTATAAATCAAGATGCTTTATTTCTGGGTCTTCAATTCAATCTCATTGATCAACTTGTCTGTTTTTATTCCATTAACATGTAGTTTTTATTCTGTTGCTCTGTATCATAGATTGAAATCAGGGATGGTGATACTCCAGAAGGTTTTTCTTTTCCATATGAAGTTGAGTATTGTTCTTTCAAAGTCTGTAAAGAATTGTGATGGACTTTTGATAGGAATTGCATTGAATCTGTAGATGCTTTTCATAAGATGGCCATTTTTACTATGTGAATCCTACTGATCAATGAGCATGGGAGCTATTTCCATCTTTCTATTTCATCGATTTCTTTCTTTAATGACTTGATGTTCTTGTCATACAGGTCTATTACTTCTTTGGTTAGAGTTACACCAATACATTATATATTATTTGTGGCTACTGTGAATGGTGTTGCTTCCCTACATCCTTGTTCATCCCATTTAAAATTTTCATATAGGAAGGCTACTGATTTTTAATTTTTCTCTTGTACCCAGCCACTTTTGTTGAAGATGTTTACCAGCTGTAGAAGTTTCTTGGTAAAATTTTTGAGGTTGCTTATGAATACTATCATGTCAACTGCAAAAAGCAGTAGTTTGACTTCTTTTTTTTTCCAATTTGCATTCCCTTCATCTCCTATAGTTGTCTTTTTGTTGTAGCTAAAGCTTCAAGTATAATATTGAATAGATACAGTGAGTAGACAGCCTTGTCTTGTCCCTGATTTTAGTGAAATTCTTTTAAGCATATTACCATTTAATTTGATTTTGGCTATCAGCTTCCTGTATATTGCCTTTATTATATTTAGGTATATGCCATGTATCCATGATTTCTCCAAGACTTTTTATCATGAATACCAATGTCCTTTTCCGTATCTGATAATATGATGATGTGCTTTTTAAAATATTTGTTTATATGGTGGGTTACATCGATGAAATTTTGTATTTTGAACCATCTCTTTATCTCTGAAAGGAAACCTGTTTGATTTTGTGGATTTTGTTGTTGAAGTGTTCTTGGATTCAGCTTTCATGTGTTTAACTGGATTTGCATCAATGTTTATAAAGGAAACTGTTCTGAAATTGTCTTTGTTGAGTCTTTGTGCACTTTATGTATCAGTGTGACTATGACCTTATAGAAAGAATTTGGCAATCTTTCTACTGTTTTTATTTTGTGGAGCAACTTGAGAAGTATTGGTATTAGATTTGAATGTCTGGTAGAATTCTGCACTAACACCATCTGGCTGTGACCTTTATTGGTTGGGAGACTTTTTGATGTTGTTTTGTTTTTGCATCGTATTTATTACCTTTTAAAATATCATTTCTCTATTTTATTTTATTTTATTTTATTTTATTTTTAATCTTTTTCATTTTACATCCAGATTGTAGCCCCCTCCCCTATCTTCTCCTAGTCTCATCCTTTCTCCCTAATCCCCACCCCTCCAGCACTCAGAAAGAGAGAGCCCTCCTCCCCTATCATCTGACCTCAGCCTATCAGGTCTCATCTGAAGTGTTTCTTCTGCTGTGGCGTTGCAAAGCTGCCCCACCACAGAGAAGTGGTCAATGTGTGGGCACCGGAGCCCTTGTTAGAGATAGCTCCTATGCCCTGTATTATAGGACCCACAAGGAGGCTGTGCCTCCTATCTACTACATCTGAACAGAAGGTCTATGTCCTCACCATGCATGGTTCTTGGTTAGTGTACCAGTCTCTGCAGCAAAAGCTCAGCCACCCCTAACCCCTGTCATGGATTTGTTTGTTCTTTGATCTCCTTGTGGAGCTCCTGTCTATTCCAGGTTCTTCTATCCTCAACTCTTCCATAAGACTCCTTGCACACCATCCCAAAGTTTGACTGTGATTCTCAGTGTTTGATGACATCCTTTGCTGGGTGGAGTCCTTCAGATGACTTCAGTGTTAGGCTCCCCTCCTCTTCCTTCTCTCCAACTGCTTCCTGTGTCTATTCAGTTCTTAAAATTGTCCCCGTGTGACTCCTGAAACCTGAAAATGGCTGCCTTAACTTGTAATTATATGTATGTATATATGCCTCTTTGGAAGCAGGTACTTTTGTGGGAGCAGACACCTGCATAGGAGTAGGCATCCAAGTGGGGACAGAGGCCTGTGTTGGGGCAAGTGCCATTTTTGTCTTGATCCCTGGTGAAACCAGAGTTGTCTGATTACTTGAAGCAAGTCATCACAAGTGGTTGTGATCTATCCAAAAAGGGTGCTGTGACCTAAACGTCTGTCCTTTCAAGAGCTGTATTTACTCTTAACTTCTGGATTGCCTCTGCAGTCTCATGTTTGTAAGTGATTATCTTTATCATATCTAATTAGTATATAGTGAATTCATATAATCAGGTTGCTTAAAATTTTCTCAGGTGAAAAGGAATCAACAGGGGACAATTTTAAGTGACCTTGATACAAATCATACCAATATAAATATAAACTTTTATTTATATTTGTAGCCAAGGCTGGCCTTTATATTGTTTCTTTAGCCATCCAAATTCTGGAGTTACTTTTTATGATTATACGTATTCATTGTGGTTGTGGTGTGAATAACCTCTTGTCACCTATCAATGGAACATGCCAAGAGTGTGATGCTGACCATGATTACTTGACTAAGGTATGGAACTCCAGGTTCCTACACTGACAAATCACCACCTCCCCTCTGAATCCTCCTTTGGAAGCTGTTCCTGAAATCACACTGGATCTAGCTATGTAGTACTAAGTTCTGCGTCTTGGAAAATAATTACCTACATAAATTGTTTTTAATATTCCTTTTCTTTTTTGAAAAATTTTAAATTAATTTATTCATATTATATCTCAATGGTTATCCCATCCCTTGTATCCTCCCATCCCCCCTCCCTCCCATTTTTGCCTTATTCCCCTCCCCTATGACTGTTCCTGAGGGGGACTTCCTCCCCCTCTATATGCTCATAGGGTATCAAGTCTCTTCTTAGTAGCCTGCTCTCCTTCTAGTATTTGTCTTTTCTCTCCCATTTGTATATTTGGTCATTTACTTATTCTGTGTGCAGTCATGGTTTGAATGCTTTTGAATTATATCCCAGCATTGTGTACCTTGTCATTCAATTTGTTCCATCTTCAGCATTTAGGAGCTGTTTCATGTTGGTTTCCTTTGGATGTATTTTTTTTTGATCAATCCCTTACTTTCTAACACAAAAGTTTCTAGAAGCTTCTCATGCAGTCCATGCCATACCCTGACCAAGTCATCAGTTTCTCTAGGAAGCCCTTGTGCCTTTAATGGAAAAAGATTTAGGGACTTTGTGATATTAGGAGCATATTGTTGAATTATGATACTTGCAAAAATTCCTCTATTTGGAAGGATGAAAAAGTACCTTCTTTGTTTAAAGAATAAGAATATTTTCCATCTAGAATGAATATAGAATTTCATATTATGCCATAAAAGTAGCTGATTGGGAAATGCCATACTTTGTACACTGATAGGATCAAGTAATGGACACTTGTGAATCAGCTAAGAAGTATTAATGTTGAAACGAATAGAAGGAAATTGCATTCCTCAGTGCTGTTAAAGTGAGTTCATGTTTGTCTTCCTCATGAGTAGAATAGTAAAGCTAAGATGGTGCAATGTTCCAATGTCAGCATAGTTTTCCGGTTTAGTTACTCATTTGCCTTTCCCTTCAAACTTTTGCTGCTCTAGAGAAGTGTGTCAAGTGCTGTTGACTATTTTGTTTTGCCTAATATCAAGTAGACAGTGCCAGTTGAACAGGACTGCATTCTAGCCATGCATTTAACTTTCTACATAACACAGGGTATACCATTTCATAAAGTGTCTTATGAGATTAAAAACATGATAGTAGAAAAAATATCTACCTTAATTCTCAATGTTCATTTGGGGTGACCACTCATTAGGGTCATTGATGAGCTAGCAAAGTCTACATTTTAGGTGTGTGTGTGTGTGTGTGTGTGTGTGTGTGTGTGTGTGTGTGTGTTGTTATGTGTTTGGAAATCTGCTCCCTAAGGTGCTTAGGCTTGTGAACCTTGTGAACTTCCTGTTGTTCATCACCATAGTCATCCTGGCATTGTTTGATTCTTTTAGATTTTGCTTTGTCACAAGCTTATTTCAACACATGCACATGGCACATTCATAGTTACTTTTTTCTCTTTTCCTTTTAAAAAAGATTTATTTATTTATTTTACATATATATGAGTGCTCTATCTGTATGTACAGCTGCATGTCAGAAGAGAGCATCAGATCCAAGTATAGATTGTTGTGAGCCACCATGTGATTGCTGGGATTTGAACTCTGGACCTCTGGCAGAGCAGACAGTGCTCTTAAACACAGAGCCATCACCTCAGCCTTAATTACTTTTTCTTATCAACATGGGTGGCTGTAAAACAACTGACCCCTGTGCTGCTCATCTGAGCATATTTTAGAATGAGAGTTACACTTCATGAGAGGATATGTCAGAGATAGGATTGAGAAAGATCATGGACCAGCACAGCCACTATTAAAGAGCCACATTTTTTTATTAGTGTGTATACACAAGATGTATATATGTGTTTGTCATCAGAGGAACACAAACATACACCATGGCACAAATATGAAAGTAAGAAAACAATTATATTTAATTCTCTTTTCCAGCTGTATCTCAGGGATTAATCACACCATGGCATTCTGTGGCATGTTCTCTTACACAAATGAGCCATATTGACAGTCCAAAGTTGCTTGATATGCATTATCTTTGGCTTGTCCATCTTCTATGTACATATAGAGTCTGCCTCATTAGCCAGGAGAAGCAATAATTACCATTTTGTCATTGTTTTCCCATAATCATGTGCTTTCCTTTAAACCTGTTGGTGTCTTGATTTCTTATAGGGGAGCTAGGCTCAGTGCACCAAAATGGATTTGAAAAAAAAAATCTGTAGGTGCTTAAGTCAGATTTTATTCTATCAAGAGCTTTAAGGAAAAGAATAATATTTTCTACCTGTCTCTTGCAAATTCATCTAACATATCCTTCTCTGTTTTGTATGTCTTTTATTAAGTGTCAAAGGCATGTCAGTACAACAGTATAAAAGACCCAGTTAGTGAGACACAAATGCATTGCTTTTCCTACAACCTCTGCCTCCCTCTTGTTTCTGCCAAGCTCAGACTTTCCCTTCTGAGAAGGAAAGGAAACTGCTTGGGAGTTTCCACAATAAGAAGATGTTTGTCTGGTTTAAAAATGTTTTTAATAGTTTAGCCAAGGCCCTTTCCCTCCTTTGATACAATAATAAACAGATATTATATTCACTATTCCACTTGTTATAGATAAAGTGGGGTTAAGACATATGATGAGAAAAAAATAAGTACACATCTATGAATACAAGTTAAAATACAAATTAATCTGTGAAAACCTTGGGCTAGAATTTGTATATATAAAGATTGATGTCATTTGCTGTTCAGTCCACTTGGAAAGATCAGAAAACCATTTCCAAAGGCTTTCTCTGTGTTTACAAGTACAAGGCTACAGTCTTTGGAAACAAAAAGCCGATAAACTAAAAAGAAAAGATACTATACAGTTTTTGTGAACTTCAAAAAAAAAAAAAAAAAAAAAGACCTTTAAGCTGAAACAACCATGTAAGCCTTAAGAATTAACTGAGAAAGACAAAAATAGTAGAAAATCTTGTTCTCTTCAGATTTTGTTATAAAAAGTGTGATATGGGACAAAAACTGGATAGAATCTGCGCTGAAAACATGTGATGCAGGATGAAACAATAAGTAAGCTAAGAGTAGCAAGCAGTGGCTCCTAGCCAGATGCACAGGTGCGTGAAGAAAGAGCATGAGCTGCTGGAAATGTTCTGTGGTTTGATTTTGCTGCTGTTTATACATGTGAGTATATTTGTCAAGCTCACATAAAAACTTAGAAAAGTTGCACCAAGAGAAAACCTACAAATTACTGTATGCTTCTGTTATAACACAACATCTAAGTCAATTAACTTAAAAAGACAACGGTTTATTTGGCTCACTTTCTGGGAGATTTTAGTCTATTTCAAGCAGTATTTTATGATGGAAATAAACTATAGGAGACACAGCTCACATTTGAAAGGGTGGAGGGCAAAAGAAGAAAGGAACAAGGGCCAAGTCATTATACCTGGTCCAAGGGTGTCTCCCCATGGGACTGGGGGAATTCTAAGTAGACAACACCCATGAAAATGTTCACCATTCCCTCAAAGTTCAGAGGTTGGGCACTATGGTTAACAGGTAGTATATCTCCACACCCTATTTAGAGGAATTGTCTCCTGGAAGCAGCATTGACTGAGTAGTCTAAACTCTCTCTGACCATATTGGCCAGGATGTCTCCAAATTGTTCCAAGGAACACTTGTCTACTTGCAGTCACTAAACACAATGTTACTAAAGTCATTAAACAATCATGTTTTACATAACATTAAGCTCAGTTTATAGACAAGCAAAAAAGAGGGTCACCTACTTGAAGCACAAGTAGAAAGGGGAAATCATTTTGGGTGACATAATCTTAAAGGAGGAAAAATGTTCTACTTATGACTCTCTTTGGTATTGAAAAGAGCGTGCTACCTATTGGACTTAGATCCAGATATGCACCTGATCAACACCTGTTAGAATTAGGACAGGCTTCTTAGAGTCCACCACATCCAGAGCCATCTCAGGCACTTAAGGAGGCAGTAGGATGCTGCATGAGACAAAGGAGATCCAGTCTGTGGGGATTTTTGCTCCTCTGGGACTGTACCCTCTTTATGTTTCGATGGAATTCCTGAGCTATTTCCAATATCTAAAATATAATGGAGGCACATGAAGCTCTAAATTGAACAAACTATTATTTATAACAATAATGTGAGTTAATATATGCTGTAACCTTTAAGAATCTAAAAAGCAACAAGAGTGGTTTTGTATTTTTTGAATTTGTACATTGCTAAGCAATTGCGTTAATGTTATACTGTTTGAATAAAAGGGCAAGTTAATTAAGGTTTGAAGTACTGATAATACTTATCTGCAAAGATTTTGATGAAATTTTATTTAGAAAAGTAAACATGCCCAGATAACACATGAGTTGCAAGTCACTAAAAGGAATTGAACAAACAGTAAGTTAAAAATGACAACACTTTTCTTTGACTTCTGTTATATCCTGTTTTTTTTCTCTTTAATATTTGGGTATAGTTGCCAGATGTTTTTATGTAAGACTGATTCCTTGCTTCAAACAATTATGTCAGAATTTTCTAAGAGTAATAGAACTAAAATGTCACAATATGAGTTGGGATTTACAATTAAAGCTGAACAATGCTTTCACTAGAGTGGCATTCAAGTGTCAATGTCACTGAGGCAAAGCACCAGGCAGAGCCTCTAAGAGCTGAGAAATTGTCACACTTATGTAAGGCCAAGCTTCGGAGGCCTCAGTCCTTGAAAAAGTCTGCTACTGGGTTTGATTCTCAGTTCGCTGTCTTCTGAGACAGTGTGTTTGGTGTATGTTTGGTGTATGATCCAGACATCTTAATCCTCAACAGCTATTGCTAGGGTCATGACACTTTAAAAAGTACAGACTCTCCAAGAAAGAAATTCAGCTTTCTACTAGCTGTTCTAGTAGCTCATATTCATATTTTTCATAACTTTTATTTTTACCAAATTCTGGAAAATTCTTATTCATTCTTTGTTAGGACTATGAAGTGATTTGGTTTGTAGAAAAAATTTTCCATCATAGAATAGAATCATAAAGATTGGTAACTCTTACTATTACCTGGAGCTTCCTATAGTCAGATGATTTTGAAATTAATATTTCCTTTTTTTTTTTGACTGACAACTGGCTTAGAAGTGTTAAATAAAATTAGAAATTAAATACAGTCCAGTCACTAACTTTAGTATGTGTTGTTCAGTTTTTACATAAAGTCCTCTGGAGTCATTTAACTCACTAACTAAAATGTGTTTTTTTATTTTTTTTTTTATTTTTCATTAATTTATTCTTGTTACATCTCAATGGTTATCCCATCCCTTGTATCCTCCCATTCTTCCCTCCCTCCCATTTTCCCCTTATTCCCCTCCCCTATGACTGTTCCTGAGGGGGATTTCATCCCCCTGTATATGCTCATAGGGTATCAAGTCTCTTCTTGGTAACCTGCTGTCCTTCCTCTGAGTGCTACCAGGTCTCCCCCTCCAGGGAACATGGTCAAAGGTGAGGCACCAGAGTTCATGTGAAAGTAATATCCCACTTTCCTCTCAACTGTGGAGAATGTTCTGGATAAGTAAAATATGTTTTACATAAAACCATTCTGAAGATTCCAGTTGGCATTCATACTTGTTTTTCTAAGTGTCCAGACTAAAAAAACAGATGAAATAATCATTTTACTCCATATTTACAATGTATCTACCTCATTATAAAAATTAATAAATGAATTAAAATACATTTAAATAAAAAGTTTAAGAAAGTGCAGCATCTACCATATATCTATGAACTAAAGCCATCAGAAATGTCAATTCATCCTTTTGCTTTAATCTTTATTACAAGTTTTCCTGTATTTGTACACATATATATATTGGAAAATCTAATTGAGGAATGTAGGTGTCATGAGTTGTCTTGCCTGTCAACTTGACCTGCCTCGAAAGATGGAAGATCAACTCCAGATTTGCCTCAGTCAAGATGTCCTGTTGCTGTGGCTGTGGGACATTTACTTAACTAGTAATTGATGTATGAGGTGGATCCTGCTGTGGGTAGCACTCTCCAGAAGATTAGAGCAGATTGCTGGAGTTAGTTTGAGGCCATACAGGGCAATTCAGAGGTCAAGAGAGAAGCCAGGTTGTGTAAGTTAGTTGGGACAGTGTGAGGGGGAGGGTATTGAGCCAGAACAGCTAAGTTGAACCATCCAGCCCAGAGTTCGCTAAGAACAAGAAAGGGTGAGCTTATTAAGCAGTAAATCATAGAAGCTTCTAGGACTAGTCCTAGGTTAGCAGACAGAAACAGTAAGCATCCGCAACAACAAGTCAAGGAGGCAAATAAAAGTTCCCTTTACACACATCAGAGATTTTTGTTTGTCCATTTGTTTGCTTGCTTCGTATTTTGAGACAGGGTTTCTCTGTATAACAGCACTGGCTGTCCTGGGCCCTCTTTGTAGACCAGGCTGACCTTGAACTCACAGAGATTCAATTGCCTCCGCCTCCTGAGTGCTAGGATTATTGTTCAGTGGATAGAAGTTAAAGTAGAAACTTATAAGTGGCCAAAGTGAAAAGAGTATGTGTGTGTATCAGTGGTATGCTCAGACACAAGTATTTCTGTATCACATCCTCCTTTTCTCAAGGCTCAAGGATAATTATGGAAGACAGGTTAAAAGAGCCAGGGTCAAACAGCATCTGCTGAAGATGATAAAGCCACTGTACTCATGGACACAAAGCACCTGTGATTGCCTGCACAAAACCAATATAGTCAACATTATAGCACTGAGTGGTGAGGGACCCATAAGTTCCCACTCTTAGCTGAGTAGCTACTGAAAACTGATGTCTACTTAGGGATTGGGATTTTATTTGTTTTAAGACTATTGCTCCTGGTAGGTATCACATACTTCAAAGGATGACCCAACACCCATGAATATGTTGGCAACACAGGTATGACTCCATGGGTTCTTTAAAAAAGAAAGAAAGAAAAGGACATAAAGTTGGTAGAGAGGGTGTAGAGAGTCTTAGAGAAACTATTGGGAAAGGTGGGAGGGAGTGTGATCTAAGTATATTTTATGCATACGCACAACTCTCAAATACTTAATAAAATACTGTATTGAATAAAGCATACCAAGTAAAAGAAAGGATGTAAATTTCAAGGGCTGGAAATAAGAAGCATAAAAATTCTGTTTCTCTAATCTGAATTTTCGTAATTGTATGTGGCTTCTATAATGTACATAAGGTAAGTGCAATAGTTTAAATATCTACAAAGGGACAAAAATGTGATCCATAGTTAAATATCAGACATAAAGCCATGGACATGACATTATAATAATTCATTATAGGTTTATCTTCAGAGAAATGTTAAATCTGTAAATTAATTGAAAATGTTACTTATTGTCTAACACAAAAGGTAGCTATTATATTTAATTAAAATATGGTGGCGTGCACCTTTAATCCCAGCACCAAGGAGGCAGAGGCAGGCGGATTGCTGTGAGTTCATGGCCAGCCTGGTCTGTAAAGCAATTCTAGGACAGCCAAGGCTACACAGAGAAACCCTGGTCTCAAAAACCATATATATAATTTATATATATTAGTGTCTAATTTCCAAATAAGTACTTTTAAAAAAATAACTTGCCCTCTGGCCATGGTGATGCAACTCTTTAATCTCAACACTCTCGGAGACAGAGGAAGGCAATCTATGTGAGTTCAAATCTAGCCTGGTCTACAAAGAGAGTCCAGGACAGCCAAGGCTACTGTCTCTAAAAAAGAAAAAAAATAAACTTTCTTCATAATCCAAATTAAAATTTTCTTTACACATATTTTCTTGTTTATCTTAACAAGACAATTTGTTTTCTGGGCTGGGAATGTTGAAGATGATTTCAGACATGCAGTTTTTAACGCACGGGGTCCTTTCTTTTCAGAGTGATGTGAGTCCTGCCAGCAGTACTGCCTCACTTCCCATCAGCCCTCTCACCGAAGAGCCTCTGCCTTTCAAGGTAAGATATAGTCATACCCTTCAAAACAGTTTTCAGTATTTTAATGTCAACTAATGTTGTATACTATATAGTCCACCCACAGATGTGAAGTGATCTGGTTGATTCATCTTACCTGGTTGGTTGCCTTTTGTCATGTTTTATTACCCGTGAAGTGCAGATCCACTTCAGCCTCCTCAGCGCTGAGACTGGGGCTGTGCATTGCTGTGCTAAGATCTCATTCATCTTTAAATGCATAATTGCAAGTGTTGTTTTGTTTCATTTTTCTATTACTACGTAAAAAATGAAGGCCGGGATATTCATGGAACCATTGCACCCATAGTGTATGACAGGAGAGCTGCATTGTAACCTTTTGGTTCGTATGGAGTAAGGGTTTTCATAACATGTTTGTAGTTAGTCCTTGCTTTGCATCGAAGTATCTGCAGTATTGATTCTGCTTAGATTTTCTTTAGCAATGCTACTTAATTGTACAAATGTTACAAAGCAAAAGTTAACATTAATTGTGACTTTATTCTCCTAATCGTAGGCCTCCATGTGATACAAATATGGGCATTTCCTTGTTGCCTGCTAGGGTTAGGGTTTTTAGCCTTTGCATGACAACTGAGTTGTAATCTGAATAAATTAATAAAAAAAAGAAAATCTATTTTCAATAAAAATTCAATAAAGAATACATGGACCAAAAAAAAAAAAAAAAAAAAAAAAAAAAAAAAAAAAAAAAAAAAGAAAAGAAAGAAAGAAAGAAAAAAATGAACTGTATCAACAATTTTTGTTTATCATTAATGTTACTATAAATAGGGACAATCTATAATAGTCTGGATTAAAAAAATGGAATATTTGGATAATGCATTTAGGTTCAAAGATTTTTTTTGCACAATTTGCTTTAAACTCATAGTGGTGCACACTTTAGTGTCCATTGGGATGTGTATGATAAATGTATATAATACTATTACCTGGGATTTTGTACTATTCTGTACAAGGATTTATGTTATTAAGCATCATGCTACATACAGGCTATGCAGAGTCAGCTACGGCTTCCCTTCTTTATCATATTGTGTCACGAAGTCATGCCTTCCAGAAGGCTCGTCCATTCAGGACCTTTAGTTTCTACCCAAACCTGAGTTGTTTTATGATTAGTGATAGATTTAATAAAATTATGAAAATATAATTTCTGTATCAAATAATTGAGAGGTACTGCATGACATGAGGCTATATATATGTTGACAAAATGAGACCATAACTTGTGCTCAAAGTTTATTGTCATTTGGTACTTTCCTCATAGTATGTGGAACAGAGGTCATAGAAAAATCCTATCTTTACAAGGACTTTAATTGAATTTTCAGAGTATCACCAGAAACCATTTTCTCTTCTTAATATATGGATGAATTGCAATGCTAAAAATGAATGCATTTTTAACAAAGGTTAAAATGAGTCGTTTATATTCTGGAATCTGCTGATATAAAACTAATGGAAGTACAATTATTTTGTTGGACTATTTGACTGGTTCTAAGAGATCAATACTGTTTTTGAGCTAATGTGTGTAAGTGGTTCTTGAAGGTTATTAAGGCTTTCAAGAGTTTAAAATATGCAGCATTGGCTTTGAGTGTCTAATATACTTAAAGTTCCTAGTATTTTACTTATGTGAAAAATATTATTTATACTGTTCAAAAACTTGTCACACATAAAACTTAAAATTATCTAAAATTTAATTTTTAAGTATACAATAAAACTTTAACATTAGCTCATTTTATCCTTATAAATTGACATTCTATAAATGAATAATATAAACTCTTTATTCTTATATAAACACAAAATAAAAGAAAATAATTTGGCCCGTACTTTGCTGGTATTTATTTATTTTTAAATATTTTATTAATTTACTCATATTACATCTCAATTGTTATCCCACCCCTTGTATCCTCCCATTCCTCCCTCCCTCCCACTTTCCCCTTACTCCCTTCCCCTATGTCTGTGACTGAGGGGGACCTCCTCCCCAATATATGCTCATAGGGTATCAAGTCTCTTCTTGGTAAGCTGCTATCCTTCCTCTAAGTGCCACCAGGCTTCCCCATCAAGGAGACATGGTCAAAAATGGGACATCAAAGTTCACATGAAAGTCAAACCCCACTCTCCACTCAATAGTGGAGAATGTCCTGTCTATCGGCTAGATCTGGGTAGGGGTTCGAAGTTAACGGCCTATATTGTCGTTGGCTAGTGCCATAGTTTGAGCAGGACCCCTGGACCCAGATCTGCACATCATAATGTTCTTCTTGTAGGATTCTAGGACCCTCTGAATCCTTCTATTTTCCCATTCTCCCATGCTTCTCTCACTTAAAGTCCCAATAGGATGTCCTCCCCTCTGACCCACTTTTCTGGTATGTGAAGACTTTCATGGGACATACCCTTTGGACTAGTGTCTCGATATAAGTGAGTATAAACCATTTGACTCTTTTTGCTTCTGAGTGAACTCACTCATTATGATAATTTCTAGTTCAATCCATTTGTCCACAAATTTTGAGATTTCCTTGTTTTTAATAGCTGAGTAGTATTGCATAGTGTAAATGTACCACAGTTTCTTTATCAATCCTTCTACTGAGGAACACTTAGGCTGTTTCCATGTTCTAGCTATGGTGTCAACCAGTATGCACCGTATCTGATCTACTTTGCTAGTATTTAAAACATTTGCTTAAGATACAGAGGGCATTTAGGTACTCTTACAATCATTAAAAGAAGTAAACTCTGATATAGTAGTTTCTAGGTGTCTATAACTTTATTTTAAATTATGATACTGAACTGAGGAGAGAACACAGTCATTCAAGTGCTTGCCATGGATTCAGTCTCAGGACCTACTTAACAAAATAAATTAAAGGTGTTTGGCGTGGTAAAATGGATTTGTCTTCCAGATCTGGGAAGGCTGAGACCAAAGTATTCCAGGGGATTTGTAGGTAATTATCCTAGCCAAGTACAGGCCCTGACTAATGAGAGAGCCTGTCTCCAAGTACAAAAACTAGACAGTACCTGAGGCATAATATCTATGGATGTCTTCTGGGCTTCACATACAAATGCATACGTGTATAGCCACACATACATTACACCAACACACACACACACGCACGCATGCACACACACATGTCTAACTAACATGGTAATATTTTTTCAAAAGAAAGAAATGGTTTCTTTACTAATGTATTTACTTACTAGCATAAAAGAAAAACAAACAACAAATAATTCCCTCCATGAGTCAACAATACAGTGGAAATACAGAAGTGGAAAAAAAGATATGGATTACATTTTTTTTCTTTCTTCAAGAATGTAACATGGGCTTTCTTGTAAAAATAAGCCCCATCAGTTTTGAATCAGTCAGATTTTTTGTTTCAATGACAAATGCTTGAGGGAAGCAGTTAAGAAAGAAAAGATGTATATGGACTTGTGGTTTTATATACTTTAGTCTGGTGTGGCTGGCTTCTTGTTTCTTTTGCTGTATTGAGACAGAACATTCTGAAGGCAACATGCTGTAACTCATTACCTTGCTGCTCTGAGGCAGAGCGGAGTCTTGGGACGGGGGCAGGAGCAAGTTGTACTCTTCAATGGTGCTTGCTTAACAGCCAGTCTCATGTAACTAGTTCCTTCTTCACTTCCACAATTCTGTTAGTCTCGACAGGTTTTGGTTCTTTAGGCCAGAGCACACATAGACACACACAGAGGCTTTATTGACAGCTTAGATGTCTGTTATTCCAATCATACTAACATTCAGGCATACTGCCAGTTTCCCAAACTGTCATAACTCCAGAACTAAACCCAGCATCACAGAGTAACATTGAGTAAATAAAGCCACTATGTTTGAAGACAGCATAGTGCAGAGGCTAATGGGGGATTTTGTAGTTAAATAAACAACAGAGATCACATTCTACTTTTGCTCATCCCTGTTTGGGATTAATCTATGACTGTTGGGGTAAAGGAACATTACTTGTGTCAGCTAATATATGCATTACAGTGACATTTCCTTTAAAGGTCTTCAGAATGACATTCTAAGTTGATTTTACACATTAGCACCTAAAATGAAGGCAAATTAATAATTATTTCAATATCCAATAATTACAGCCCTATTAATATCTGTATCTTTCTTCCTTCACTTAGTTATTTTGAGAAATTTTTACACGAGTGCTATATTGACATAATTTCTAACCTTCCTTCTTACTGCTACCCCCATATCCTTATTTTAAATTGCATGTTTGCTGAGAAATTCATAGTTGTTAGGAATGTTCTACAGTAAGATATAGTAAATTAATGTTACAAAAGGCTAGAAATATTCTGAAGATAGTTCACTATTGTGAGAGGTGCACATGGCTTTAGAGACTTGGAAATTTAAGCATCAAAGATGATAATTCTTGTTTGATACCAATGTTTTTTGTTTCCAAAAAGTTGTTTCCATCTGTAGTAGTATTGAATCCAAACCTTCAAATTCACTTCTTAAAAATCTGCTCTGAAAGGCATTCTAACTTTCACTTATAATTTAACTTAATTCTACCTTCCCACACAAAACTTTTCAAGAGCTGAGACTGTGTTTTCTCGTGTTTTTATTTCTTTATGGATTTGAGATTCTCTAGTTACCTTTCTTTGTTTTCTGGTCTCCTTTTTGCCTAAGGCATTCTTCCATTTCTTAATTTGAGATTTTCCTCCTGTACATAAAGCAGCAAGGATACTGAGAGAAAAAAAATCTCTTTAATATAATCTTTGAAGTAGCATTGTATCTGACCATTCTTCTTCCATAGCCCTGAAGTTAGCTGTAAGGAAAAGCATGCTAATTTGGCTAAGAAGAACATAGAAATATAAAGTCACTTCTCAAAAATTTTCTGGGATATTAAGGAAGAAATACTGTGTGTTACCAGCATAGGACCATAAAGTCTTAGCGCAAGACTTATTGACATGCAATATAAACCACATGATTTGTTCTTTATTATGTAAAATTTGAATTATGTATCACTCTAGATGGATGGTAAACTATATATATGTATATATATATATGTATATATATATATATAGTGTGTGTGTGTGTGTGTGTGTGTGTGTGTGTGTGTGTGTGTGAAGATGGTATCTTATAGTGTATGTGGTAGTCAGAGGATAATTTGTGAGAGTGCTCTCCTTACACAATGTGGGTTCTGGAGACCAAACTCATGTCATCAGACATGTTGGTTAGTACTTTTACCTAGTGAACCCTCTAGCCATGCAGGAGTGTACATTTTTATTTTAGTATTTAATAAGAACCAATTTTTTATTCTTTTCTTAATAAAAGTCATAACTGAAAAAGCTGTAAGAGTATAAATTAGATATTAATCTCAAAGGTTTTACAGCATATGCAACAGAGATTATTTTTCTATTCTAAGACATATACACAAACCATTCACTCCACTTGAGAACCATTGTTCTCATGGGGTTGAAAGATCCTTTCACAGGGGTCATATGCTAGACATCATGTCCATCAGATCGTTCCATTGTGATTCATAACAGTAGTGAAATTACAGTTATAAAGTAGCAACTAAATGATTTTACAGTTGAGGATGACCACAACATAAGGAACTGTACTAAAGGGTTGGAGCATCACGAAGGCAGAGAACCACTGCCCTAAACTGTGCTCAATTTCAAGAGATGGTTAGGACTTCAGCTCCTGCAATGCTCTGATATTGTAGACATAAGAGGAAGAATGTGGTTACCACCGCTTCCCAAACTTCCAGGAGGGAGCCTGAAATTCTTCCTTCTGTGTGGCCTCTGGAGCAGATGGATCTATAGACAGCTGAATAATAGTTGCTACTAATTTTAGAATGTAATATTTTGCAACGAAATTTTAAATGTGCTTACAAATTCAGAAAAGTTAGATGTTAAGATTCAGGCCATTAATTCAAAAAGGTAAATATTGAGCAATGTAAGTGGACACCTCTAAATTGGATAAGCAAACGTTCATTTCCTCCTTTAGCCTTTTAGGTATTAGAAATTTCTGCCATTAATTTTAAATCCTCATGATTATGATCTATGAAAAGTGTCGCAGGACTTCTGATACAGAAATTGAAGTTTATTCATATTAGGCTTTTTAAATATAAAATATTCTAAAAATGTAAAAAATTAAAATAGCTCCACTAAATAAAATAAACCAGATACCTCCAGTCATTTATGATAGCCGAATATTTTACACAATGAATCACTTTAAAAATTAGGAGTGAACATTTTTAGGAGTGAGAGGGTTTGAGACAGGGGTTTCTCTGTGCAGCCCTGTCTACCTTAGAACTTACTTTGTAGACAAGGCTGGCTCCAAACTCAGAGAACCACCTACTTCTGCTTCCCAAATGCTAGTATTAAATGTGTAAACAAAGCAAGGCTTATAATTTATTCCTTCAAATATCCTGACATCAATATAGCTACAAGTTGGTTTGTCTAGAAGTACCACAATGGAACAGAATAGAGCCTGTAGGAAAGAGGAGTCGAGGTGGCAAGGCCATTACAGAATCATCCATTCTATGCTCTACACATGTGGCTAGTGTAGATTTAATTATAGTCATTTTTCATCTTTGGGAATTAGAGGTCTCTGTTAATACTTGAAATAACTTTTTGTTTTTCCAGTAAGAGCCCATTATGGTATATTTCTGCATCATTGCTTCAGTTATCTAGTAACTCATTAATTTGCTTATAAATCAGTTTATTGATTAACTGACAAGGATTAATAATGTTTTAAGACTTTCATGTCTCAATGTAAACAACAAACCAAAAGTCCAATTTCATAGTGTCTGAATTTTCACACACACAAAAAAATAAAACAAAACAAATACTATATAGTGTGTCAGGGATGACGGTATGATTTTCTAATAATAACTTTAGGAGATATCTAATTTCTATAGTGTGATCACTTTCAGCAACCATTTCTGATTAGTTATAAGGTAGGATGACATCTCTGTTTATGTGTGACTATGTAAAAAACCATTTAAAATTTGTCAGCTCCAAAATACAGTTTTTACTGAAATTCTATATAGGATGTGAGCCCTTCTGGATAGATGTTGTTTAAGGTTTTAAAGTAAGTGCACTTGCTTTTAGGCTAGAAATTTATATGCTCTTATGTTTACTACTTAAATGTAAGAAAGATAAATACTGACATTAACTCTGGTCCAGTACCCAGGGTCTGAGTAGAACCGTTAGATTTGTTGCAGCCGCTGCCTGCCGTGCTTTGTGCTCCATTGTTTCTATGGGCCCTCTTGAGTTATTGTAAAGTATGGATATTTGAGGGTCATTAGAGTAAATTTTCTGTGAGAAAGTATACTTTTCAGGCCAGGACTACATGAGGATAATATACCACTAGCAGCAGGAAGATCCAGTGGCGTACATGTGATATATTTGTTCAGTGCAGCCCACTAGAGACTCACCATGGAGGACTCCATTGCAATTCTGTCATCTGGGAATACCCACCACTTGGTGCAATCCCACACTCTAGAAAGAAGTCAGGTGTTCAATATACGCAGCCGTGTTTTTTGTACAACACGTCAGCAGCTGGACACCACTCTTGCCACCATGGAAGCTTTGTGTACAGATTACTGGCAACAAAGATAATCCCAAAGATGCAACCAATTGACATAATTGGCATCCACATAGGAAAGTCGTATCAGGAAGAGTAATTCCCGAGGGCTGTTATATCAAAGTGCCATGCATTATATAGCTCATTCAATAGAGGTTTGTTTTTATAAGTGCTTTGGAGAATAGATATTAAGTCACTGGTGGTTTTGGTTTCATTATCTTTGATGTCCCATTGCTTAGAAAAGCACAGCTTCTTACTGTGTCCAGTAAGTATGGATTCTTCATGCTCTCTTCTCACTGCCAATCCTATTGACCCTAATGTGATCATCAGCGTCTTCCATTTCACACCTATCACTCTTTAAAAGTCTTTTCTCTAAAAATGGTCATATTGGGAACTTTATGAATGCAGGGCCACACAATTCATACTGGAACAAATAGGCAGACTTAGGCCTGCTATGTGAATTCAGACAGGGAAGAAGTTTGATGAAACATAAGAGAAATAAGTTATAGTTTTTGACAGAAATGACAAAGAAAGAAATTATATTGTTATTACTTTACATGTAGGGATGTGATAATGTCTTGTTAAAGTAGTGTCTAGTACTACTAAGTTCTTAGTCAGGCGTAGGAATTTTGAATCTGAAAACCCAGAAAGAATAAAGAATTTTCCTGATCACTATACTCATGACTATAGGTATTGTGGTCATTTTCATTTCTTTTTGGGGGAGATTGTCAATTAGAGTGAAATTAGTTTTTTATTATTTTTTATTTTTATTTTTACATATATATATATATATTATTACACATATATACTAAAAATTACCTACAGCAAGAAGAACCACAAAACAATCAGGAATTATATAAGTGTTATATTCATAGGGCTTCGACTATTTGTATTTGGCAGCCTTAAAGAAAACATCTTTCCTATCCTGGTGAGTCTAAAATTCTGAATGAAAATCAATATTTATCATATCTCACCGTTATGAATGTAAAACATCTATCTAAACCTAAAAACATCTTAACCCCTAAACATCTAAGCTTCACTGAAAAACTAAACTATTTGGTCTTCAACCCCATCAGAGACTTGAGAAGTAATAAAAATGAATTATCTGAGAAAACAAGAAGTACAGGTTGGCAGCTTCCAAAGTGAAAAAATGAACAAACAAACAAACAAAAAACAACAGAGACAGTTTGCTGCCTGAACAGTCACCCAAAATTCTCTATAATGTTGGAGCATCATCTCTAGCCTTCTGGTCCAATATATCTGACAGACATATTTGTGAGGCAGGACTTATTAAGGACTTGCTTACCCTGACTTGGCAGAGTTTGGCTGTCGACTCTGCCTGCATCCAAGCTTGCCCATTTTTAGGCAGAATTCTGTCTATGTTAGAAATGAGGACACTTTCCCCAGTATCTTGTTTGCCACATTGAAGCCATCTCCATAAGGAGGTTCATTGATGCTCATCATCTTCTTTGAGCTAGGCTGTGTGTTGCCAGGAGTTAACTTGTCTTGCTGTCAATGAATCTTTAAACTAATAAACATATCTTTAAATGCCATATTCTGTATGTCTCTGAGATTTTTAAAGATCTCACCTAACTATCATTGTGCAGGGTCCATGCTAATTTTCTCTATCATTCCAATTTTAGTATATGTGCTGCAGAAATGAACACTATTTTTATTTATATTCATTTAGCTAATTAAACATTATGCCATAGAGTTTGAATTAACTGGGTGTCTGTCAAATCTTGAAGACTACACAGAATGTAAACACCTAGTAAAATATAAGTTGAAATAATGACTACCAGTATTATCCACTGTAATGTTTCTCTTGTATCTTTTTCTGATTTTTTTCTTTCTCATTCTGTAATAAGTTTAGAATTTCCCTATTATTTGACCCATGCTGACAGTACGGGTATTGTAGAATAGATGATCTTTCATATAGTCAGAAAATGAGGTTTATATCGTAGTAAGGGGAAATGCATAAATTAAAGCCCAAGTGAATTGTATTTAATTTGTGCTAAAAGACATGTAATATTTTTCAGTCACTTCCAGGACTTCCAGGCAAAAAATTAATGGGAAAGCAAGTAAATAACTTACGGCTGCACATTGGCTTTATATTGCTGTCCAAATTCTTCTCCTACACTGTCCAAATACTATTAGGCAGCTCTGTACGAGATAAAGAACTTGTCCATATTAATATATACTAAACAAAATAGCAAGGCCCCTGTCATCTGGAACTCAAACACTCAGTTTTTATCTCATTTAAATTTCAGTGAGTTTGTTCAACTTTATCCAAGTTGGTGCCTGCGATTTTATCTGAAATTTTCAGGATTCCTCAAGTGATACAGAAAGAAAAGCTTCTCTGTGGAATGATTTGTTTAGCATGCTTTCAGTCATGGGTCTTGCTTCCATCTGCATACCCTGGTGAATAAATCCCTTTAATTAAATGATAAGATATCATCTGCAAAGAGTTTGTTAAAACATGATCTTGGGAAAATAGATTCAAGGATCCGTTTTTTAATGTCACTTAGGTACAGAGAACCTCTGACAGTGAGCTGATGCAGGTATTTAAAATATATTGCACAGAGCTAGGTTATAGATTTTGTAGGAGAAATTTGAATGTAGTGAATTTCATGTACAGAGTGTTATCTATCTTTGAACACTTCACTGTTGTGGTTATTTTAGAAGTATGGCCTAATAAATGTTTGTTTTTAGGCTAATTTTTATGACAGTGGTATTTTCTAACTTGCTAGGAGTCAATGAAAACACAGACACTTGATGTACTTTAGAATAATCCTTTACCTGAGGCAAGGCAGATATTACCTCCTAAGCTATCCCTCAATAATTTCCAGTCTCCATCCCACTCAATATGCTTCTAATAATTTCTACTTGGGCTATCTCCTATCTGTAATTCCAAAATACTTGCTAATGTACTGCATCTCTTTCCATGAGGAACTTCAGAATTCCTCCTCTGGGCCCACATGACTCTACTCCTATCCCATGGCGATGCTCTTCCTGCTTTTTTCCTCTGTCCCATCGCTTTTCTCCTAAGATTTTCTCTTCCCAAAGCCGAGGGAACCTTCACTCTACCCCTTCCTTCTGCAATGCCCAGGGAAAGGTTTATTGTAAAATATATCAGGTATCTGTGTTTTCATTGATTGCTATGAAGTTATAAAATTGCCACTGTAAAAATAATTAGCCTAATAATAAACATTTCTTAGGCTATACTTCTAAATTAACCACAGCATATTGGCACCCAGTGATAGGTGCCACCTTTAGTGCTCTTCCTTTAAGCTTTACATTATTTCGGGTGTTTATGCCTCAACCCCCCTTCCAACCTCTCAACTCTACATAGGAGGGAGAAGGTTAGTGGGGAGAGGGACCCTTTTACTCTTTAGGATCAATTGAGGTCTTTTCTGCTATATCCGTTTCTGCTAACAGCCAACACATGCAGCCATCTCCCCAAGGTGCTAGGTCTGAAGTGTTTCTCTCTGTCTGCTCCAAACCACCACACCATCGGTCTCTGGTCTTTTCAGACTGCTACATGCCACATGCCAACACTGCACACCAAACCAAGCTCTGTCTATTCTCTTATTTCTACCCTGAGAACCGTAAACCATGCCCATCTCTGTGTAGCAGGAGGAAGGTCAAGACCAGCTGGCAAAGGCCATGCCCCTCATGAGAGTATGGACAAGCTAAAGCTCAAACTAAAGTCTCACACTTGGGATCGGAACAAAACCTTATTTATATAACACAACTGAGTTTACAAAGAAACCAAAACTCCTATTAAACATCACTGAATTGAATACTGAATCTGATTGTATGTAAAGGACAAAATATTGTATTGATATAAGAAAACTCTCTTATCTCACTATAGAATCATATCTATTTGTTACACGTAGGGTGTATATTCTTGTGATAAAAATAGGCTAGTAATTGATATGACCATTATTTGATGAACTAACAATTAACTGGTATAACTTACTTATCCTAAACATCATGCAATAGGACTTTCAAAGTATTAGAAGTAAACCTTGTATTATAATTGAGTTGTGTGGGTACAATACCACATACAAGAATAGAAATATATATTGTGTGTGTAAAGAATAATTTTAAATTATCATTCTATACCACTGTATCTAAAATTAAACTTATTTTGGATCTATATACAAAATTCTATACTAATGAATTAAAAATAACGTTGGACGTAACAATTAAGACATTAAGTTGCATCTGTCATCTTCTCATTTGGGAAGCTGCTAACCTGCACCCTCTGTATACCCAGATAATTTTATTCCTTCTCAAGTCTCTGATGAGTTTGAAGACCAGATAGTTTAGTTTTGCAATTAAACTTAGTTGATTAGAGGTTAAGAAATTTTAGGTCTAGATAGATGTTTTAAGTTGATAAAGATGAGATATGATAGATATTGATTTACATTCAGAATTTCAGACTCAACAAGATAGGAAAGATGTTTACTTTAAGGCTACCGAATAGAAATAGCCAAAACACTATGAATATAACACACACACACACACACACACACACACACACACACACACACACACTTACTTCCTAATTGTTTTGTGGTTCTTGCTGTACGTAGTTTATTGTATAATAGTGTGATAATATAAATGCATACATAAAAATATTTTTAAAAAATCGCATGATTGAAAAAAAAAGAAAAATCCCAAATGCCAGTAAAGGCCTAGAAAATTTAGAAAAGAGAGGAATTTCAAATGATTTATTTTTAAATGAAGAGTTTTAATAAACAACTGTTGTCACCTCCTTTTTGATTTGGGACTCAACCTCAGAATAGACCAGTGCTCTCCATGGCGTGATCACTTTATCTGAGAACCATAGAACTTGGCATTGGATGATTCACTGGGCCTCTGCTCCTCAACATCTACTACTGCCTGTAAGAAAGGCTTTGATGTGAAAAAAGAGGAACTGGGGATCAGTGCTGTGCACATCAGCATTTTTAAGATCTCTCAAGGCCTAATGTGAATGTCAGATACTGAAAACCAGTTGACATAAAAAATAAAGTTAAGACATTTGCAGAAAAATTGATGTAACTGGGAATAATCCTAATTATCTTATTTCACAGTTATATACATGTTTACAGCACACTGTCACACCCTCTCTTTAATATTTACAATGGAAAGATTCTAACTTCTTATTAGAACATCCACTTGAGAGACTATGATTATGAAGAGCTACCAAATGTAAACAGTGCAAAATTAGTTTATGTGGGAGTTAGTTATGTTTATCATAGCTTGGAATTGTCTACTTAAGTACCAAACGAATGTTAAAAAATTAAATTAGACTGATACAAGGTCCACAGAGTGAAATTCTGTGCACACTCAAAATTCAAATTTTTAGGTGTTTTTTCTGTATGTGATGCTATTAGCATAGAGGACTAGAACTGAGACCTCATGGATGGTATTAGTGCCCAAGCTTGTTATTCTTTGGTCACTGTGGCAAAATGCCTGAGAAGAAACTTAAAGGAAGAAGGAGTTCTTGTGACCCCAGTCTCAGAGGTGTGAGTCCCCAATCCTTGGACCTGCTGGTATGGAACAACAGGATGCCATGGTAGCCGAAGCATGTCGGGGAGACTCCTCACAAGGTCACGATAGATGGAGCCCCTAAAGATACACCCTGGTGACCCAAGTTCTCTGACCAGTCTTCAACTATGATATTTTACCAGCTCCAAATGATACCGTAAAATATGAACCCAGAAAGGTACTAACCCGCTGATTGAATCAGAGCCCCTAAGACTTAATCACTTTCTACAGGCCCATCAGAGGGAAACCAACTCTAATACAGGAGGCTATGGGAGACTCACATGAAAATCACTATAATGTTATTATGACAACATTCTTAGGGCATGCTTTCTCTCTCATCATATCACAATGTATAGCAATTTGTGTCTTCCAATTCATGAAGACGCACCCACCATCAGGTTCTTGTTCTTAGGCTTCTTAGCCTTTAGAATTCAAGATACACATATTTATACTTATAGGCCACTGACTTTGTGGTGCTCTTTTACAGCAGTCAATGCAGACTAAGATAATGCTGTTGAAACTATAAAATATAATTAATGAGGAATTGAGTGCAGTTAATTACACCTTAAGTGAAATAATTTGGAAAAGGCTGTGTTTTTTTTTTTTCTGGTAACTATTAGACATTATAATAGCTCAGTAGGATGTCTCTGAAGAAAAGCAGATAAAGTCAAGAGTAGAAGGTTGAGCAGAAAAGATTAATGCATGATATATGTACAAACGGCACTTGCACAGTGGGCTGAATGCACTTCTATAATTAATACATGCTAATAATTATAGCAATTAATGAAAAAGACTAATGTATGTTAGATATTTTATGATACCAGGCCTCTATTGCTTTATTATACTGTATAGACATGCTGAACAGCACAATTAATAAATCAATTAATTCATTAATAACAACTTAATAAATTAAGCAGAGTCTCATTTTAAACTTTTATTGCTTTTAAATTTAACACGTCCTCATTGCACTTTCCATAGCCATATAATTAATTTTATAGGTATTCCATTATTTTTATTATTTAAACAAAATAGCATACTGAAGGTACATAACTGAAGCTAGAAATTGAAAAATAATAATAATAAATTCTAGTTAACCTTAGGAAAGTAAGAATAATTGTTGTGCTCATAAATATTAGCAACATTTTGTAAAAATAAACTGCATATGTCATTCTTAATAGTGTAGGAAAGTAATGATCAGTAGATTCTCAAACAGATTCCTAGCATTTTGGTGGAAGCCCTTTATAACTACCATATCTTTTTTTCTCATGTAATCTCTTACCTTATAGTCTGGTAGGATTGTTGAGGAGGTCACAATCAGAGATAATTATCCATGTTGCTGACTGATCATTTTATGTTAAATTACATTGCACATTCTCCTTAAGAATAAAGCTGCATAATTAGTGTGGCTAAGTCTTGCTTTAAAAGAAATGACATTGCGACATCACTGGAGCCAATTAGGTTTTACCAGTGGAACAGGATTGTCACGAAGTAGCTAAAGGTAGTGGAGGTCAGCTCACTTTTCTCCTTTGTATGTCTCTGCCTGAGGTGGGACCCTTGGCAGTGGGACCAATAGGAAAATTAAGGGGTTGTATTTGTCAGTACAATCTACAGGAATAAAGAGAATAGTGATGCTCTTGCTCAGTTATACCATTTTACTCTTCTTATCTACATTTTCACCATCCTTATCACAACCATTAACAAATATCTAATGAATCTTACAATGTATAAGAACTAATAACATAAGTGGGTATATTTTATTCTAATTATAGGAAGCTGCATAAAATTATGACACTAGTTTTAGTTGAGTCTGGAAAACTGAAAAAGATTCCAGCTGGATGTATGGAGGTGAATAAAATTCCAATTCAAGTGTCAAGCTAGAAGCAAAGATAAAAAGCCAACAAGCATTCTGTGATGTGTTAGAGACGGCTGTGAGCTCAAGCTGGTTCAGAGGATGATCTATATTTTACATAAGCTAGGTTTTCTTCTACAGAAAGTAAGGTGTAAGAAGCAGGCAAAAGAACCATATGAAAGACTAAAATTAAAGAAAATTGTATGCTTTGTAAACTTAAATTCCACAAAATAGGGTCTCAGATTTACTTGAAATTTGCCAGCTACTAAAATACCAAGTAGACCTGACCAAGTAAAACATAAAAGATATATCGATAGCTTTATACTACATATAATTATTGATTTGCTTTCTGAATATGCTCCAAATAGAATAGAAACTCTCTGCATTCATATTAAAATCAGAGTTGTGAGGACTTTGAAATAATTAATACCTACAGGCAGAATTTTACGTTAAGATTTAGGCAAGGTTTTTTTTTTCATGTCATCATTCTGCCCTCTCCTTTAACCCTTCTGACACTTGAGGACCCCCCTTATTTCTCCAGAGTCTATCCAAATAGCTAATATTAAGGTTCACGGATTAGCAACCTTGATTTCATTTGCACCTCCAACTCCTGGGCATCAGGCACATCTCTTAAAGATGGAGATGATACGTGACTTTCTGCTTACAACACCCAGCTGTATTATGCATGTAAACTGAATTCTATCATTCACCAGGGAATCTTCATTCTATTCATTAGTGTTTAAATAATTATCATAAGTTAGGGGAAGCACATTAGTTGCCCCCGTATTTATTATTAATTAATCAATTAACTAATACAATGTAAGAAACTTTTCTATGGTTAATTTTTATGGCCTGTTGTTTGGCTTGGCTATACTTTCCCTGTCACTTCTCTCAGACTAACGTCAGCTCCTCACCTACTGCCCAAACACATGCCAACTCCTGTAAAATCTCCCTCAAAGTCCTGCAATACTTGACATATTTCTCATAGAGAAAGTGACATTATATTATGCTTATGTTTAATTCTTTCCAAATCGATGCAGATGTTTATGTTCTGTACATCACTGTGCCAGGACAAGTACAGAACACACAGCCGATTGCGGGGGTGGGTGACGGCGGCACATTTCTAGTTTCCCCTCCTCCACTTACCCTACCCATATCGCTGTGATAATATTAGAAAAATCTTATTAAATTATACAGGGTATTTCAGGTATCAAACTTTCTCTAGCTTATCCCTCCTTTTGAACCTTGCAGACTGGCTCAGCAAAAGCTAAGTACAAATGATACATTTCATGCACGTAAGGGAATTCTGTGTCACACTCTCTTGTTCTTTGTCAGGATTTTATCTTGTATTCTCAAAACTTGGCTTCTGCCTTCCTAGTATTGATTTGATAAGCAATGTCTGCCTGTCGGCTGCATTCCTGCCAACTGCACCTGCATGTTTTTAGGTATTTCCTTTCTTGAGGATTTTTTTCCTAGTCAAGTTTTAGCTATAGACTCATTTTCCCAAATAGCTCATACTGGAAATTGTATGCTTCTCTGAATTATTAATCTTCAAATTGAGGATTACTATCTCATTTTACAGATAAGGAAATTGAAGCCTTGAGATCATTAACAGAACTGACTAGAGGTCCCAGTGCTGGACATACTGCTGAGAACAAAATCTGTCTTGGGTGATTAAATTCGGAAGAATAGCTTTAGCTACTGTACTGTGGAGTCTGCAGTGCTTTTCTGTTACCCATAATTCTGATTGTTTATTAGTTATAGATAGGTGATGTGAGGACAAGAGAAACGCAAAGGAAAGAACAAATCATTAGAGCAAGACAGAAAGCTTGTCTTGAGATTTGGCTTCTGTTGTAGTCATAATACATTCAGATGTTTCTTTCATTAACAAATGGCCATTAGAACCATCTTTGGAATTCTCAAATAAGAGTTACGTTGAATACAATTTGGCTCAAATAATTTGAATCAATAAGATTTCATGGTAGATCATTTGTAGCTTACAAAACTTCTTGGATAGTCAATAGTCTGTACATTGGTAGAGAAAGAACACCATCTTGGAGTGACGACTGCCTGGAGAGGGAAGCTTAGGTATTGAGACAGGAAGCAAAGTGGGGTTAAAGTGAGGCTGGGGATTTCCCAGGGATACTTTCCTGACTTAGTTTAACGTACTTGCTTTCGTTAGTTTTGTCAGTTTTGCTTGTTAGGTGTTTTTTAGGTAGTTAGTTTGCTTGTTTTTTTGGTCTGTTCATCTAATTTCTTTCTAGTCTCCCACTGCTAACTGGAGACAATGCCTGGTTTTATAGAATGTTTCTACCCTCTAGCTTTCAGATGCCCAGCTTTCCTGATATGTAGGGGAGAGGTGAGAGAGTCAGAGCACGAAGGATAATTCCATGTTGAAACCCACCTCATCTCTGGACACATATCTGAGTAATGTAATAAATGTAAATATTCAATTTTGAGTGACTATCTGTAACAGTATATATTTTTGACCAGACTAAATGACAATTAACATTAAGAAGTTTATTTCTTTGTTACAACAACAAAGTTCACTGCTTAAATGGTTAACAAATAGTCTTTTCTCTGAAATATGGAAAGATAAATCAATGCACATTGGAAAATATTACCTTTTTGTCAGCAATAATTTCTAATGGGAAATATTCTGGAGCTCAACTGTTCAATTCCACTTCATATACTACATGCAAAGATATAAAGAACACCAGCAAAAAGTTCTCCATACTCTCATAGAGGTAAATAAGCTCACATCTACTGCAGTGTTTCTCTAAAAAGTGCACATATACAAATAACAATGGCAGGCTTCCATAAGAAGGATGCTTAAATGTCTTTCTTTTTAGTTTTATATGTCAGTTTGATTGCCTTAGTCCAAAATATACAATATTTTTCCAACAGAAACTTCATTTTTCCAATATATTCACACTGTATAAGTAGGTTGCTGGCCACATAATTTAATACATTTCTAAGTGGTAAAAGCAGTTTGAGAGCAGCTGCTTTTAAAAGAGCCTTACACTTATTCTGATTTAAATTACCTATTGACTTGAGTAAGTAATTATAATTGTGTCCTAACACAGTGTAACATATGGTGTTTACATTTTTCTCAAGAGCTCCTTGAAGGGAAAAAATAATACCAAAGCATCACTATAAATAATGTTTTGAGGACCCAGGGAAAAATCCACAATTACTGGTAGTTAATAGACTGTTAAGTAGATGTTGAAGAATTTTGTTTTTTATTGAGTTATTGATGTACTGATTGAATTTTCAGGCATTTGCTTATTACTGGCACCAGGAAATCATGCTCATTTTGAGTAATAAAGTTTTAAGAATTCTTTGTTAATATATTTGTTTTGTTCTGAGCTATGTGGTCCGCCTTCTATAAAGCAAAGCATCACCTCACAGCTACTTATATTTTCGGCATCACAGTATAACATGTAGCTAAATAGATTTTTAAATATTTCTTTTAAAAAATATTTCTTTTTTAATTTATATTTTATATATAAATATATTTATATTTTATAAATATTTTCTTTATAGTTTATTATGTAAAACATTTTTATTTTTATTTATTTTTATTTTGATATTTTTATTAAATATCTTTTTAATTTTATATATAATTTATATTATTAAACATATATACAATAAACTACCTATAGCAAGAAGAACCAAGAAACAGTCAGGAAGTATATAAATGTTACTTTCTTAGTGTTTTGGCTACTTGTTTTTTTAATTAATTAAACATTTTGTATATTTTACAGATATATTTATATTATTATACATATATACAATAAACTACCTATAGCAAGAAGAACCATGACACAATCATTTGCCTATTTGTATTTGGCAGCCTTGAAGAAAACATTTTTCCTATCTTGGTGCATCTAAAATCCTGATTGTAAATCAGTATCTATCATATCTCATCTCTATCAACTTAAAATATCTATCTAGACATAGAAACATCTTAACCCCTAAACAACTAAGTTTAATTGTGAAACTAAACTGTCTGGTCTTCAACCCCATCAGAGACTTGAGAAGAAATAAAATGTATTACATGAGTATACACAGAGTGCAGGTTAGTCTCTTCTCTAGTGAGAAGATGACAGAGACAATTTGCTCCCTGAGCAGTCACCTAAAACTCTCTCTAACATTGGAACATCATCATTAGCCTTCTGGCCCAATATAGCTGACAGATATATTTGTGAGGCAGGAATTATTGAGGACTTGCTTGCCCTGTATTGGCAAAGTTTGGTAGTCAAGTCTGCCTGCATCCAAGCTTGCCATTTTTAAAGCAGATTTCTATTATGGTAGAAATGAGGACCTTTTGCCCAGTGGCCGGTTTGCTATATTTGAAGCCTTCTCCATAAGGAGGTTCTTTGATGGTCATCATCCTCTTTGAGGTAGGCAGGGAGTTACCAGGAGTTAACTTGTCTCATTGTCAACAAATCATTAAAATAGTAAAAACATTTTTAAATTAAACATATTCTGCATGTCTCTGAGGATTTTGAAGACCTTATCTAACTATTTTGCCTTATATTTCTATAGAATCGTATCTATCTGTTATACTTAGGATGTATATTCTTGTAATAAAAATAGACTAGCAATTGATATGACCATGATTTGATGAACTAACAATTAACTTTTATAACTTACTTACCCTAAATAGCCTGCAAATGGACTTTCAAAGTATTGGAAGTGAACCTTGTATTACAATTGAGTTGTATGGGTACAATACCACATAGTAGTGTGTGTGTGTGTATGTGTGTGTGTGTGTGTGTGTGTGTGTGTATTAAAAATAATCTTAAATTTTCATTTTATACTACTCTATCTGAAATTAAACTTATTTTGCATCTATATACAAATTCTATACCAGTGAATTAAAAATAACCTTGTGAGTAACTATTTAAATATAAATACATTTAAATCTAAATTTAATTTTTTTATCATATTCTTTCTCTCCCACAAGTCACTACAGATCCTCTCTCCTTTCCTACATGCCCAATTTTAGGTTCTTTCTCAAGACAACAAACCCTAGTACAGAAACAAAACAAAGAAAACAAAACTACACAAAACAAAACATCAACATCAAAAAATGCACCAAGCCTTAACAAAATAAAAGAATGAACAAACAACCTCCAAAACTGTGGATCCCTTTATATATTGGTCAACCACTCCTGAACATGAGGCCTCTGCTGCAGGGTCAATGTCACTCCATTGGAGAAAAGTGATTTTTTTTTCTTTTCCCGGAAGGTACAAGTGACAGGTCTTATGTTAATAGTTACACTAGTTATTCATTTATTCACTCATTCATTCATTCACTCATTCATTCATGCATAGAAGTTGGACAGAGCAAACCAACAGAAGGAAAAGAGCTGTAGAGAAAGCATAAATATCAGACACACACACTCAGGTAACCCATAAAAACACTAAACTGGAAGCCATAATGTGCAGAGGACCTGGTGCATGCTCATGTGGGCCCTGACCAGGCTCCTGCAGTCTCTGTGAGTTTATCCGTGTATTGATCATGCTGTGCTTAGAAGCCCTTGTTGTCATGATGTCCTTTATCCCCTTTGCCTCTTACCCTCTTTCTTGGAAGTAAGGTAAAAAGAGACCAGCTCTCCTTCCTGTCATCTTTAGCTTCCTAGAAGGAAGATTTCTGAAACCACATATAGGGCCTGCTGTGCTTTGCTATTCTCACGTCACTAGAGCCTGAAAAATGATGTAACTTTTGACTCCATGCATGCATTTAACATAACACATTACCTCCATATTTGCTACTCTAACAAACCACAGCTTTGTAATGAATCAAAAAGGAGGTTATCAGATAAATAACAGTCAGTGTCATGAATAACTTAGTGTCTTACAGAAAGCACTCAGCTGCTGTTCTTGTTTATTGTTGTCTGCTTATTTATGAACATTTTATTTATACCACTCCCAGCATATTATTGTCTACTCTGTGTCAGCTTTCCCATCTTGTATGATCTATCACAAAAATCATAAATTCTTGTTATGTTTGGATTAAAATGGTAGAAATCTTGTAAAATACTTATTGACTCTGGATTCAAACAATGGATATTACTAGCTTGGTTTCATTAACACTCCTTACTGGCAGATGCACAAAGCCAGGGAAACTTGTGGCACTTCTGAAGATAATCGAACAATAAGAAAAGTGCACACAGTCTGTTTATTTATGTTTTCTCACAAGTAAGTGGCCAAACTGTATTGTTAAATTTGAAAAAAAAAACTTCATTGAAATACCAACAATCATTTAGGTATGACTATTAGAAACACTGCTAACTATAGTCATTGTTTAATAAAACAATCAAAATCTGAACCACCTAAAATGATATTATATATCAAAGGTCCATTGATTTCCCTTATGCAATTAAACTGAGGGAGAAAGAGCCAATTATTGTTATTACTTTGGGTAAATTATATGCAACAAGGAGTTAATGTTTCTATAATATACTTCCTGATTTACCCAGTGTTTTCATCTCACTTTAAAGCCAAGATTTCATAACACGTAATAAAATATTTAATGTGTTATGGATTGCTTTCTTTCTAAATATTAAATAGCATTACTGTGGTCTGTTACAACTTTGTAATGATTCATAATATGACTTTTATCTCATATTAAATTATTATCTACAAAAACATAAGCAAATTTCCAACATTTTATAGTCAACTATTCCATAATGATATGCATTAAAATAAATTAAAGTTTAGAGTTGAAGTTACTGTGAATGAGAAGTCTTGGAGCCAGGCTGTGTTTGGAAAGACTGGTTGAGTGATTAAAATGTCAATGGCTATGGAGAGTTCAGAATGGTGCAAGTTCAAGGACTAATTACGATTTATCTGCTTTTAGTGCCTTTGATAGCCATGTATATGCACACTTCTGAGCAGGACCCAACAGCTGGTGACTAAGAAGTAGAAACCCTTTGAAATGCGTTAAATAATAAGACCCTAGTTTAGCCAACCAAAAGGCCAACTCTTCAGATAGCAACTTAGCCTATAACTGAGATTTCTCTCTGTCCCACATACTTCTCTTTCCACCTGTGTATTTGAAAAGTGGCTTAATTTGTGATTTCTTTCTTCTCTTACTATAAAAAAAAAACTTCATTAAACCGCTTCCATGTTGAAACTGGAGTTGAGGTAACCTAAATTTGTGGTCCTAGGCTGTAGAAAACTCATGTTTGGCTTCAAAGTAAAGTATCTCTTGTACCCTTTGAGATGAGAGTTGTGTTTTCATGTTGACATTAGCTACCAGAGAAAGACTTGCTTTCAGGGCTTGAGTTTCTACAGATTTATTTTTGGGGCCTGTAGTATGCCTGACTGTTACTAAGAGTCATAGGCGATATTGGGTTGCTTTGATGATGGCAGAGTCTTACTCCGGGATCCAGGCTCCTGGAAACTACACAGCTTCCGAAGCCACCCCACACAAGTGCCTTATCTCGCAAAATTGATGGAAGAAATGTGTGGAAAACAGAGAGTGTTACAAGCATGTCTATTATACACAGAGAGAAGGACACACATATAGGCAGACAGTGCTGGGAACAGAGAGGCAGCAGCAGTTCCCTAAAATAGCATACCATTAGCTGCTCATATTGGGGCTTTTGAAGAACTCATGACAGTAGCTGGGGTGAGGTATGAAGGGAGTGGGAAGGTCCAGTTGGCCCAAGCAAGTGTCAAGGTGTCTCCTCGAATTTTCAGTCACTACTGAGGAGTAGCTTTTAGGGTGAGGGAGCTCAATTAGGTGATAACAAAGTAAAAGGAAGTGGAACTTTCTTCTTTCATAACTGGCCTCCATCAAGAACATCATCAGATCTGCTGCCTTGAGACCTCTGACTTACTTGACCTATTATTTCCTGTTCTGGTCAGCAGCTTAATGTAATGCATCAAGTAATCTTCAATTGGCAATGCTGAAGTGCTCATTGAAATCAAACATGTCTTACAGTTTTCTCTTATGACTGGGAAAGCTATGAAAATCATGTCCCTTGTATTTGTAGTATCAGATTGCGAATTGCAAGAAGTGCATGTGCATACACCTCTGTGTGTGTCTCTGTCTGTGTGCCTCTCTCTGTTTCTCTGTTACTGTCTTTGTCTTACCGTTGTGTTTGTGTGTGTGTGTGTGTGTGTGTGTGTGTGTGTGTGTGTGTGTGTGTTAAAATCACTGAGCAAAGTTCTCTGTATGCTTTAGATTTTCCTTAAGCACTGATGGAAATATAGGTACTCCTTAAGTTTCCTTAAGTGTTTCTTGGTGAACATCAGTTAAAACAGTGAAATATGGAACACATTAGATGTCCATATTGGAATCTCCTATGACACAAATATAAATATCTTATGCAAACCATAACTAAATTTATTAAAACTAAAACTTAATGCTCTATATAATTTCAAGGTAACACCATTTCTCCCACTATTGAAAATGTACCTTTATGTAGGAATATTTACCATGGCTTTTCTTAGGTTGTCTTGGCTTTAAAATGAAACTGAGTAAAAGTTAATACTGAAATGGTGATTGGATCTAGAAAGTTACTTATCAAGGAACCAAGAGAACAGAAAAGAGACAGATTCCAAATAGGCAATGAATCCATATTCACTTTGAGCATTCGGCAACCACAAGAGAGCTCTTTTATTTCATACGCAAGAGCCTAAGTGCTCATATTTCCTGTTCAGGTTTAGTACTTGTGAGCTGGCCAGTGGAAGGCATTGAAGATACTGTATGATTCTTCTGTTTAGATTTCATTATTTCCTTTCTGTCTAAATGTAGTTCAACCATAAATTAGGAGAAATTGAACTTTTGAAAGAAGAGTAGTAAACGCTTACAAGCAAAACTTTCCTCCCAGCAGAAGAACTGAATTATATTTGTGTAACAAAAATAATAAATGAGAAACAAAAATATTTTAGATTTTTACATGCTGCCTAATAGTCTTTTATGTGCTTAATTTAAGATATTTTTTAATTATGTGTGTACCTGTTTGTGTCTGGGACTGTGTTCCTATGAGTGCAGGTGTCTGCGGAGACCAGAGGAAACACTGGTTCACTTGGAAATGGAGATACAGGTAGTTGTGACCTAATAGGCATGGATATTAGAAACCAAACTCAGGTCTTCTGCAAGAGCTGATCTTCCTCTTAAACACACAGTCATCTTTCCAGGCCTGTGATGATCAGTTTTAATAGTCCAATTCACTCAACCTAGATTCACCCGGGAGAAGGGCCTCTGAGAATGTCTGTGAAGGATTCTGTCAGTATGCTAACAAGGGAATGGCAAAGATCTACCCAGTGTAGCATCCTGAGTTGCATAAGAGTGGAGAGGCAAATTAAACACAAACAAGCTATACACTGATTTGTGCCATATACTTCCTGACCATGGATGCAATGCAACCAGCTGTCTTAATCCCCTGTTGCTATAATCCCGTGGCATTGATGGACTGTAGCAAGGAACTGTGACTCATACCAAGCCTTTCTTCCATCAATTGCCACTTTTTCCAGGATGTTTATCCCTGCAAGAGGAAACAATGAAAATTTAAACATTTTTACAAATTTACAAATTTGTAGATTTAAACAAATTTAAAACATTCTGTAAATAATAACTACAAGTTATTTTGCTAACGAGATTTACAAATATCACTTTAAATATGGTCTGTACTTTGACCATCCCCACACTCACACCAGTGCCCTTTTCTTCCTCCTGTTCATTCCTTCCTTTCTTGTTAGCCTCCTTAGTAATTCAGTCTTCTACCTTCATGTAAAGGTGCATACCTTTCTGAGCCTTGCTTGTTTCACTTGACATTATATCCTGTTACATAAGTTTCCAGTTAACAACATAATTTTGTTTTTCTTTGCTGTTGAGTACACACCCATTACGTATAGGTGGCACATTATTTTTATCTCTTCATTTGTTGACAGATGTCTAGACTATTGCCTAACTTGCTTATTGTGAGTAATTATTGTTGTACACAACAAACTCTGTTATGTTTTGTTTTGATTAAATAGTTCCTTGAGTATATGGCATGAAATTGTACAGGCATATCTGATGGTAGTGCTATATGTTCATTCATGGGGAGTTGAGGAAAATCCACAGTGACTACACTGGTTTTTATACCTCTTCTGGGAGTATGTTTGCCAGTATTTGTGCTGCTCACTTTCTCGATGATACCTGCTCTAATTGGGATGAGACTGAGGTCAGTACAGTTCTGCTGTGTGTCTCTCTGTGGGATGAAGATCTTGAGCATTTTCTTGACCATGCCTTCTTTCTTCCTTTTTGAGAATTATGTGTTCATTTATTAGACCATTAAAGTTTATGATTCTTGGTTTCTTTTTAGGTTGTAGAAATAACAAAATAACAACAAGAGCAAAACCCATAAAGTACCTCAGTAATATGACTTTATCAATAAAAAAAAGAACTAAAGGATAAGTAAATATTCTGTCTGTGAACACAAATTCCTGAAGAGAAGCCATCTCTTCAGGTAATGACTCAGTTCCCTTGATAGGGAGGCCTGGCTGCACACAGTGGAAAGGGAAGGAAACTATCTGAATGAGACCTGATATGCTGTGGTCATATGGTGGGGGAGGATGTCAGAGGTCCCCATTTATCAGAGGGGAGGAGAATAAGGCAGAAGATGGAGAGAGGGGAGAAAAGGGAAGATACAAGTGAGGGGATAGCAATCGGATGTAATCTAAGTAAATTATAATCAAGTTAAAATTTTTGAAAAAAAAATCTCAGTACTGGGCAGAGATGGAAGTATTTAAGGTCCAGAGGCAAATTACCTTACCTTGGGCTAATTTTAGCCCTCCAGATCATCCATTACTTGTCCCACTTTGTATCAAAACTAGCATTTTGTGACAACAGGTAAAAACCTTGTAGAATATATTAGAATATTTTGACTTATCAGAACACTGGCTTCTCCCAATTGAAGAGCTAAGACTATCGTCATATACTATCTTAAACTTACAAACTAGTTTCCTCCATCTTTCTATAACTGCGTCTCTGAAAACTTGCCTTGATTTATGATTTTCTTTGTTCTGTAAAACTACAGAAACTTCATGACACTGCTTCCTTTTTGAAACATGTAATGTGGAGTAACATAAGCCTGTGTTCCTGGGCCAAAGTCACTCTGAGTGGCTCCAAAAGAAATTCATCTAGATGAGAACTAGCGGGGGAGGGGGTGGTTTTTTGTTTTGTTTTGGTTTGGTTTTGGTTTTGCCTTGATGCCTCTTGTTCAGCTCTCTGCTACAGTGACAAAAATGCCTGAAAAAATAAATTTAAAGGAGGAAAAGTTAATTTTATTTTACAGTTGCAGAGGACTCAATTGGTCTGTTGTTGTTTTTGGGCCCATGGGGAGATAACATCATGTCAAAAAGAATGTGGTAGGGCAAAATTGTACACCTTATGTACAAGAGATGAAGACAGAGATAAAGGAAAGGCCAGCAATGACAGTAACATAATTTCATGCCTGTAGAGCCCATCCCTTAGGCTTCTGTTAATCCCTGCCCAACACTTCTGGGCAACAACATTTCTTTCCAAGTAGAGGATGTTATCCTTCTGTGCTTGCCTTCTGCACTCTCAACCTAACATTAGTCATAGCATCTCAGGCTGAGGACCAAGTCTTTAGCTTATGAACCTCTGGGAGACTTTTAAGATTCAAGCTATAGAGTCTTTGAAGCAGAACACATGCTTAAGATCCACTATTTTAAGTCACACCTACAATCTCACCGCTCTGGGAGGCAGGGATAGGCAGATCTCTGTGAGTTTGAGGCCAGCCTGGTCTACAAAGTGAGTCCAGGACAGCCAAGGCTACACAGAGAAACCCTGTCTCAAAAAAAAAAAACAAAAAAAACAAAAAACAAAAAACAAAAAAACCCCACAAAACCACAAAAAAAAAATGCCATTTAAAAAAAAATACAGTCTGATTTATAGCCTTGACCAACTTCTGTGGCATTGCTGGAACATATGGCTGATTACACATTACTAAGCCAAGTAATTAAACGCATTGTTGGGAAAACAACAGTTTCTCTCCACTGTCCTTTTTTGATAACGTCTGCTTAGGATTGAATCACATTATCCCACTATAGTCTGTTCTTTCTGGCCCAGTGTGTGCATGCTTTTTGCTGAGTGATGCCTAATGTCTTCCTCCCCACAGCCACGAGGGGTGGCTGATATTAAAAACTGAGAGTTTTTCATGAACAGGCAAGCTATTGCTTAGAATAAAACACTAAGATTAATTCTCCCTTTAGTGGGCTCCTTTAAGGCTGTTTCTATGTGGCCTTGGGGTTGGTTCTGACATGAACCATGCTGCTATGGTAAGCATCTCTCCCACCAATAAAAAAGCATATGCAAGAATGGCAAGGTCACTGGTGCTTTTCTGTACCTCTGAGCCTTTTCTTTGAGAGAGGATCATGAGAAGGATTGTCCTATGCTCTGTGCTCAAGGACAAAGAAGGACATGTGTACCTCTTTACAAATTGCTGAGAACGTAGTTTATTAATTTCTACAGAACTCATTTGAAGTTTTTGAGTGTGTATGTATTCCCAGTGTGTGAGAGAAGATGCATGTGGAGGTCAGAGACAATGCCTTTTGCTTTTCTACCTTGTTTGAGTCTTTTGATGCTCATGGCTGCACACACTGGTAAGGCCTTGATCACATAATCTTAAATACTAAAATGTAGAAAGGCTGCCTTTAAATTTAAGTCACACAGAACGCATAAATTCAGTTAGTTAACTTAGAAATGTACAGCTGTAAGATGTGTGTTTCAGAAAATACAAAATACTAAATATTTGTAGTATACATATATGTGGAAATGTATAATCTCTCTATATAAATCATATGTATATATGACTTAATTTTCACAATACCTTCCTCTAATTCCTACATTAGCTTTTAAAGCAAAACAACAAAATTTCTTTATGTCCAAGTAAAAAAATCAGAACATTTTTAAAATTGGACTTAAGAAAGTGATTTGTATGTGATGACAGTATGTAGAAAGTCTCAGTAGTGTTTTTCCAAAATCAAAATATTTTAATATTGCAATTATAAGTGAACAAATGTTACACTAATTTTTATAATGTGAATATTGCAATGACTTTTACTGAGTAATTATTTCTTATTTCGAATAATGTCTGTAAAATATATAATAGATAAAAGAGTAAGTGAAGTTCTATGTACTATTTTAGATTGAAAAGTGAATATTAATTCAGTCAGTAAACTATTTTTAAGACAACCAAACTCCAATATTGTTTCCTTAGTATATGAATCCTTTTTAACTTGTGACTAATGACACTATTGAGATTTTATCATTACCATTTTGCAAGAGCACAGATGACTCATTTTTTTCTTTCCTCCCATGTGAAACCTGCGATTACCTTTGAAACTTTTAATTCTCATCTAGCATTTTAAGTCTTTCATAGCACACGTCTTACTATTTTAGTTCAAAGCTTGATTGTTGTCTGTCAAAGTTTTCAAAATTAGTAAAAGCAAGCCAGAGAGATACTCAGGAAGTAAAGTGCCTTCCACACATACACGAGGACCGAGTTTGAATCACCAGGACCTAGACAGGAGAAGCTCTCACCTGGGTTCCAGTGCTGGCAGGGTACAGAGAAGGTGAAAGCCTGGAGCCCCTGGGCCAGCCAGCCTAGCCAGATCAGTGAGCTTCAGCTTCAGTGACATGCCTAGTCTCAGAAACTTAAAGGGCAAAGAAACCAAGAGGCTGAAAGACAGAAGATTGACTTCTGGCCTTCACACACAATTTAGCACAAGTGCACACACAACTCTCCTCAGCACAGCAACACAAGTGTGAACACACAACCACATTTAAAAAACTAACAAAAAGTAAATCTGAAAATAATTGTCTTAGCACTTTATCTTTTTTATATGTAAATGATGATTAGGTTTATTCTACATATAGAAGCCTGAATATACATGTACGTCTTTTTACAGCTGTAAGGAGATGTTTGTTTATGTCCATATACCTGTGAATGTCAGTTCAGTCAAGTAAATGTTGGAAGATATGTAAAGTTTACTCTCGTATTTTGCCTGTGAACATATTTATATTACATCTTAATTGTTAGCCCATCCCTTGTACCCTCCCATTCCTCCCTCCCTCTTTCCCCTTACTCCCCTCTCCTATGTCTGTGACTGAGGGGGGCATCCTCTCCCTGTATATGCTCATAGGGTATCAAGTCTCTTCTTGGTGACCTGTTATCCTTCCTCTGAGTGCCACCAGGCCTCCCCATCCAGGGAACATGGTAAAAAATGGGGCACCTGAGTTCATATGAAAGTCAAGCCCCACTCTCTACTCAACAGTGGATAATGTTCTGTCCATCGGCTAGGTCTGGTAGGGGTTTGAAATTTACTGCCTATATTATTTTGGGAGGATCTGGGTCCTGGGGTCCATCTCAAATTATGGCATTAGCACTTTATCTTAATTGCTATTCAGCTATTGAGAATGGTGGACTGGAAAAATATTTGAAATTTTTAACTTATGAAATTTATTTATTCCTGGGCATGATGGTGCACACCTGTAATCCAAGCACTCTGAGAGGCAGAGGCACCAGGTTCGAGTTAAAGGCAAGAATGGTCTACAAATTGAGTCTAGGACAGCCAAGATTAAATAGAAAAACCCTTTTCAAAAAACAAAAAAAAATTATTTAAGCAAAGAGAAATGTGTTTGTTTTAAGAACCTAAATTGTGTATTGATTTAAAAAGCAACTCTTAGACTCAGGTGCAGATTGGGTCCATGATGTTTTATTTTATTTTCTTTTAATTTTTTATTTTATTTTTAAATTTTTTATATACACATTTATATTATTACACATATATAAAATATATTACCTATAGCAAGAAGAACCATGACACAATCAGGAATTATATAAATGTTACATTCTTAGTGTTTTGGCTCTTTGTATTTGACAGCCTTGAAGAAAACATTTTCCCTATCTTGGTGCATCTAAATTTCTTAATGTAAATCAATCTCCATCACATATTGTCACTATCAACTTAAAACACCTATCTAGACCTAAAGACATCTTAAGCCCTAAGCAACTAAGCTTCGTGGTAAAACTAAGCTACTTGACCTTCAACTCCATCAGAGACTTGAGAAGGAATAAACTTGATTACCTGAGTATGTCAGTACAGGTTAGTAGCTTTCCAAACAAGAGGATGACAGAGACAGTTTGCTACCTGAATAGTCACTCAAAATTCTCTATAATGTTGGAGCATCTTCTTCAGAACATGCTGCTATCTTATCCTGTTTCTACTCTTTTTTTCTCCTTTATTAATTTATTCTTGTTACATCTCAATGGTTATCCCATCCCTTGTATCCTCCCATTCTTCCCTCCCTCCCATTTTCCCCTTATTCCCCTCCCCTATGACTGTTCCTGAGGGGGATTACCTCCCCCTGTATATGTTCATAGGGTATCAAGTCTCTTCTTGGTAACCTGTTTCTACTCTTGCTGAGTCATTCACCTTACCGAGTCTACAATACAAACAAGGTAGACTAGACCTCAGGCTTCTAGGAGCTGCTGCACACTTAGGTGAATGCAGAAGGTGAACACCCTAGCATGATAAGAGACAAGCAGTGAGTACAGTGATGAAGCAAAGGAACTGGTGCCTGGGTTTCAGAATCAGAAAGTCCTTAGGAAACTGCTGTTTATGTTGATGCTTGACAGAGTTTAAAATTATGTGTTAGAACCAGCATATATGAAATGAAAATAGCCCATGCTTCTCGGGGCTCTAAAATTAAGCTGAAATGATACAATTGAAGTCCTTAGCACAGTCTTGTCAAATGGCAGGTGATGGGGAGGACACTGCTGCTGTGCCTGACTATGTTACCATTCCTACTTATGGCTTCACTTACTGAGCAATGGCATGGTTGCATGTTAGCTATTGCATTTAGCTGTCTGCATAAGGATTGTTAAGTGAAGTTAGCAATAGTTAATATTTACTTAAAGTGTTTAACTGTGTGTGTGTGTATGTATGTGTGTGTGCGTGCGTGCACCTACAGAAGCTAGAACAGGACAAAAAATGTTGTGAGCTACCCAGTAAGTTTGCTGGGAACTTTCTTATTCATCCTGATATCTTCTCCTGGCCACACTGTTTGTAATTTAATAGGTTCCCTTCCTTGATGCCTCTCCTCCTCCTTTCCCAGCATGCATGCTTCCTCCCCACTGCATTCTCCCTGTGCTCAGTCATTCATGTGGTTGAATGTTTGTGTGTGCCTGTGCATCTGTGTCTGAGTGTGTCCGTATGTATATGTCCACATTCGCCTGTGTGTTTGTTAATGTGTGTGTGTGTGTGTGATGTGTATTTGTAGGTGTATGTGCTTGTGTGTATGTGTAGGCCAGAGGTCAACATCAGGTGTCTTTCTTAATTGCTTCTTTATCTTATTGGGGGGGGGCAGTGTCTCTTGTTGAATCTGGGATATGCAAATTCATCTAGACTGGTGACCAGTGAGCCTCAGGAATCTACATATCTTTGTCACTATAGACCTGAGGCTACAAGGATGGGCATTTTCTCAACTTTAACCATTAGGGGAGGGCAGGTGGATGGTGGTGCTGGTGGTCCTAGGTTCCATAAGAAATTAGATGAACAAGCCACGAGGAGATAGCTAGTAAACCACACACACACCCTCTAAGGCCTCTCCATCAGCTTCTGCCTCCAGTTTCCTGCCCTGTTTACTTATTTATTTATTCCTGTCCTGACTCCTTTCAATGATGACAAGCAATGTGGAAGCATAAGATTAGAAATACACCCTTTCTTCCCCAGTTTCCTTTGATCATGGTGTTTCGTCCCAAAACTTCTAACCCGAAGTCAGAAATAGATTTTGAGAAATCTGTTGCTTTTGTTGTTGTTTCAATGGTTATTTTTTTAATTAAAAGTAAATCTTAAGTAACCATTGATCTCCTTAAGTTATTCTGAACCACTGCATGCAATCCTAAAGGACTGAAGTGCCTTTTTTCCTGGGAGTGTCCTGATACGGGTGTAGTTTCAGCATTTCCTGACCATGAAAACATAGTACCTAAGAATAGATGTATTCTACCCAAACCCCCCTGAGATATAGATGTGTGGAACTAGCCTGAGGCCCTGTTTTGGGGTTGCTCTGTATTCTTCGTTGTTAGGATCTGAAGAGTGGACATCTGTAAGAAAAGATCTCCCCATTACATTTTCTGTTCCAATTTTCTTTACATTTTAAATATTTTTTTTTGCAGGAAAATATCCACAGCAAATTGTGTGTGTTTGCTTTCTTTCAGGAATTTGTGTTCTAGTGAACAATGAGGAAAATGATGTGTGGGTGTGTGTGGAAGTGGTAGGGTGTGTGTGTGCATGTGTGTGTTGTGTCTGATTATAAGATGCAGCAATGGATTAGTAAGCAGTATTATAGATTTATAAGCAATATAAAGGCAGGAGATTAAGATTTCACTGTAATATCTAGACTAACTCATAAACAACTAGTCAGACTTTACTAGAACAGAGAAGACCATTATGAGCAGACAAAATAAGATAGATGTGTGGTGGAGTAATCATTATTTTAAGGAACAATTAAGAGATTGTAGTTTTCAATTGTGTGGAATACTATGAGGGTGGTGCCTGGGAAAAAGGCAGATAGGTCTGTTGACAATTAAGAAGGAAAGATGTATATAGTATGAATACATTTCGTACAAAAAATGTGTAGTAATAGAAGTCATTATGTATAAACCATCGTGATCATGATAATCATCATCCTGAAGTTCCAGGATGATTTTATTAGAGTTTAAAAGAAAACACTCAGGGCAGGCAAGCTGTACAGTTCAGCAGTTGCACAATAGAGATTGTGTGGTTTAAGTCTACATGGAAGTCAGCTTGCAGGGAAAGGGGAATTTAGAGAAAGGGTGAAGCTCAAAGTGTATGGAAGGCATGCTTAGAAGTAAGACAGACCGAAGGAAAGGAATCATTGTACTTTTCTGAGTGATTCTGAAACACAGTGCCATTTACACAGCTGTACGACTATACCATGACCTGTACAGCTTTAGGACTGACCCGACTGAGGAGACAGGAAGACGTGACCATCAGGCATTCAGAAATTCTGATAATGACTGCTCCCTGTGCTCTGATGCCATTGCACAGCTGCAGCCTGGAAACCCAGCATGTTCATCATATGCATCACAGAGTATGGGGAGGCAGGCTAGCCAGTCTCAGGAGATGGCTGGAGGGAACCAGCCTCAGACCACACTAAAGGGGGAGGTGGAAGTTGTGGTTGATCCTCTCTGTACACACAGTCATCATCCATATAGAACCAAGGGAAGAAGTCCATGCTGTTCTGAGTGCAGTGTGGAAAGGACCTGGCTCTTCCCAAGGCCCTAGCATTGTGGTACTCCTGTTAATAATACTTTCCTTCAATACTTCGTATGCTCCCTGCACTAACATATGCTGAAATGGTTTTTAGCACACAGCATTGCAAATTCGGGGGCTCATAGGATACCATTAAAGAAACAACCTAAATCGTACAAATCTCCTCATGTTTGAAAACAGCAGATGAGCCTTCGTGTTGCAGACATTTTCTGCTTATAAAGATAACTTCCTGAAAACCATATTCTGCATGTTTTCCGCAGTTTATGTAAAAATTTTTATGAAGCAGTTAAACTGCAACTGGAGATTTTAGGCTTGTGACTGTTAAGTAACATAAGGTACGATTAAGCAAAGAGCCATAAAATACTGAATGCTCATGCAGGAAGGTATAGACTTACTTGTGTGAATATGTCATCCACACAATTCAGGTACTCAAAGCTTTCCAAAAATAATAAACATTGTGATCTTCTCATTGCAAGAATAATGTCAACAAATATTCAATTGAATTATACATGTGTGCATATTTATTATGGCTTTTAAAATATTGTGTCTTTGTACTCACACACTTGTGCAGTCACTCTGTTTTCCACATTAATACAGTAGTAGGGATAATGCAAAATCACAAAATGGACATGAGGTCTAAGAATCATACTTTGTAGATGGCTATGTGACTTGTGATCCATGCTTTGAAGCCTGAAAGTGTGGCAGTAATTTATTGCTGCCTCAGCTCCTAGTTCACACTGAAATAAAATTCTTGTCAAATATGATTGTATTGTTGAGCAAGTCAAATGCCATTTTCTCTGTTGCAAAATTTTTCGGATGCTTTGTGTGTCATTCAGAATTGGAAAAATAATCACAGGATAGCTATTATCCCAAAATTCCAATATTTCTCTAACAGACACTTTTCTGTATTGATTGCATAGTGAATATTTATAGATAAATATGATAGATTAATTGTTCTGCATTCATGGGTTGACTTACTTTTATTTGAGATAAATTAATATGAGGTTATCTACCAGTGCAGCTCTTCAAAGCTGTAAATGGGATGAATGTAAAATATAGAATATATCTCTTTTTAATGGAAGGCACCATGATGTGGCTTCATATAAAGTGTGGATTTGTGGGTCCCTTGATGATCTAAGTATCTTATAGTTTTAACAGGTGTTATAGTCTCATATTTATTTATACCATTTCCTTCCTCTCTGCATTTCAGTTGACTTTTAATTTCTGAGTCTTGTTCTCAACCAAGTAGTTATCCCAACTTGAGAAATAAATGTGAATATATAAGAATAACTGTTTTATGGCTAACATCAGTAGCTATCTTATTTTCCTCTTATTTTTACAATACTAAAGGGATAATATCACAGAAATAAGACTTATTTCTTACAATTCTGGAATCGAGAAGACCACAGCCTCAAGGCCTGCTGGGAGGGACTGCTCCCTGTGGGACAATCTGGCAGAGACATTCAAGAATAATGTAGACCCTGCACGCCACCTAATGTCTATCGTTTTTTCGGGGAAGCTCTAGTTACTATTTGTGACCTCAACTTACATGATGTTATCTGCTTCCAGTTACCTCCAAAGATTCCACTTTCAAATCTGATTACTGCAACTAGTAGACCACTGGGTTCCTAACACATGGCCTTTGGGGTACATTGAAACCAGAGCAAAGGCTAAATGAGATTGTCCCAATGGGCACCCGTATCAGGCGACTTAAAGTCATGCTCACGATCACCTCTGTTTACCCTTGCTCCTTTAGAAGGGCTCCAGTATTGACTTACCTTTACATGAATAAAATACAAGGAATTAACTGTCTCTCTTAAGATTATTTTTTTTAGTGTGACTTCAGACTTATAGTCAGGCTTGCTTACTTTGGGAGAAACCATCTGTCCTGTCATAAGGAAGCTTTTTTTAAAAGTCCAAATGATGGCTGTGTCTTCTGCTAGTTCTTCCCAGTAGCCCTGTGGAGGCACCCTTTAGCAGTAGCTTGGGATGGTTTTATTCTTTTCAGGAGTGGCGTAATGTCCTCAAGAGACACTATGAGATGCAGGCATCTATATAAGTTAGGCTTAAAGTTCTGACCCACAAAAAATTACTAAAACTCAGTTATACACTGCATTTGGGGGATACATTTCAAAAATGATGGATACCTAATATAGATTTTGGTTCTGAGTGTGGGGTGCTGCTACAGCAAAAGTCTAACATGTAGGGGTGGTATAGGATCTGAGCATATTTTTAAAAGAATCCTGGTGATAGTACAGCATGCTTGAAATAAGATATTGCCCGATCCCTCATAGTCAGTGTTAAGAACATGGTGTTGGAATGTCGAGAAGGAAAATACTTATTTTATAGTGCCCTTCATAATGAATTATAATAGCATTGTTGGTAGAAGGAAAAAGAAAAAGAAAGTTCAACAAACTAGATGATAGCCTTAAAAAGATTTTTCAGTGGAGTGAAGAAGAGACCACAGGTTCTCTTCTGGTACTGTGTAGTAGAGTGCAGGAATAAGAAGGTAATTTAGAGGAAAATTGTTAAGCAAAAGGGATCTGGTAATTGTGATTGCTTCTCTAGAAGTCTATGATGTTTGGGAAATGGCTTCAAGCATATATGATATCCAAGTTGCTTCCAGGAAATGTAAAGATGAAAGCAGGGATATGAGGATGAAACTATTCATTAAGGCCTCATAAAAAGGAATGCTGGCAGCCCAAAGCCCTTACAGAACTGAAGAATAGAATGCTTTCCCCACACTGGACACACACACACACACACATACCACTAGGACCTCTACAATTTTATTATGGCTTCTGGATAGTTTAAGGCCATTACTGGTACAGCCAGGAACAGGGAGCCAAAAATAGAGAAGATTTTATCTCTATAGATTTAGATTCATAAACGTGACTTTTAATGAAATGACTTAAACTCCAGGATGTTCTATAAAACACTTATGAACTGCTTAAAATACCACCTTGACAAGAGGGGAATGGAAACAACTGAAATTAGAGTGAATTCCCACCCTGTGTTGTACTGCAGAGCTATAGTGAGTTGTGCAGGAGAATGATAGCTCAGAGGGCAAAGCCGGAGCTCAGCAAGTGAAGTCAGGAGCTACAGGAATTCTGTTTCATCTTCTTAATCTTAAGTACAACATTGCATCACAGGACATCTGAGTTGCTGCAGACCAGTGGCTTTTGGATGTCTGTAGCATCTGTATGTACTTTATTGTCTGTTAGATATTTAGAGACCCAAAAGTTATCTACTTCAGACCCACAGGGACACCATTCAGTATACAATGGAAATATTCCAGGTCATAACCATGGCCAGACTTGGCTAGAAAAGAGTAAGTATTTTGAGAAGACACGAAAATATTAATCTTTAGGGGGGAGAGGGGGGTTTATTATCTGATGTGTGGGGAGGTATCAGATATTGGAGGCCGGAAGCTATGCGGTGACCTTTAATTATGCCCTGCTGTAGGCCCTTGAGTAAGGGTTACATATATTGACTGGTTTCTAGTGGATTGGCTACAACAGAAGTGTTATGTGTCACTTCTGAGACTGTGTTACAAAGGCCTGAGGCTGTCCTCTTTCATCCTTAATTGAGTGACTTGTTTTGGTGGTGGTGGTGGGGAATGCTTTCACTTTAAATTACCCTGTAGGGAACACAATATTTCAGCTTGGAAAAGGATCTTTAGCTTCATATGGTCTATGGCAAAGATGATTATTCCACTGCCTTAATATTTAATTGCAACCTTAGGACCTAAAGTTAAAATGTCCCACCCAACAGTATTTGTGTGAGGTGAAAATATGTGTTCTACCTAATTTTTTATACATCCTGGTAATTAATACAGCACTCATCAAATGCTTGCTACTAACTATATATAAATAAGACTCTAAAATAGAAACTTTATTTAAAAATTAAAAACAAAGGCCTGATTTTATTCTAGGCTATATACTTATACCTGAGGATTTGAAGCTAGAAGCCTTGTATGAAAGAAACCATCAAACATTTGTCTTATGGAGTTTGAGTTACAAGAGTCAGTACAATCTTATTTTTTAAAGATTTATTTATTTATTTATTTATTTATTTATGAATGATGCATATGATGTTTTGCCTGCATCAGATTTCATTGTAGATGGTTATGAGCCTACATTAGTTGCTAGGAATTAAACTCAGGATCTCTGGAAGAACAGCCAGTGCTCTTAGCCTCTAAGCCATCTCTCCAGTCCCATTCGTGGTGTCTTTTATTCCACAGATAGGAAAAATTCACATCAATCAGCTGTGTGAAATATTTATAAATTTACTTTGTCCCCCTCTGTGGGGAGTGAGGGGCACATGCCCTTTCTTCGAGCATTTGGGAGGCAAAGGCAGCCTGGTTTATAGAGTGATTTTTAGGACACCCAGAGTTACACTGGAAACCTTGTCTCAAAAAACCAAAAATAAATTAATAAAATAATAATTTTGTAACCACTGTCAGAAAAAGATGGCTTATTTTCTGGTAAAGATTAAACACACTGTTCTCTGGGGCTGAAAGAAGAGATCAGTGGTAAAGCCTGTGCTTAAAATATTCAAGGTCCTGTATTCAAACCTCAGCATCTACAGAAACAAGGCAAATAAATATATCAAGGGGCTAGAGAGATGTTTCAGTGCTGGGAAGCACTTATTACTCTTGAAGAAGACCCGAGTTCGTTTCCATAAACCCACATGCTAATTTCCAACCATCAGTAGCTCCACTTTCAGGGGATGCAATACCCTCATCTGACCTCCAAGGACACAAGAAATATATTTGTCACATTGTCACACATGCATACAGGCAAGGAAAACTCATGCAAATAAACAGATAGATAGATAATATGTGATAGATAGATAGATAGATAGATAGATAGATAGATAGACAGATAGATAGATGGATGATAGGTTTATTATAATCCCTTACTCCTTTTAAAAGTTTCTGAGTTTGGTCTCCAGCATCTACATCAGGAGGCTCATAACCACCTATCGTTCTAGAGAGTCAACCATCTGACACTCTCTGTTGGCCTCTGAGGACACTGCACATGTGTCACGTACACATATTCACCTCTATCTGTGTGTACACGTAACAAATAGTGGGCCAGTACCCAAAATGTATAAGAAAAACCTCAAGAAATTAAACACCACCCAATCAAATAACCAAATTTAAAAATGGCATAGAGGGATAAACAGAGAATTCTCAACAGAGGAATATTGAATGGCTGAGAAGCACTTGACATCCCTGGTCATCAGGGAAATGCAAATCCAAACAACTCTGAGACGCCATCTCACACCCATCAGAATGGCTAAGATCAAAAACCCAAGTGACAGCACATGGTGGTGAGAATATGGAGAAAGGGGAACACTCCTCTATTGTTGACGGAAGTGCAAGCTTGTACAACCACTTTGGACGTCAATCTGGTGCCTTCTCAGAAAACTGGGCATAGATATACCTAATGACCCAGCTATTCCACTCCTGGGCATATACCTGAAAGAGGCTTTACAATACAACAAGGACATTTGCTCACCTACGTTTCATAACAGCTTTATTTATAATAGCCAGAATCTGAAAACAACCTAGATGTCCCTCAACTGAAGACTGGAAAAAGAAATTCTGGAAGATATACACAATGGAATACTATTCAGCTATCAAAAACATGGGAATCTTGAAATCTGCAGGCAAATGGACGGAACTAGAAATGATTATCTTCAGTGAGGTTACTCAGACCCAGAGAGACAAGCATGGTATATATTCACTTAGAAGTGGACGTTAGCCTAACATAGACATCCTCTGAGACACTCCACACAGTGGAGGATTGGGACGGATACTGAGACATGGACAGCAGGACTCAAAGTGAAGAACTGCAAATTGTATGGAGGAGTTGGGGAATGGAAAGATGAGGAGTGGTTGGGGAGTTGTCAGGAGCTCCACAAGACATTCAAGGATGGCAGATCTGGATCCATGGCGGCCTGCAAAAACTGGTGCACCAACCAAGGACGTTACAAGCAAGAAATCTAGACCCCCGCCCTGCTCAGATGTAGCCAATAGAGAGCTCATTCTCCATGTCTCAGCAGGAGGGGACCTCTGCCTCTTAGGGGAGAGGCCCTGTGGGAACACAGAGGAAAGAGATTCAAGATAGGAAGTGATAGGCTGTGGTGAGAAGTCAGGGGAGAGAGGAAAAAGTCCCTCCTTTCTACTTCTTGTGTATCTCTCTATCCATCCTCCTCATTTCCTCTCAGGCTGTAAGGTGTTTTCCTATGTGCACACCCTGTCAACTGGTTGTTTGCCCTACCTCTTGACGTATGGATGACAATATAATCTTTTATAGCTCCATCAGTTTACCTGGAAAGCAGACTATGTGATTTTTTTACTTTATAGCTGAATGCAATTTCATAGTGTGTGTGTGTGTGTGTGTGTGTGTGTGTGTGTGTGTGTGTGTGTGTGTGTCACATTTTTCATTACCCATTTGTTGGTTAAAGGATATTTAGATAGTTTCAAAGTCCAACATAACTTCCCTAACATGAACTGAAGAAAGACAATGCCAATAGACATGCCAAAGCAAATGGAGAAAAACCTATGAGCTCTCAACATTACACAAAGGACTACAGAAAGGTAAGAAATGTAGAGTGAGCAAATAGTCTTTTCCAGGGAAGAGCATACTGGTTAGTTATCCGATACCACATGATCAGCCCTGCAAACAGACAAACAGGTAACTTTATACAGACAGAGCAGCTATATTAAGGATATGTATGTATATACATATAAATATATGTATGCAATAACAATTAATGAAAAATGCCATGCATTTGCAAGAGAGCAATATGGTGGACTGTGCAAGGAGGAAATGAATGGGAAAAGGTTGTAATTATAGAAAAATCTCAAGAAAGGAAAAATAAAAATAAAAGATATATAAGGATTCAATTTTTGAGTCTGAGTCATGGATAATTCAGGCCAGTAGTTCAACTCTCATTAAAAAAAAAAAAAAAGAATGAGCCACTGGGCAATATTTTGATGATATACTTAAATATGGGGGTGAAGTTGAAATCAGGTTATGTGTCTTTTATCAGCTGTATTGACCTTCACCATCTTGGGTGCACAAAACATTATCTTAGTTTCTCCCTCACTGAAACTCTCCCTACTTCCTTTGCCTTTTTCCTAAAACAGTTATTAATATTTGTTCTCACACTCTGTTGCTTCATTTTTATTTCTCTTTGTAACATCATTTTTCTTTCTTTCACACATATACACACTTGTCACAGTGCAAAGATATGTCAAAGACAAAAGAAACAAGTCTGAGCTACTGATATAACCAAAAGAATATAGCCGAACAGCTCTTCTTACTCACTAGTTTGGTTTTATTCTGAGTTGAGCAAGGTGCTTGGCAGCATTGTACGCAAAATCTCTCTCATATTGGTTAAAGAACAGATTTTCTTTCCATTTATTGTCTAAATGAATGCTAAATAAAACTACTTATTTTCAGTACATTCAGAATTCATTATGATTAACTTTAAAGTACCAACTTTCTTTTAATTTAAGACAGCCTTGCCAAAGTAAATAAAGCTATTGAATTTTAATGTCTTATTTCACCTTTGGTACAGCTGTCTTAAGGTCTCCACTCTGCTCTTAGCTATGTAGATTATTATCACCAACCTCCTGCTGGTTTTACATTTATGACGAAATACCACTTTGTGAAAGTGAAGGTCAAATATTTTTTATTTTTTATTTGTACCATTTTTAGTCTGAGGTTATTAGATCATTTCTTAAATTTACCATTAAATTTCTACAAAAATGAAATGTATTTGCAGTGAATTATCAATTTTTACATAAAATAAGTAGTATGTACCTTATCAGTGATTTGATAATCATGTGTATCTCTCTGGAAGAGTCATCACAGGTTTTTGTTCCCAACCTTTTGTTATTAAAATGCTTTTTTTGACTAATTGTAATCATTTACCTGTTTTAAAACCAAATTCGGAGAGTAACCATCTATTATTTCATGCACTTTATTGTTTTTCTCCAACTATGGAGAAACTAAAACGATGTCATCAAGCAAAACCCATATGTGGAAATTTACTGTGGCTGCAAAACAGAAAAGTAGAGCAACATTAATTTTTTATTAATGTATTCAGATTACTTCTAAATTGTTATCCCTTCACTTGTATCCTCCTATTCCTCCCTCCCTCCCTCTTGCTTTCACCCTATTCCCTTTTCCTAGGTCTATGAACAAAGGGGACATCCTCCCCCACTATATAATCATAGGCTTTCAAGTCTCATCTTGGTAGCCTGCTTATTCTTTCTCTGAATGCCACCAGGCCTCCCCAACAAGGGGAAGTGGTCAAATATGGGGCACCAGAGTTCATGTCAGAGTCAGTTGCTGTTCTCCACACAACTGTGGAGAGTGTCCTGTCCAAAGGCTAGATCAGAGTAGGGGTTTGATATTTACTGCTTGTATTTTCGTTGGTTGGTGCAGTAGTTTGAGCAGATCCCCCTGGGCCCAGATCCACCCATCATGATGTTCTTGTTGTAGGTTTCTAGGACCCTCTGGATCCTTCTATTTCTCCATCTCCTATATTTCTCTTACCTAGAGTCCCAGTAGGATGTCCAATCTCCTGGCAAATGAAGACTTTCATGGGACATGCCTTTTGGGGTAGTGTTCAATTGTAAGTGAGTATATACCATATGAGTCTTTCTGCTTCTGGGTTAACTCACTCGGGATGATCATTTCTAGTTCCATCCATTTGTCCACAAATTTCAGTATTTCCTTGTTTTTAACAGCTGAGTAGTATTCCATGGTGTAAATGTACCACAGTTTTTCTTTAAATTCATTCTTCAATTGAGTGAAATTTAGGCTGTTTGAGCAACATTAATTTTTAAAAGAACTGATGTTATAGCCAATGTCTTCTAAGTCTGCAGTGGTGAGCCCTACAGCATGAGAAGGTTGCAGGTCGGCTGTAATTCATTGCTGCTGGTATTGCTTGGGGAATTGGTGTTCTCCCTCAATCCCAGCAGACTCTTGCTTTTTCTCTTGGGTAGACTGTGGTGATTTATCTCCTTGTTTCTGGTTACTGTTGTTTTATTGATATCACTGAAATCGGTGTCATTGCTGTTCCTATTCTTTAGTGTATTGCCATGGATAGTGCACAGGGCTGAAGCGTGTAGTAGGTATAAAGTTTGCCTGCATGTACCCAGGTTCTGAGGTCTGACTCAACACTGCATGTTCATAGACTATGGCAATAAATTACCTAGCCCTGTACAAACAGAGAGCTTTGCTCTCTGATAAAAACTACTCTAAGGAAAGCAATTTATATTCTATTTAGACAAATATGTTGGTCCATAAGAAAGTATATAATGCAATAAAATATCAAATCATCAAAAAGTTCTTAGACTTTTTTTATTTGTTACATATTATTTAGATATATTTTATGAAAACACAAGTTTCAAATTAGATATATTTTAAATCTATAGACTATAACATATCTAAAATGTCATAAATGAGCTAGAAGAAGAGGTTAAATAAGTAAATGTACAGGATGTTGGTAGGTGATGGATAAAAGGTATGCGTAGCATGTTTATTATTTACAGATGACAATTCTCTACATGATAAACCTGAAAATTCTCTGGGTAAATGACAGGAATAACTCAGACTCTGTGCTGGAACAGGAGGCAGATAATTCAGTGTCTCTGAAGAGGCTGAAACTTTCCAGAGGCTATCAATCAATCACAAGAGTGCTCTCCATTTAAAAACATTTCAAAGCACAGGATTAACCTACTGTAGTATTCAGACACAAGAGCTGTGGCGTAACCAATAAAATGAAGCTTCAAATCATCTTCCAATCTCAAGAACATTCTGGCAGAATTACTGTGACTTGTCTGTGGAAATTGATTTCCTCTTAAAGAAAACCAGGCTTTCCTTATTGTGTTAAAAGTGATTTTATCTATTAAGTGTCTTTTCCTTTGAATATCTTTTTCCTTTATTACCTGAAAGGAAAACTTTTTTTTTCCCTTACTGGTTTTTATATCCTGCTTTATCAAGTGATCAATAATCCAAATAACTAACAAAAGGAAGCCTATCCTTGAAGGAGCAACATTTAAAAACAAACACAAAATGGACATGAGTCACTGTCAGTGCTCATTCAGGTCCTAATGCGAGGCACCTGGGTTATTTGATTTCCCTGCAGCAAAAACAACTTATAGTGGACATGTATGCAGATCACTACATCATAGGATAGTAAATCATGATATTTCAATGTGTCCCTGGGTGATTGTTTAGAATTGTTTTTGTTTGTTTGTTTGTTTTCTCACCTAAAAATCTAGCTGTCCTCAAGCTCAAAATACTTCTGTATCTGCCTTCCAGTTGTTAAAATTGCAGGTCTGAACTGTAATTTTAGAAGAGAATAGGAAACTGTATGTAAGAAACTTACATTAGAGAGACTCAATACTTGGGGTCTGAACTGAGCCGTTTTTGTTTCGGCTGTTATGTGTGATTCTGGTAAGGTCCATATTAATCAATCAAGAATATGCATCTAAATAATTTCTGGAAGGTGATCCAGCATTTTAAACATTTGACTATATTCAGCAACACAGGCATATACATATATACATACATACATATATACATATACACATACAAATGTACATACACATATGTTTATGCATACTACATGTATACACATATACATACATATACTCATATGTATATATGTTGAATGGAAAAACAGTTATTAGTGTTTTTATCTGCTACTTAATGATAGCTTATTGGATTCTGATGCCTTAGAATTATATTAATTTTGTAGAACATGGGAGGTCAGAAATTACTATTTTCACATAAAATACTACAGCATTGTTGGGTTAAGAGAAAAGAAAAATGAGAATATTTTCTGTTTACATTTCACATATTAATTTTTAAAAAGTAAAGATTAAACTGGGAGATGGGAATTCCAACATTTTGACACTATATGGAAGAAGGTAGTGATATTATTTCTTGATCAGTAAAGTGATAATTATGTGTCCCCGAATTCTTAGATTGTAAAATCTTCATGGTAAAATGATATTAGGAAGACTAAATCTTACTTATGACTTTAAGATTATAAAATAATGTTAACATTGGAAACACTACATATTAGTGCTGTGAACTGATTGAAAGGACATGGCCAATTTTCCTGTGACAGATGAGGCCTTTCGATGACTCTCATCTCTTCGTGCTTCCTATGCGGATTTACTTCCTAAAGATTGCCACTTGCTTGCTGTATTTTTTTCAGAGGTTTGTGTGGTTGTCTTATCTTTGAAAGTAGTGGTGGGTATGAACTGCCTTTGGAAGAATATCTTTATTGAGCAGATTAATTATTGTGTTATGAAAATATTAGGAGTCACTGAAAACTTACGTCTACCCTTATGGATAAACTGCACACATTGAATGTTTTGCTACATAATTATATATTTATACCAACTATGCCCCTACCTGATACTATATTACATTTTGCACATTCCTCCACGAAATAAGTTGACCTGATAAATTCCTCTGTGCTGGAGGCTGCCATGGCCATCTATTCAATGTCCCCTTTTGTTTTCTGAACAAGTGCTTTTACTCACACTGTTTAATGAAAAGTTTCTTGAATCAATTCTGTTTATTGCTCTGATGTTTTCCAGGCATGCCTGGTGATGTGCCTGGCATATAAAACAATTTCCTACAGTTATAAAACAAATTAAAGTAGGCAGCCATCCACATACCACTTTGTAATGAATTATAATAAGTTCATCAATCTCATTCACTCTTCTTCCAAAAAGTCTATTGATAAGTATTGTAATAGTGAGCTTCTCAGCCCTAAAACTATCACAGCTTCAAAATAATTGCAGATGCCATAACTATCAATGCTTTAAATAAAATATGCAGCGTTCACATTCCTCTCAGATTGTTTATCATTTTGTATTTCAAATTTCTTATACTTGATTTAATGAAGAAAATGATTCATTATGAAATAACATAAGCATTTGAAAGACTAAAATTGAGTAAGCCTGCTAACATTCCTCCCAGAAATCATGTAATAAAACAAAAAAATGAAGGAAATTTTAACCAATTGAGATCTAGTGGTAAAATGCAGCCTGTTCCTTCTCCAGAGAAAACTGTCTGTCTTCTCAAATGCTGAAATATAATAATAATTTTCATTAATATTTCTGTAGCTCTTTCAGTTGTCTGATCACACAGCATATGTATTATTGTTACATTCAATTACAAATAGTTTTTCAATGTAGACAATATTCTGAAGATAATTTTACAGTCCAAGAGATGTGATTATTTAAATGTTAAATACTGCAAGACAACTTATAACCTCTACTGATTGCTATTTTATTTTCATTTAATTAATATTTTTAGAAGCTAGTAGTTGATAAAGATGATCACTATTGGCTATGATACATGCTCGGGTCTCTTTGTGTAGAAGTGGATCGCATATACATAAATTTAAAGTTAACAGAGCACAGTGGTGATGATTTAACTAAAGAGAGGTATGCATAGATTCAGTTTACCTGACTACACAAAACATTTGGAGTAGGAGCCTAAGTTTGGCCTTCATTGGCCCTGGGATGTACCTCTAGCACCACTTCCAATGCACAAAACCATTAGAGTGATGTGGGGAGCCTCTTGATGATGGATGTCTTGATGCAGCTTGCACTAGGGATATGTCTGACACCCTTGACATTAGCTGGAGCTAAACCAAGTGTGGTGTTCTTTGATGAAGTCACTTTTGTTGTGACTGTTAGGTAAGCCCCTTCTCTCTGACAAAACCACAGACATTGCCATTGTCCATACCCATGGTCCTGCTAAAAATTTTCATGACATTTGTCTCATGGTATCCAATATTCTTATTTGGGTTAGGTTTTTCTAAAACAAGGGAGTCACATTTCAGCCTATATACTTTATATCACAAAAGTTATGAATATAACTAAATTTAGCCATCATTTCATTCTTAATATTTTCTATTTTGTGATCAATATATCCTTAATAAGTCTGTCACATATCACCTAATATAAGGTCACCTGTCTCTAATGGCCATCAGTTTTCACTATCTGTGACGGTGAGTTGCTTGTGACTGTTAACAACTAGAGGACACACCCTCAGCCCACCCTGCCTTCACAACCAGCTCTATTGAGAGAATAGTTCATACCAAATCTAATGCAATAACAGTATTTAAAAACCGAGTCTGTCAGCCTTGAGCCATCTGTTCCAGAATGAAGAAAGTAACTCTGACAGTAAATTAGGTATTGTGAAAACACTAAATAAAAAAATTACAATTTTGTATTGCATAAAGAAGTAACATCTCTTTATAACTGTAGTGTAGTCCAAGTCTCCTGGAATCAGAGAGATAAATTATGTTTCACAAACCACTGCTGCTAACTTCTCCCTAACCATCTTCAGTATTTGAAGTTGACACATCACCTCTTTGTTGTTAAGAGGCAGTATTCACAGAGTGCCGAACAGAAGACTGTAGAATATGATTCTTCCTATTAGAAGAAGCACATTATGCTTCAAATATAATAGAACATTATACAAAAGCTTTTGGAAATTTTGTAAGTTCCAGTTGACCTTTAAAACTTATTATTATTTGAAAATAGCTTTCTTCAGTTAATTTCTATAATAGCTATTAAATACTAATATGTGATGGGTAATCATTGGCATTAGACTTCATTGTTAAAATTGGGCTTTGGAGACATGGGTCAGTTGTTAATGACACTTGCTGCTTTTTTTACATATACATTTATGTTATTACACACATACATATATTCAATAAACTACGTACAGTAAGAGAAACCACGAAACAATCAGGAATCATATAAATGTTACATTCATAGTGTTCTGGTGATTTGTATTTGGCAACCTTGAACAGAACATCTTTTCTATCTTGGTGCATCTAAAATTCTGGATGTAAATCCATATCTATCATATCTCATCTTTATCACTGTAAAACATCTATCTAGACCTAAAAACATCTTAACCCCAAAACAACTAAGCTTAATTGTAAAACTAAACTATCCAGTCTTCAACCTCATCAGAGACTTAAGAAGGAATAAAATTAATTATCTGAGTAGACAGGAAGTACAGAGAAGCAGATTCCACAATGAGAAGATAACAGGGACAGTTTGATGCCTAAACAGTCATCCAAATCTCTCTACAACATTGTAGCACCATCTTCAGCCTTCTGGCCCAATACATCAGACATATTTGTGAGACAGGAACTATTAAGGAACTATTGCTTACCCTGTCTTGGCAGACTTTGGCCTTCGATTCTGCCTCCATCCAAGCTTGCCCATTTTTAGGTAGAATTCTCTGAGGTAGAAAAAAGGACATTTTGATAAGTGGCTCGTTTGTCACATTTGAATCGATCTCCATAGGAGGATCATTAATGCTCATCATCTTCTTTGAGATATGCTGGGTGTCGCCAGGAGTTAACCTGTCTTGTTGTCAAAGAATGTTTAAACTAGTAAACACATCTTTAAATGCCATATTCTGTATGTCTCTTAGATTTTTGAAGACCTTATCTAACTATTTTACCTTAGCTATTTATAGAATTATATTTATCTATTAAATCTAGGATGTATATTCTTGTGATAGAAATAGACTAGTAATTGACATAACCATGATTTGGTCAAGTAACAAATTGCATAACGTACTTATCCTAAGCAGCGTGTAATAGCACTTTCAATGTATTAGAAGTAACCCTTGTGTTATAATTGATATTATATATAAATTGACATTATATATATATAACATAATATAAATGTATAATATATGGTACAATACCACATATTAGAGTAGAAATATATATAATGTATGTGAAGAATAATCTTAAATTTTAATTCTATACCAATGTATCCAAATTAAACCTATTTTGTATCTATATACAGAGTTCTATACTAGTGAATTAAAAATAATCTTGTGAATAACTGTTAAGGCATTAATTTGGGAAGTAAATTCAATAATCTACTTTTTGTTTTATCATCCCTAATATTTTTGTATCCTCCCTCTTTCTTTTCTTTTTTTTTTTTTTAATCTGTGTTTGTATTCTTTTTTTTAATACATTTTTATTAATTTATACATATTACATCTCAGTTGTTAGCCCATCCCATGTATCCTCCCATCCCTCCCTTCCTCCCACTTCCCCCCCCTACTCCCCTCCCCTATGTCTGTGTCTGAGGGGGATCTCCTCCCCCTGAATATGCTCATACGGTATCAAGTCTCTCCTTGGTGACCTATTATCTTTCCTCTGAGTGCCACCAGGCATCTCCATCCAAGGGACATGATCAAATATGGGGCACCAGAGTTTGTGTGAGAGTTAGATCTTCTTCTCCACTCAACAGTGGAGAATGTCCATCGGCTAGTCCGGGTAGGGGTTCAAGGTTTTTACTGCCTATTTTTTCCTTGGCTGTTGCCACAGTTTGCGGAGGACCCCAGGGCCCAGACTCGCCTGTAGTTTTCCAGGACCCACTGGATCCTTCCATTTCCTCTTTCTCCCAGGCTTCTCACACCTAAAGTTTCAATAGGATGTCCTCCCCTCTTACCCATTATTCTGGTAGGTACAGTTTTTCATGGGGACGTACACCTTGGGCTAGTGTCTCGATATAAGTGAGTATATACCATTTAGCTCTTTTTGCTTCTGTGTGAACTCACTCATTATGACAATTTCTAGTTCAATCCATTTGTCCACAAATTTTGGAAATTCCTTGTTTTTAATAGCTGAGTAGTATTCCATAGTGTAAATGTACCACAGTTTCTTTATCCATTCTTCTGTTGAGGGACACGTAGGTTGTTTCCAAGTTCTGGCTATTATGAATAAGGCAGCTATGAACATGGTTGAGCATATGTCCCTATTGTGTGGTAGTACATCCTCTGGGTATATTCCAAGGAGTGGAATAGCTGGGTCTTGAGGAAGCCCTATTCCCATTTTTCTGAGAAAGCACCAGATAGCTTTCCAAAGTGGTTGTACTAGTTTGCATTCCCACCAGCAATGCAGGAGTGTTCCTCTTTCTCCACACCCTCGCCAGCATGAGGTGTCAGTTGAGTTATTGATCTTAGCCATTCTGATGGGTGTAAGATGGAATCTCAGTGTCATTTTGATTTGCATTTCTCTGATGACTAAGGAGGTCGAGCATTTCTTTAAGTGTTTCTCAGCCATTTGATATTCCTCTGTTGAGAATTCTCTGTTTAGCTCTGCGCCCCATTTCTCTATTGGGTTATTTGGTTTGGTGGTGTTTAATTTCTTAAGTTCTTTATATATTTTGGATATTAGACCTTTGTCAGATGAAGAGTCGGTGATGATCTTTTCCCAGTCTGTAGGCTGTCGCTTTGTTCTCTTGACAGTGTCACCAGCCTTACAGAAGCCTCCCTCTTTCTTTTCAACTCCTATCTCCAAACCTAAGAAAGATAAATGAAAAGAGAGACACCCCTGATTCCAACCTTGGTTTCTCTCTGAATGAGGCCATTAATAACTTATAACAACTCCCAATGAAAATAAACCTCAGTAGCCCAAGAAAGCAACCAAAAACCTACCCAACCCCCCTTAAGGAAATAGAGTATCTTTCTCTTAAAGCTTCTTCTGGCTGATTTGGGATGAATAATACCTTTGTAGGGGCCCAAATGGTTAAACAAGCTAAGAATACCATTTGTGGTCCAGGTTAATTAAAGTCCTCTGTGGGTCAGTCTGAATTGCTGGAGCAATTGGGATCTGAAGCTTTCTTAGAAACTGTCCTGGGAGCCTTCCTATTCTGATGAGGAACAGCAACTGAAGCACCTGGGGCTGGAACATGAAGGATGCAGGATGTCAGTGTCCAGCATACTGAGAGGAGTGAATCCTGATAGGTCTCATGTAGCTTCAATGTCTAGTTCTTTTGTTCTGAAAATATATAATTTCTCACAAGCATTATACAGTCCTAAAATTATAAGTGTATGAATTGTGTGGGATGCACAGAACAATTAAGGCTGGTTCTCTGTTTTTTGTATGAGCAGAAGAAAGACATTTGGAAATCTTCATTCATGCCATCCAAAGAATGGCATCTCATAATAATAAACCACATGGATTCTGTAACCAACAAAGAGACTTGTCTATGCATAGACATTCATGTCTCCGCCGGTCTTAGAGCTATTCCTGTGTAGTGGGATTAGCAATATAAGTTATCCACTTGTTCTGCAGTTTGAATTCTTCACATACCAATTGTAGCCCCATCTTTCTTCGTCTCCTGATAGATCTCCCTTCCCTCACTTATCCCATCTCCCTCCCTCCCCTAGTCCTCAGAAAGGGTAGTCCCACTCCACTGACATCTAGCCTCAGTTTATCAAAAATTTTCTCAAGAGAAATGCAACTTGTCAAAAGATATACAGAGCTGGAGCCCATGCCTAAACTTCTGTAAGTCACCTGAGCTCATCTCTCTGTTTCTGTATCTCAGCCTTCTGCCAAGAGCCATTCAGCCCCCTCCTTTCTTGCCTCCAGCTCCCACCCTCCTCTCGCATCCCCTCTTGCTCCTCCTCCCTCCTCTAGTCCTCTGAAAGGGGAATCTGCTTCCCATAACATCTGACCTCAGCCTATCAAGTCTCATCTCTATATCCTGTATCCTCTTCCTCTGTGGCTTGGCGAGGCCATTCTGTCAGGGGGAAGTTATCAACTATGGGGGTCCAAGTCCATGTCAGAAGTAGTCCCTACTCTTCCTTTTGTGGGCCTCACAGAAGACTATGCTGCCTCTCTGCTACATCTGAGTAGAGGGCCTAGGACGACATTATACATGGTACTCCATTAGTGCGTCAGTCTCTGTATAATAGCGTGGTTATCCTCCATTATGTGACTAATATCCACTTATGAGTGAGGATATAGTGTACTGGTTATCACTTCTGCTTTACCTTTGCTATTCTTACAGAGGGTTCAGTTCCCAAATCCCACGTGGCAACTCACAAACATCTTTGACTCTGGTTCTAGGAGACCTAATACTGTTCTCTGGCTTCTGTCGTACCAGTTTTGCATCTGGAATATTCACTCAGGAGAACATCCATACAAATAAAGTAGAAACAAACATACTTCAGTTTGCAAGAGAAGCTATGTTCACCCTCACTAAGTCCAGCATTTATTTCAGACTTAAGAACCAGTATTTGCTGATGTCTTGGACTTCAGGCATTCGTCTAGTTTCCTTAACATGCTGGATTTCTGCAGTCATGTGTATGGTCATATCTCTTTTCCATAAAATGATCACTTACAGTTTACTTAAGTTATGCATGAGTACAGCAATACACCAGAGAAATAAACATTGAGAAAAAATGGGCCTTATATCATATTGAATTATCTAGACACTACACAAAAATAGACCTAAAACTGTTACTCCAGGGTTCTGAAAGATCTAGTGCAATCCTTAAATATTTGCAATGATTCTCAATACTTAGTAACAAAATACACTTTAATTACTCAGGTTCATCAAGAGTTAATAAAAAAAACTAGAATTTCTCACATAGAGTTAAAACCAAATGAGTATTAGTTGATTTATTAAACAAAGTATTTCACTTTTCCTTTAAAATTTCTTTTTCCCACTTAGATTAATATCTGGGAATATAAAAGAAGAGAGTTCACTGACTCGTGACTGAGTACATTAATTGAATTGTTTTTATGTACTTCTCTCAAAAAGATAACCACTTTTTGGCCTCAGATCTATATTACTTAATTTATATCATTCAGCTTAAAGCTACTACTATAAGCAGGGTCAATTCAGTACTAACAAAAATTAATATGATGAATTTGTGTTTTACAGACAGGTGGAAATTTGCAGGCTATGAAAGGGAGGATATTTGCACTGTATTTTTTTATCCATAAGTCTCTGAATAGAAAGACGTACAAATCACACATTGAAAATATGTTACAGAAGATGAATTTGAAAGCAGGCTGTACATGAGCAAATGACAACTGCTAGAAACCTTTGTTATGAACATTTCTCAGAGCAAAATTTATTTGTAACGGAATCCACCACGAAATGACAATTTGTTATTGGAATGTATTAGTACAGAAAACCAAAAACAACCAAGAGACATCATATTAAAAACAAAATCTATCATTTTCTACGTGAACATTTCAGAGGTGACTTATCTTCCTGTACTATCCTGTATTTTCAGGAAGGGATTGTTAACTGCAGTGAAGCAAGTAAACTGCAGGTGATGCTATAAACTGGAAGAAGCCTCTTTATTTCCAGATTCTTAGTCCCTAAGGAATAAGGCCAAGAGTTTGTTGATTGATTTTTTAAAAACTCTTGATTAAGCTACATTGAATTATTTTGCTGTGTGGTCAAATATGGAGTTGCATCTAAGGCCCAAGGGCCAAAACCATCATCCCTACCCTATGATACCCTTGGCTTTTGGTGACCTTTCAAGAGCTGGTAGCCAGTGGAAAGTTTTTTAGGTCATTGGAAATACAGGCTTAGAATAAACTGACTCTGTAGTGTCAGTCTTGCCCCTCTTTGAGTTCAGAGACTTGGCTTTAACACATGCTGTGTGTTGTCTCTCCAGGCCTAAGGGGAAGAGTGTCTTCAGCAGACATCATGTTGATGCTATCTGCTGCCCCTATACATACTCTCCTTTGATGTGAGCCTAGCTGATGAAAAATGATGGCCATTTTTGGAAACCAATGTGGAATTCTGTGACTTATTCATGAATGTGGAATGAAAACAAAGTACTTCAGGCATTTGTTATGGTGATAGGAAGCTAACTAATATATTTGATTTTATATTCAATACCAGGTATTTTAACACATTGTCAAGTGTCAGTTTAGAGAGTATTAGCATATTTTTCTAGAGTACTTGTGCCTAAAATATGTCATATAAAGTCAGAACTATCAACCTACTGAAGTAGACTTTGATCAGGACACTTCCTTCCTCTAGTATCGCCTTCTCCTTGGTGCAGTTTATTCACTGATGGCAATTTTATTGCCTTTCCTTCCCACAACCAGTTACCTTTCAGATGGCAAGGTTTGGCCCTGCAGCAGTCCCACTGCACTGCAGTTGTTATTTCTTCTACACTAAGCAGCTTTCCATCTCTTTGTATGTCCTTCATGCTTTTGCCATGACTGCCAGAGAGTAATGTTTTCATCTCTTACTACTATAGCATCGTACCTTTTCTTTTACCTCTGTTATATATTAACCCTTTAGAACTCATCTACTGCTGCCTCTAAGAGAGCTAAGTTATAACTCTCTAAAACATAACAGTTCTGTTACACTGATGTCTATCAGAGTTTTAAAAATTACCCTGAGCTAGCCATATAAACACCCATTTCATCCTAAAGGTTTTTATTCACTGGCTAGCATGTAATGTCCACTTATTCCTGCACGTGGTGCTGAATGAAAGAAGTGTCAAATATGAGCATTTGGAGCACATATCCATGTCAGACTTCCCTCCTGTGTTGCTTTCATATGTATGATTCCAGATTCTGAAGCTGACACCAGGATGTATGTTTCTCTCAACACAGATATTTTCCTTTAATGCTAAAACATATTGGATATTCTCTAGAAGTCAGGGATTAGTCATGTGACCCAGTCATATACATTGGGATCAGAGGAAAGATTCTAAATTTGATAAAAATGATACTGTGAGGAAAAGCTACCTTCACTTTTACATACAGATGAATGAGAACATGATTAGGGATATCAGCTCTAAAATCACGAAGAGTTTTAGATATTTGTTTTGATAGATAATTAATATGAATAGATTCCTTACTTTGCTTTCCCTGGATCTTTGCTTTTATTGTTAGACTACATGTCTCTTTTGCTCCATTCTGTTCTATTATTTTCCAAGAGAGATGCAGGATATAATTCACCAGATTGTTTGAGAGAACAGAATTCTTGTAAGCTTCTGAATTAAAATACCTAAAAAATGCCACAGCATCTCAATGACTCCATGGTAATGCAATGAAAAGCTGACAGGGTAGAAGCCCAAAAAGTGGTTTGCTATTCTGCATTTGCAAATTCCATGCACTCAGGAATTCTTAGTGTATTCCTAGTCTGATGTGGTCCTAGGAAATAGGAGAAGGTTAGCTATCCTGACTTATTCAGAAGTAGAGATGGGAGGCAAGAGAGAAGTAACTTCATTCCATCCAGGTAACTAAGTCTAATGAGGAAAGGAGTAGACAAAAGATGGTGGGCATTCCCAGTCCTTCCTCTGAAAAAATGATAAACTCCTGAGTTCCTGGCTACAGGAATACTCGTTTTTCACTCTATTAACATACTTTGCAAAGGTAGTCTAGATACACAGAATAATTGGTGTTTTGGTGTTGTGTTCTTCAGGAGGTCATGCACTCAGGTAACCTAGCTAGGAAAGGGTGGGGTGTCCATTTGCTACAGCACTTATTCTCATCAGAAACAGACATTGTGCTGTTTCATTCATCAGATATGACATGTAGGTCTCTTTTTACAATACAGGTTTAAATACTGGTAATTTGTGGATAATGGATGTTTTTCTGAACTATTCTTTTACAAAAATCTCTGTGCTGTATTGAAGCCCCAAATATTGACCATCTGTAAACTCAAATAGACTTACAGTCTATGGACTGAATGGCTAGTCATCTCTTATTTGGCTAAAAGTTAAACCTGAAAGGTGTTTTCCTTTAAAAAAAATAAAGTGAGTTCAAGTGGTAGTGCTCTTTCTGAGGCTGAAACAGTGTGATATTTCTTAGAAACATACTTTTGTGCATGATGACAAATATGGGTCAAATTGCATTTTTTACACGTAGACATCCAGTGAGACCAGCACCATTTGTTGAAGATGCTATCTTTTCCCCATTGAATAGATTTGACTTCTTTGTCAAAAATCAAGTTACCATATGTGTGTGGATTCATATCTGGGTCTTTGATTCAATTCCACTGATCAACCAGCCTATTGCTGTGCCAGTACCATGCTGTTTTAGTTACTGAAGAAGGATAGCAGGCTACCAGGAAGAGACTTGATACCCTATGAGCATATACAGGGGGAAGAGGTCCCCCTCAGTCACACTCATAGGGGAAGGGAATAAGGGGAAAATGGGAGGGAGGGAGATATGGGAGGATACAAGGGACAGGATAGCAATTGAGATATAATATGAATAAATTAGTAAAATATATTTTAAAAATTTAAAAACATATTTTTACTTATATACGATTATACAGTCCAGGTTGTCTATGTTTCTTTTTATCTAGCTGTTGTCTCTGGATACAAAGTCTTATTTTTGCTATTGAAATATTGCCTTTTATTTTAGCTGTTTGATAACTTCTATGGCTGTCTTGAATGGGTCACTTATCTTTTCTATTTCAACTTATTTATGAAATATACTAATAATGATTGTGATATGCCATATAAAAATAAAATCATTTTGAAAATAATATGAAAATCAACACCATGTGTTAAAATGCAGATGGAATCATATAAAGTGTAAAAGGTTTCCATTACCAAATAGACTACAAAGTCCTATTAGTACTATGGAGGGCAGTAGCGTCATTCCCTATAAAGCATTTCCTGCATGCTCACGGATGGCTCTGTTGATTATAAGGCACATCTTCTGTGTTGTCTTCATTGAATTGTTAATTTGAATAGCACCAGGAGGCAGCCATTGGCATCATTGATGGAATATATTTGTATATAAAATATTTTCCCTTGAAGGTATTTCTGTGGCTAACCTAAGGAAACTAGAAGCAGTTTAACTTCAAATGTCATCCTAACTTTTCAGCTAGCACACCAAGGGCACATCAGATAGCAGCTTACACACCCTTCACTTTCATCCTTTCACTTAATTATTATTAAAGTCCTCATTTGTGAGCATTAGTGGATTAAGTGGCTTTCAATGTACAAACATCTTACAGCTCTCATCCTGAAGCAGCTTTTAGTAATAGATTATATATATGAATGAATAATGAGGTTCTGGTGGGGACTTTGAGACCAAGACAAGGAAAGAAAGTGCAAGACTTTTAAGAATGCTTTCCAAATGCAAGCATGCAGACCAAGGCAGTGGCTTCTGGTTTGAGCAGGACAGATTAACAGCTTGAAAGCCATAATATCTATCCTTGCAACAAGGCCAAAACCAACTGGGAATCAACCATTATATTTGTGACTATAAAAGGCAGGAGGCTGTACAATAAACCACCAGCCACAGTTTGGAAATAAGACGGTACTCAAAAATCACACCAGAAAGCACTGAGCCTTGAACAGAACCACTGGAACCATAAACTGGAACTTTGGGCTTGGATGCTGAGCTAGCCCACTGCTAATGCTGATGAGTTGCTGGAGGCTAAGTATAAACTACTTAGAGAGTTAGAAGCTCCTAAAAATACCTCCTTTGGGGAAGCTGAGAATTCCAATGAGCCTTTCCTGTAGGAATTACATAGAGTTCACTTGGTGACAAGCATGAGAAGAATGACCACTTGAGATGTGCCCAGCACATTCCCTTTACAGGAGCCTGCTGTGCAGTAGAAATGAGTTCACCACATGATTCCTGTCTGTCCTAAAGATAGGACACCTTCCCAATTTCACTTTTGCTTAACCTTCCTCCTCTACTGAGAGGGCAGGTAAGCGTAAGCGTGATAAACGGTATGTGCCAATTTAGAGCATGAAGACTTTGATGGGAAGAATACAGACCCTTTAAAAGCCTATGATTTAACCACAAGATTGCAAAATCATCCTTCACCACCTCTTTATTGTCCCCCTCAGATCAAAGAGGTGCATGACACAGACTCTTAGAAATATCAAGCACAGATGCTATAATACGTATCCAGATGTAACATGTCTAGGACTCCAATCACAGAAACAAAAACAAAATAAAGTGGGAAAAAATACAAACTCTAAAAACAATAAAAAAGAAATGTTAGAAATTAGCAGCTGTCCCTGAAACTATGAGTGCTTTTCAAAAGCTTATGAAGTCTGACAGAAGGATTGACAAATTCAAAGAAATGTCTATAGGAACTTTCTCATTGAAATACAAGGAGGAAAAAACCACAAAAATATTGCAAATAATACACATTCTGTGGTAACTTCAAAGACCACAGCAAAACCACAAGCTGAGACCATATAAAAAGGATGAGAATGTGGCCAAAGAAATGCTTCATGTCATATCAACCAACCATTGCCCCCAAATTAATGACAGACAAGTCACAGATCCAGAAATAGAGAATTCCAAGCCAGGTACATACATACAACTCCACGGTACAACTTAAGCATATTACATTAAAAATGCAGAAGACCAAAGACAGAGAGAAACCGCTGAAGGAAATCAAAGGAAGAAACTGTAGTACCTACAGAGAAGCAAAGATAGGCAGACTTTCCTTCATATGCGTGGCACACAGGCTCTGCACATCCAGAAGGAAGGCAGGGTCATCACCCTCTAGACAAGGTATGTGGGATGGTGTTGGTTGAAGGCAAAGTGTAGGGAAAGCACTTTTGAGCTTCTGTGTGACACATGGAAGATCAAGGGTCGGTCCCTGGGAAGCAGTTACAAATTTGGCATAGGATTTCCCCAAGCAGAAGGAATTAATAAAACATATTATTCAAGTGTCAATTTACATATAATTGCTGTGCCAGAAATTGCTGAAGTGACAATTTGAAAGGGAGGGGGGAGAGGGCTTGAGACAGAAGCTTGGAAAACAAAAACCTTACCAGAACAGTGAGAAGACAATAAAATATCAACAACTTTGAAGGATAGAAACCTGAGAATGAGAAATATTTTAAGGAATCTTTGTAAGGCAGAATCAAAAGCAGAGATTGAGCTAAGGACTAAAAATAAATTTCTAATTAACACTGATGAAATTTCAATTAAGTGACTAGTCAGGAAAACAGCTTTCAGAGACAAGAGGATTAAATAATTATCTGTTATCAAATTGTTATGCTAAATGGTAAATGAGGACACAGATCCTATAAATGGAGTTTCTCTTTCAAAAATCTCATTCTGGAGACTAGAGCGACAGTCCAGGGTTGTTTCCCATCACAAATGTGGACACCTCATAAGGACCTGGACTCTCGTGCCAGTGCACAGATGCCCTTTTCTGGAGTCCCTGGACTACATGCTGGTAGACAGCCATAACACACACACACACACACACACACACACACACACACACACACACACACAACCACCTAATAATCACTTTTCCTTCTTTCTTTCTTTTTAAGAAAAATATATCATCACTGAAATAATAGGATTGGAAGTTCAATTCACACAAATCACAATTTTGTGTTGGTATTTTTGTTGTTGTGATGTTTGTTGACGGAAAGATTAAAACTACGTCACCTAAAAGACTCAGATAACTAACTAGAAAGTAGCTACACTGAAAGTTACGCAGATTTCAAGAATAGTCTTCCTACACTCGTGTTTTGATCATTGGTGAACAAATGTTTAGTCCTGATTAAGATTAGGTGACCTAGGTTTCACAAACAGTTGCTTCCCTGAACAATCCTTGGGCAGCCTTTCCTTCCTCCACCAACCCAGATAATAGAAAGTATGTTCCACATGAGAACAGTTTATGGCTCACGGTGATTGCAATGTGCAAACATCACACCAGTTGTAAAATGCAGATGCTCATCTTATAAACGTCTGTAACTGACTTCTGTAATTGTTCCGGGAAGTAGTTTCCAAAAAGTGAGACTGTGATGATGGGAATCGCGAGCCCCCATTTACATTTTCAGTTAGTTCTCATGAACCTGGGGGTTTGGTGGGGACTGCAGAAACACGTCCCAGATGGTTTACTAATGTTCTCACCTCAGCCCTTTGATAGCTTCCTGTAATATTGACTCACTTCAACAGACTGGTTTTCCCTGTACGAGGGGATAGGACTTGGGCCCTTGCCCATCCTAGGGGAGTGTTCAGGGACTGCAGTATCACAGCCCTGCAGCCTACAGGATTATTTAATTTTTTGTTATGTTAGAGTCCTGTGATTGGGCTGTGATGCAAGATGTTGCACAGCTGGATGCAGTCAGAGCAGCCATAGAAGCAGGGGAGTCATATCTAAATTCATAGTCAGTGTGAACAGAAAGATATGTTATTTTCAAAATGGTGTAATGCCATTAGAGTGCAAATCTCTCAAAATGACATGTTCAAAAGTGAACACTTCGTGAGTCATAAATACAGTTTCTGTTTTAAAGTCAAATAGCTTGGCAGTTGTTGACAGAATAGGGTACTGTTGACCTTTACAAAATGTTACTTTACAAATTAACCTCTGTCCGTGCTATTTAAAAAATGAATGTTGAGTTATTAATTTTCAAAACTTACCATCCTTTTTTCTTAATCCTAATGTTTCAGTCGATTTACTATAATAGCAGTATGCACTTTTTAGGTTTAGTTGCCAAAATGTGTGGGGTTGTTATCTTATAAAATTTTCACTGTCATTAGGAACGAAAGATCCCAATGGTGTTTCACTGCTGCTTCCAGTTATGTAACCTTTACAGCCGTCCATGCTAGTTATCATTGAAGACACATGTAATTTGCAGTTTGTGGAACTGGTAGACAGCACTTGAATAAAGTTCTTTTTAAACTTCATCATCACCATTTCTGGCTGTCTTCCTGTGATCTCTACTTTGGCTGCCTGCCTATGGTCTCTACTGGGAAGGTTCTTTGCCCTGTCCATTTTCCATGGGTTTTAGGATGCAGGAACAGAAGAAAAGCCAGACAGAAAGGTTCTTAGACAAGCTGCTAGAAAGATAGAGACAGAGGGAATCACATGGGATAAGAGCAAGTGGCTGAACTACGTGTTTAATAATGATATCTCAGCTATAAAAAATGGAAGGTGTCTGTTGTACGTTTTTTAAAATACTGCGATATTTTCTTTGCAAAATGGTATTATCCTAAGCCCAAATTATATGTACTTTGGGCAGTATGTTACATGATTGCTGAATCTTTTTGGGCACATATTTTGTTTCCGATAGGTATTTTCACACATTATTTCTAGCCCTTTACTCTTGTCAGAATATTAGTGCATGAAGCCAATCGCAAAAGGTCGCACTTCATGTGAATGACTAGCAGTGTGAGGTGAAGGTGGAAATATCAGGACACATTCTGTCCAATGTAGACGACCCTTTATGTATTAAGTGGTGACTCAATGTGCAGAGACTGGAGGAAGAAAAAGTCTGAAGTCTAACAAGCGTATCCATATCTAACCTATCACTCTGCTAAAAATAAGAATAAATACTGGGAGAACTGTGGAAATAGGAGTCTCAGATGTTAAGTTACTATAGTTTGACCTGATTTTTCCTAACTTTTCTTTTTTTCTTTGATGATATAATATTAAATTTTATGTCAATTCTTCTACTTATACAAAAACCTCCATGAAAAATTCAATGGTTAGAAATTATGTCTGTATCTGTAATATAGTTCTTCAGAATTTCCAAAAGACACTAAAATTATCACAAGGTCTGTAGACTGAAACAGAGGGATCTGTTTTCTCAGCGTTCTGGTGATTAGGATTCTAATGCCAAGATGTTGGTTTTCTACCCCCTCCCACCTGTCCCTCCATCTATCTTTCTATTTTCCTGTCTCTTTCTGTCTCTGCCATTCCCCCTCTCTCCCTGGCCCCACTTTTACCTTCTAGTAGTTCTGAGGTTTGTGATAACAAATTCATCATGTTTGTATTCTTTAGAGTAAAAGATTCTTTTTTTCTCCTTTATTAATTTATTCTTGTTACATCTCAATGGTTATCCCATCCCTTGTATCCTCCCATTCTTCCCTCCCTCCCATTTTCCCCTTATTCCCCTCCCATATGACTGTTCCTGAGGGGGATTACCTCCCCCTGTATATGTTCATAGGGTATCCAGTCTCTTCTTGGTAACCTGCTGTCCTTCCTCTGAGTGCCACCAGGTCTTCCCCTCCAGGGGACATGGTCAAAGGTGAGGCACCAGAGTATGTGAGAAAGTAATATCCCACTCTCCACTCTACTGTGGAGAGTGTTCTGTCCATTGGCTAGATCTGGGTAGGGGTTTAAGGTTTACCGCCTGTATTGTCCTTGGCTGGTGCCTTAGTTTGAGCGGGACCCCTGTGCCCAAATCTGCCTATCATAATGTTCTACTTATATCTTTACAAAAATACCAATCATTATACGGCCTATTTGACTCCAGTATTTTCTCATTTTAGATAATTATATCTGCAGTAATTCCATCTCCAAATAAAATAACACATGATTCTGAGAAATAAGATTACAACATGCCATGAGAGTTTGGGAAGGAAAAAATGCATATTCCCAACACTATAACATTGTTAATGTTATTTGGAAAGGAGGAATGTAGCATTAACTCACCACTGACAGATTTTATTTTGCTTACAGATATGTCTCTGTTAAGGCAGACAAGTTTTTTTACACATTGGACATAATTTCTTCTAACATTTGAAGGATTTTTCCCTCAGTCGTTTTCTTTCCCTTGCATTTTAATTTCCTGCAATATTTCCATGAATCTCTGACTATTTTAAATGTTTCTAAGATATTCACTCCTCGTCTTACCTGACATCATCATCACCATCACCACTTTATGATGTCATCACCATTACGATGGCACCATCGCCAGCAGCAGCAATAGCTGCTTATTTCCATTCCAGTTCTAAGAGCTTTAAACAGTTTTAGATATGGCTTGTTTCCTAAAGATTCATGTGCTAAGGTCACAGTGCCTTGTATCACAGTATTATGAGCTGGAGAACTGAGAGTTAAGCCTAGGGAAATCTAGCTAGACAACAGAGGCTCTTCTTTCTTGAATAAGTGGCCTGGGTGTGGTAGGAGGAGATTAGTTCCCAGGAACACAAGTGTAGAGAGGAAGCTCACCCTCTTTTCACATGCACTTTACAATACTGTGTTACTGTTCTTCTCCGGACAAGCATCTCTCTATAGAATATGTTGGGATCATGTTATTTATCCTTCAGAACTGAGCTAAATTTCTTTTCTTTTATGAATATCCAGTTTCACATAAGTTGCCATGGAAACTGAATATGCACTAGGACAGCTAATGATCTCCATATCTGCTATTCACATATTCCTTGAAGGAGGCTTGCATGTTGCTAATTGTTCTATTGGTAACTCACTAGTTAACTTCCAGTACATTTAAGGGCAAACTGTAATATCCATTTTCTTCCCACCAGAAACTGCTTTGTTAATGTCTATAGTGACAGACACTTATAATCAACAGGAAAAGCTCTTCAGTCTACATTACAACTCTATTTTGCCTAAATTCATTCAACTTTCCCAGTTCTCCTGTTAAGGTTATTTCCCGTCTAATCTGTCATGTTATATATAATTGCTGACTCTCTATTTGCTGATATATTATCTTCCTTGGATTCTCAGGTGCTTATTTCGTTTGTCTTTCTGTATTGCCATACTGGTACCTCACTGTTTAAAATTTTCCAGTATGTTGATTATTCTCAAATCATCATTTTCTTTTTGACCCAGACACATGAAGATGATATACCTGATGTTAGTGTTAAATTTCAATAAATTGTAGATTGTTAGTGGTAACTGCTTTATTCAAAGTCTTGTAAAGCAACTACCATATCTAATCTTAGAGAATCAAATGAGTCATCTCTGCCAGTCTAGAACAGCAAGATGCGTTCCATGAGTTTTTGTAGTTTTGCTTCTATCCTGGATGATAAAGAATAGTTTAATGGTAAATAATTGTTTAAGATTTCTCGGTGGTTTTAATTTAGTTTGCTGCCTCTTTAAGCCACAGATTTGTAGTTTTGTGCAAGTTGTTTATACAATGTGTGCAAGAGTCCACTATGTAAGCAATCATTCATAGTGTATCTTCATGATATCTGCCATTTTCAGAGATTTCTGGTGTGTGTAGACACAGATGATGACCACTTGAAGACACTGATGTGTATGCTACTGCTGCCCATTAGTGTCTCTGAAAAGACCAAAGCGTGACCTCCACCCCCTTCCCACCATGTGACTCTATTTTTTGTTTTGTGTCTGTACTCTGTATCTCTGACCAATGCTCAATCGCCTTTGTACAGTTTAGTGTCTGACCTCTCAGACTACGGAAACCACTGCTTAAATTGTGTGACACTCTCTGTAATTCCTGCACACCACAGTGTTGAGGCTTCTGTTGTTTGATCTTCTTCAAATTCTATAATTACAAAGAAGTCTGTGAAACACTTCTAAAGCATTACTTTGTTTTGTATTCTTAATCAGTTTCATTAATCAACACTCTATAGAACAAGATACAATGCATATTTTAAGGCCTGTATAAAATGGCGAGGTCTATCTGACTTTTATTATTATCCTTTATTTATAGATAAATTTAGACGGTCATGACTCTCACCTGCCCCCGTTAAATATCAAGAATAACATACATATATGCAAGAAATGCCTAGTTTTATCGTATGGGCTTTCTGTTTGATGGTGATATAAATGACCAAAGTCAAAGAAGATGCCTTTTCTCCTAGAGGATGAGTCATGCTGGTAACTCATTTATTTTTTTTTTTATGAATCATAAAGATTCTCTTGATGCTAGAACATAGCACACTGACACATCACATGGACAGGTAAAATGCAGAACTCTGCTACATCTCCAAAAAGCGAAGGCTGCCCTGACTAAGACTTGCAAAGGTCATGCTGGAAAGAGTAAGAAGGAGTAACTGTAGGAGGCAGCCTGCCATAACAAACAAGATGATGGTAAGTAGAGTTTCAGAGAAGACCTGTGGAGTAGGTCATTTGAATAGGTCTCAGAGTTGTCCGGGCTGCCCAGTGTTTGGTCTAGAGCCAGGAGTGAGGTGTACTGGAGTGGTTGCATGATGGAATGGTTGCTATATGAAGGTCCTGCAGGTAAGTGAGAGGCAAGTAAGTTGATAATAACTAGACTCTGTGCAAAGACGCACACTGGACTCCAAACACTGTCTCAACATGAGGCCCATGTGGCATTTGGCAAAACAGAAAATAGCTGTGCTACATACTTGTTTGGAAGAATGGAGATAAATTTCATTTTTGATTAGTTTTTCTCCTTTCCAGAAGAGATTATAAGTTCAGTGTACTGTTCAAGTTCTTGCTGACTTTTTGATACAGGCCATAAACTTCAAACCCCTACCCAGATCTAGCCAATGGACAGGACATTCTCCACAGTGGAATGGAGAGTGGGGTATGACTTTCTCATGTACTCTGGAGCCTCACATTTGACCATGTCCCCTGGAGGGGGAGACCTGGTGGCACTCAGAGGAAGGATAGCAGGTTACCAAGAAGAGACTTGATACCCTATGAGCATATGCAGGGGGAGGAAGTCCCCTCAGTCACAGTCATAGGGGAGGGGAGTAAGGGGAAATGGGAGGGAGGGAAGAATAGGAGGATACAAGGGAGGGGATAACCATTGAGATGTAATATGAATAAATTAATAAAATAAAAAAATTTTAAAAGAATAAGATTATCTAAAATATGAGAAAATGTAAACATATTTCAGTCAGCGCAAAACACATCTCACGTCAAAAGGGACAAGCAAGCAATAGTTTATTCTGTGGGCTTGAGAGATGGCTCAGTGGTTAAGAGCACTTGTTCTTACAGAAGACCAAGGTTTATTCCAGCACTCAGCTGACAAACATATGTAGCCCCAGTCCCAAGAGATCCAACAGGCATGTACATAATGCACATACATGCAAGCCAACAAAACATCATAAAGTAAACTAGATATATAAATATATACAATGTGTGTGTGTGTGTGTCACACACACACACACACACACACACACACACACACACACACACACACACTAGTCTGTTCTGTAGCCATAGCCTGGGAGCATATTCAGATAGTCCCTAAATCTGTGTTCTACTGTAGGCATAGTGATGTGAGATCTCATTAGCTACAGAACAAAGAAAGTTCTATTTAGGTATTTAGTTAATGCATTGGTGGGGATACTGGACAAATTTCACAAAGTGAGAACACTCAGAAAGAGACAGAAAGAGACTCGGATGTTATCTACTGACATTCTTAACTTTTAGATTCAACAGAAGCCATGTTTTAAGTGGGAAAGCAGTAAATGGCTTCCTAAGGGACCAAAAATAGCCCAAGATAAATTTGGCTACTGTCTGTAACACTTTAACCCTCTGAAATCTCAAAGTTTAGCCACTTGGATTTGTATAAAAGGCATATTCCTTCCCTTCCCTACCTACCTTCTGAGACATTCAATTCATACCTGATGACTGATAGAAATTGTTGATATTGTGTTTTGTTTTTTCCCCCATTTAGTTTGCATCATTGGAAGGGGCATTAAAAACAACTGTTCACATGACTTCAAATATAATACTTTAATCCTGTTTGCCTGAGAAAATAACACTGTATTCAGACAATTCAAGATGCTTGCACATATTTCTTGTCCCAAGAATTCCTTCCAAGGAATTTCAGTGGGATCATATGAATAAGTATGAACTTCTTGATAGCAATCTGTTGAGAGTCTTTTTGCTGTTGTTTTCATAGCTGTGTCTTGGTATAGTTTTAAATTGATCTTGATGATACCCATGGGTTTAGAAGATCAGAAACCAACTTGGATGTCTAATAACTTAAACTGTCTTCCAGGAAACTGTTCATATTCCTTCTGCCATAAAATACAGCCAACTTAAGATGTCCTTAGGAACATCAAATATCACTTTTATCTTTTGAGTTTTATTCTTATAAAAAATATGGTATGACCCAGGGGTTCTGCTCGATCTATGGCACCAACCAAGGACAATATGTGCAGTCATCATCAAACCCCTACCTAGACCTAGCCAAGGGACAGAATATTCTCTACAGTTAAGTGGGGACTGACTTTCACACGAGCTCTGGTGCCCCTTTTTTGGCCATGTCCCCTTGATGGGGAGGCCCAATGGCACTTGGAGGAAGGATAGCTGACTACCAAGAAGAGACTTTATAGCCTAGTATCATATTCAAGGGGAGGAGGTCCCCATCAGTCACAGTCATAGGGAAGGGGAATGGGGTGAAAGCGGGAGGTGGGGAGGAATGGGAAAATGCAAAGGATGGGATAGCAATTGAGATGTAATATGAATGATATTATTTTTCAATAAAAAATAAAAAATGTGGTATGAAACAAAGAACACAGTGGTAGAACTATTGAGTAGAAATTTTGATATGAACCATGACAGATTAAAATACTTTCTCACCTTACTTTATACTCAGAGGAAATGAGTAACTATAGTATATCATTTTTAAGTTATGTGAGTTAATATTCACCCTTGTTTCTGTAAATACCTACATTCAAAATAGATATGGACAACATTTGGAAATAATGAGCCTCGGTATTTCAAACCCATCTTAACATCTTTTTCTCTGTATACATCATAGGACTCTAATAAGTTTTGTTGAGAGAGTGGAGGACAAAATTTTGGGTTCTTAGTATTGTTTTGTTTTCATCATATTTAGTATTTGCTGAAGTTGTCTTTCTTCTTTATTTTTGTGCCTAAGCATCCTTTATCCCCCCAAATTTAATGTTTTTGAAATAGCTAGTTTAAAAAGATTATAGTAAAAATGAGACTCTGCATCTAGTGTTTATGAATTGTAACACCTGCAAGGCACTGTGAGCTCTTAAAAGATAAAAATAGACATATTTGTGCAGCAGGAACTACTGGGGACAGAGAAGAATTCATGGTTATTTCTAAAGGAACCTTTTGGAGATTTTTTAAAATGCCAATATCCCAACATTATTCTTCAGCTGCTGAATGTCGTATGGGAATCACCCCTACTCTAAAAGCCTATGCTGTTTCCTGGATTGATTTACAGGCAAAAATCAATGTTTCAAAGATAACACATTTTGAAAATGAAGATACTAGCATTTTCAGTGTCAAAATTAATATGATTTTCTTTATGTAAATCAATTCTATTACATTTTTCATTTTGTTTATAGAACTTACTATCTCTTATAAATACCAGAGTAAATTGCCATGATCATAAAATTTTACAAACATTCATTCAAATTAAAGGTGATATTTTAAAAATATGACCTAGGATATTTGGTAATATGTTAGTTAACCTTGTAAAAAAGAAAAGAACACTTTTTTTGGTGAAGTGTCATCATCTTTCCTCTGTAAACATAGCCTCCACCCATATTTCCCAATTCCTCTCCTTGACCAGGTGTGGAAATATGCATTCCTTATAAAAAGGTTGGGATTAGTCATCATTCTCATTCTGATATTTTCAAATTTTTGTTATTTGCATGTACTGAATGAGATAACTGTGGGAGGGGACCCAAGTTTAAGTGAAAAACCCATTTCTAGTTTATATGACCTTGTGCACACTAGGGTAGTTTTGTATGCTAAGGTGAATGCACCCGTGCTCTCATTGAAAACAGGAGGTCAGATGTGAAAACTTCACATTGTGGTAGCAAAAAATAAGTTTATATTGTGCAGCATTTGAACCTTCAGATTTTTTAGGCAAATGTTTGTTCGACATATAATAATATATTCATTAAAATATAAAATAGCATGGCTTTTATTTTCCATTTCCTATGAAAGAGTATTCAGAGCTAAAAATCACACCTAAGGTAAAGCAACAGAATGTTAGCTCATCACTTCAGTAAATTCATAACAGCAATTACTTCATTTTTAAGTCTACGCGATAACATGGTGACCTGAAGTCGTAAACTGGATTGTAGACTGGTTTTAATTATTTAAAAGTAGTCAAGGATAAAGTGCTGTTTTTTGTCCCTATCTTCTGTCTGAGGGGCTATTCCAGTAGACCTAGAATGAGTGGCCTCACCACGTTCCTTTCATACTGACCGCACTGGGTAAGCCTGTGTGCAACTCTGCAGCACAGTAGGCCCAAGGGAGAGCTAGGAGTCCAACAAAATTCCCACTGGTTTTTATGCTTTCTATTTTTGCTTGCTCTTCTCCACGACATATTTGTGTTGTTTCCTTTTTTTTTCACTTGTTCATAACAACCCTTTTTCATTGGCATTACAAAATTGTCTGTGTCATGACAATATTCTTTTTTTTTTTTTTTTTTTTTTTTTTTTTATCTTTTGACCTCATTGTTACAATGGAGAAAAAGGCTTGAATGTTGTACAGTGAAACCTAGACAGAAGACAGCAAATTTATAAATGGACAGATCATGTTCACTTGTAAAAATCTGACATAGTATTTTAACTTCTAGGTTACAATTATGTTCAAATATTTACCTGAAGAATCATCATGGGAAACAGTTGAAATTGCAAATTATCTGATATTTGTAGTTTGGATTTCTAATTTTAGCACCAAATCAGTTTAAAGATGATTTACAGCATCTAGTTGCCCTTATATTGGGATAACTAATTTTTGCTTACATTAATTTGTTTAAGTATTAAAAAATAAGAGGGTTCTAGTAATAGACAATAACATAAAATATAAGACAACTTAAAACTGAGTTTAGGATACACTTTTCAAATATCTGAGAATATAGATTTAAGTTTACAATTTGATAAAAGTATAGACGTAAAGGAAATCAGGAAAATTGAAATTTAAATCACACAATAATTTTTTAATACTAACAGCATGGATTATCATACAACTGTGAGTCACCATGTACACTAACTCCAATGTGACTAATAAGATTTTTGTCTGGATTCTGTTTGCCTCTGTAGTAAACCATCCTACAACTTGGAGACCAAAAACGCAATTTTGTTTGTTCATAATTTTATAGCTTAACTCTTTAGATCAGTGGTTCTCAATAGTCCCAATGCTGCAACAGTTTGAGTCAGTTTCTCATGCTGCAGTGACCACCCAAATAAAAACTTATTTTCATTGCTCCTCCCTAATTGTGCTTTTGTTATGAAGTGTAATGTAAATATCTAATATGCAGTGTATATGTTGTGACTCCAAAGGGGTTACCAAGAGGAGGAGAATTGCTGATATAGATTGATGGCAAAGGACAAGCAAAGCTTGTGTGTCTCAGGCAGAGATGAACTGGGGCTGCAGTCCCCTGTGGCTCTCTGTAGATTGAGGTCTCATAGGTCATGGTAAATGCAGAATGATAGTTGGCAGCTCATTTCCGGTCACAGGAAGATCTTCCTTTTCCCCATTTATCTACTTGATTCTTACTACAACATGAGAGGAAGCATTCTAAGAGGCCACTGTGAAAACAGAAAGGCTTTTCTTGAGCTAGCCATGAACCTGTGCTATTTACATCATATTCACTTGGGCAAACAAATTAATAAGATCTTTCGAGGTCCAAGCAGCCTTTGACCAGTCTTAATTGGTGAGAGTGTCAGTAAAGGATACCACAATTCTAACTGAATGAATAAATAAACCAAAAATATTGAGTCATTTCATTCTACCCATCAGTATAATTTCTAACTCATGTTGTGTATCTCTTTCCTCTAAATTGAAATGTTTTCTCTCTTGTTAGAAGAAAATCTCATAAAACGCAGAGTTTCAGAAAGCTCCTGAAATGTACAAGATTCAACCCCACTCAGAGTTATGTGAACAGGTGATGATTTGTAGGTGCTGCATGAATGTTAAGGGAGATCCAAGGACACAGCTCTCATGAGTTATTAAATACAAAGACATGTTCCTGCTGGTGCTGTTTCTGTGTTTGTCTTTAAGCTTTCTCATGAAAGCAACTCTTCACCCATGTTTTTATAAGAATCTCAACAAGCTCAGCAGTATTTAATACAATTGTTCCATCTGTCTGCTGTCAGCAGCCTAGGCAGGATGAATATATTTCTCTCCATGTTTTCTAAGAAAAATACTACAGCTTAACAGACCACTTTGATAAATATGTTCTATAATTTTAGATCAATAGTAAGAATATTTATGGAACATTATTATCAGTCTTCATCTAGGTATGTAGAAGTACTATTATACTTCCTTCATTTTGCATATTGTGCATATCTTACTTAGAATAATATTTATATATATATATATATATATATATATATATGTATATATATATATAGGCATACATATATAACAACAGAACACAAAATGCCTGCTAAATAATACTCATTTGCAAAGTCATACAGAGAGCATATGCAAGAGAAAAAAATCTACAATTTTGAACCAAATTTGAAGCAAGCTTTAGATAAGTACTTGAATTAAGTAGAAAAATTGACTCTGATCAGATCCACTACTGGATTCTCAGCAAGAGTGGCCCTGAGATACATGTTGTAGGGAACTTTTAAGGACAAAACCATATGGCCACCTTACTTCTTTATTATTTTCCAAGGACTACAAATCCCAGCATTCCAAGAATTACCTTGTCCTTGGATAGGTAGGGCTTAACTTTGACAGTTACACATACTTGTGAACTATTTTCATGGTATATAATATGCAGTATATTCCATGCTTTTAATAAATATTAATGATAGATTTTATTTGTCTCTTTTAAAGTTGTGAGGTTGTAAACATCTTAAGAAATTTCCACCATAATAAAGTCTGAAACTTTCTAAAGTGAGCATATTTTTGAAAAGACTAAGTTCTTTAAATTTTCCTGAAAGCAAAACAGAGGCAAACCTACAATATTTAAATAATTAATCCTCACAATTTTAATTAATTCCTAAAAAAATATTGTTGATAATCAACATCGCTATGAAATTAAAATAGAAACATGCTGATTCCCAGAAGACTGGCTGAGATCTGCAAGACCTATGTTAAGGTGACTCCCCCTTTTAACCATTATCTCATTAGCATCTGGTGGGCTCCTAGGTGAAGTCCAAGGTTATTCTGAGATGGTCTGAAACAATGACTAAACTCAGAGCATGCTGAGTAGGACATAGCTTTGCCTCAGGAACTCTTCACCCACTGACTGAACAAGAGCCAACCTGCTTTCCTCAGTAGAGAATTCCTGGCATACCCCAACAGAGTTCAGAAGGGAGTTGAACAGAAGGCAGGATTTCTGTGTGTGGGATATGGTTGTTCTACTCCCTATGGTCTTTTTTTTTTTAATTTTTTTAAATTTTAATTAATTTATTCATATTACATCTCAGTTGTTAGCCCATCCCATGTATCCTCCCATTCCTCCCTTCCTCCCACTTCCCCCCTACTCCCCTCCCCTCCCCTAAGTCTGTGTCTGAGGGGGACCTCCTCCCCCTGAATATGCTTATAGGGTATCAAGTCTCTCCTTGGTGACCTATTATCTTTCCTCTGAGTGCCACCAGGCATCGGACAGACATTAACTTTCCCTATGGTCTTAAATTCCCCCTTTTCTCACATACCCTTCCCTCTTCCCTAGTAAATCTTCAACATGCTTGGCTCAATCTTAATATTTATTAGTATATATTTTATTCAGGATCTTAAATCCTTTAGATGTGATAGAATAGAAGTTGGAGAAATGTAAGGTGTAATAAATAATACAGGGTGTTTCTAGTCTTAAGGAAAATATAATAGCCACAGGGACTTTCATGGAGTTAGAATAGGTTAACTATTAGATACAAAAATATTACATAATTGTTGGGTCTGAGGGACACACAGTTAAAAAAAAAAAAAAAAAAAAAAAAAAAAAAAGAACCACCACAGCCTAGTTATACCAAAAAGCCAATGGATGGCTCATAGGTTAAGAACACTGACTGCTGTTCCAGGGGTCCTGAGTTCAATACCCAGAAACCACCTGGTGGCTCACAAACATCTGTAATGGAATCTGACTTGCTCCTCTAGTTTACATGAAAATACTACACTTACATACATAAAAATAAACAAATAAAATATAAAATAATAATAATAATAATACAATAAATAATAAAAAAGGAAGCTTAGGGGTGGGCACAGGGAAGCTGGGGCCATAAAATATCCAGAAAGGAAGAAGGGAGTGAGCACCAGCTGCCTCAAGGCTGCCTGTGCTAAGTCTTTTCTTTCTCTTTTTTGGTGTGGTTGGGAGATCGCCACCAAGATAACCCAGCCAAGTCCCCTGCCCACTCCAATAAATACTTACATGATGTGCAATCATGTGTCAAGGATTTGACCCTAGTATATTTGATTGTAAAAAAAAAAAAAATCATGGTTGTTGTTTTACATGTCTCCTAAGTGTTGTTAATTTACCCTTTACAATGTGAAACAACTTGAACTTCCTGATTCTAAGTATACAATGTAAAATTAAATTTACATTAAAAATAAATGGCTATAAACTCAACCTATGAAACCCACCATGTGTGGGAGAGCTAGAAGATCACAGCATTTCTAGTTCACATGGCTATGCTGCTTGTTTTTGCCATCTTGACACAACCTAGGGTCACTTGGGAAAAGGAATTGTCTCCAGCATACTGGCTTATGTAGGTCTGTGGTGCATTTTGCTGATTAGTTATGAGCATGGGATGGCCTAGCCCATTGTAGGTGGTGGCATGCCTGGGCAGGTAGATCTGGCTTGCATAAGAAAGCAAACTGAGAAACCCATGCGGAGCAAGCCAGAAGGCAGCATTCCTCCACGGGTCTGCTTCAGTGCCCACACTCAGGCTCCTACTCTGAACACCTCCCTTGGCTTCCCTTGCTGACAAACTCTCCCAAGTTGCTTTTTGACAAGTGTTTAATCACAGAAATAGGAAAGGAACTGTAACATCAGCCATCAGAAAGAGCAAGAGGATGTGAATAAATTAGAATTATATGGTATTTCTCACCATAGAGAAAGTAAAACGCAATCTAGAATTACCAAATCCTATTTAATGTTCTCTCTTAGATATTTTTTGTTAGGTCAGATACAGATCCAGAGTAAGAGAAAATGGGTGTACTCTGGATGCATATAGTGTTTACTTAGCATCTTTATAAGAAGAAAACATAAGTATCTTTAACTATCATATACTACGCTGGATGCTAATGGCATCCTAAGGAACAAGTCTATACACTGGAGCAGCAAAGAAAAAGAAAAGTCCAACAAGAGTGGGAACCAAGCACACATAGGATTTTATATGAGATGATGTACGGGTTAGATGCCACTGGGGAACCCCTCTTCTAATAGTTCAGCCACTAGTGGGTAAGAAGTAAGTTTTAAGATTTGTCCTATAATAGTATATATTGTGGGGTACAGAGGTTTTGAAAAGAGTAAAATCCAACAACGAATAGGTGACATCTCAGTTGGGTTTGAAGAAGCATTTTTAAGGTGGCTGGAAACCAAAATTTTGGAATCTTCTCAAATATCGAGATGACAATGAAGAACACAGTACTCTGTGCTAGAGAGTTTGATTTCCTCTGAAAAAGAAAAGTAGAAACATCTCAAAAATATATACACATATTAAATTCATCTGAATTACATCATCAGTTAGCAGAAGAACTATAGTCCGAATTCACCATCTCTTGTCGTCAAAGTTTCTAGTACTGGAATTGGTTTACATCTAATTGGGTTGTTGGCCAACAAGGTCTCAGGGAAATTCCCAAACAGCCCAGACTATTGCCAAGACTATTCGTTACTTTCCACAAACTAACAGCAATGCCCAGTTGCTAAGGACAACACAAACCCAACTCACTAATCAGGGAGTAGTTGAGCTGGTGCTTATTCAGAGCCTCCATACCTAGGTTTCAGCATCATTAGTACAGGAAGATACTCTGCATGCTATCAAAAGAGAAGTGCAAGCAGCAAGCCAGAAATCTGTTATCTACAATGGTGTAGACACAATGTTAAGACAATGGCGGTACAAAGATTGTGGGAGTAACCAACCAATAATTCATTGAACTCAGAGCCTGCACCATGAGATGGAACTCATAGAAGAAACTGCAACAGTGACGGTGATTAGGAACCTGAGACTACATAGCCCACTGACCTAGGGTAACACAAGATAATACTGATCTAAAAAAGAAAAAGGAAAACAATATAGTGATAAAATGAGTCCTCATGACACTCTCCTAGAATCAAGATCAGTACTTTGTTCAGTCACCATACGAGGAACTTTCTCCTTTGCAGAGAGTGAGAAACCTTGGCACAAACAAACATAAATGGGAATTCTCCATTAAATCCCTCCCCTCCGAGCTCAGGGAAGCACATGGAAGAGAAAAAGGATAGAGTGTTAAAGCCAGAGTGAAAAGAGGACACCCAGAAAACAAGGCCTTCTAAATCAACGTCAGCAAAGCTCATATGAACTCACAGAGGCTGAAGCAGCAAGCATAGGCCCCGTATAGATCTGTACCAGGTCTTCTGTGCTTATATTTTGACTTCCAGTTTAGTGTTTTTATGGGAATCCTGAGGGTGTGAACTCATGGCTCTCTGGTATTTGTCCACTCTCTTGGGTTCCTTTCCTTGTGTTGATTGTCTTGTCCAACATTGATATGATAGTTTTTGTTTTATCATATAGTATTTTATTTTGTTATATTTTTAAATGAATGAATGGATGTAACCTTGGCCACCAGGATGAAGGCTAACATCAGAATTGTCATTTATACCTGCAGGGAGAGAAAATCAGTTTGCTTCAGTGGAGTGGCAGCACAGGCCTCATGTTCGCAAATAGTTGACCAATGTATAATGGACTCTACAACTTTTTGTGTCTGCTTTTATTTTCTTACTGTTTAGTGGTTTGTTTTGTTTTATTTTATTTCTTTTGGGGTATTGTTTTATTTCATTTCGATTTTGATTGTTGTTCTATTGGGTTTTTATTTGTTTTTTGAGAAAGAACCTAAAGTTGGATTGGTAGGGAGGGGGAAGGATCTGGAAGGATTTCACAGTGTAGAAGTACATTGAATAATATAGTCAAAATATTATTTAAAGTTAAAATTTGTTTTAAAAATAAAAATATAATAAAAATGCAAAAATGAAAAAGAGATGACTGCTTGTTATACTGGGAAGGATGCCATTATTTTCCTGCTCAAGAATTATTCCTCCAATTGTATATATGTGTTGTAATATAAATGTATAGGTAAAATAAAAAAACTAATAAAAATTGAAAGAAAAAGAATATCCAGGGTGCAGTTATTCCTAGTGAAAGGGACTAATCAAGTACCCTAGGCACATTACTGAGGCTGAGAATGTAGCATGGGTTAAGAATTGCTATTTAAATACAGCAAGAGCACAAAACTATCTCTGGTAAAGTATGATAAATTTTATTACATTAACTAATATATCCAGAAAAGATAAAAGAATTAAGAATAATGCCTCTGTTTCTCTTAAACACCACAATGCTGACAACTAGGTGTCAAAAAGAAAACTTTTAACTTCTATCAAAAAAACATATATATGGAAAAGTACATATGATGTGTATAGCATAGTAACATTTTGATGTATAAGCGTTTATTTTCAACTTAGAAGTACTACATGAAATATCACATACTAGAGAAATCTGAGTTTCGTTAGTTACATACATACATAGTTATGTGAAGATGACAGTTTTTTGTCAAGTGCAAAGTGAGAAGGCTAAGCATATGCTACTTTCTCTTTGGTGTTTTGTAGGATATAATGAGAGATGAATGCTCGATGCTGAAGCTGCAACTGAAAGACAGAGATGAGCTTATTTCTCAGCTTCAAGCAGAGCTGGTAAGTGATTAACTGACAAAGTTACTTACTTTTCAGGGTTATATGCTATAAACATTTATGTATTGACACTGATATTATTCATCTTTGATGAATGATTTAACATGACTGTCAATTGTATCATGATTTAGTAATAAAAGCTGTAGTCCTTTTACAACAGGTATTTTATATGTACAGTGATTTACACACTACTAGAAAGTGCTGCAGTCTTTCAGTTCCCTGTAATGGTCAAGGCTAAGGCCACATTACACTTTGTATTCTGAATGATTCCACTCCATACTGAAATGCCTAGCGAGAAAACTCACAATATGAAGGAAGACACTTATTACTCTCGCAAACCAAACAGCTTTTACTTATATTGTGTGATCACCAAACTTAGCCTTTTTTCAATACGTTGTGGATTTACAATTAATGCACAACTCTCACAAAATACAAATTATCTAAAGCTTATTTTGGGGGGTGATTTTATCATAAAGTAATATAAGGAATCAGATGTTTAAAGCATAATAGCAAATTTGCTATGTAGAAGAAAAACAGGCTTTTTTTTCTAGATGTTTCCACATGCAAACATTATGAGAAGCAGCTTAAAATGAATATCAGTACTCTAGATATAAACAAAACTATAGAATTATAAAATAAGAATTAAAGGGAGAATGTTTATCCATCAAGAATTCTTAAGATGCCAGCAAAATATGTATAACACAGTAGAAAACACTCCTAGATATTATCAGTGTCACAAAATAATTCTGAGTTAAACACATATTATAGGATGATTTAACAGTTGACTATATTCATTTTGGTGTGTTATATAGGTATAAATAACAATTTAATGGTATAACTGAGTTCACAGGCCAGCTGCTGAGTACCACTCACATACTAGTGCAGTGTAACATTCATAGCAGATTTTATGGAGTCTAAACAGCAGACAGGGTTTTACGGAAATGGCCCTTTTTGAGAATAGGATTTGATAGTCTGAAGCATGTTAATATGGCTTCACAAACTTCTAACCTACTACTTAAAAATAGAGGACTATTCATAGGCAAGAGATGTGTTTCCTGTACTATAAGGGGAAAGGGGGAAGAGGGACAGGGGGGTGACCTGGAGGAGACAAGAGAGGCGGCTATAAAGTCAGGATGTAAAGTGGAAAGAATTTTAGACTGATAAAAAAGAAACAACCTATTTCAAAAGGATCAGCAGCATATCAATAATACAGACAGTAACTACTATATAATAAAAATGTATATTTAATATATTTGCTCTAGGTCAGTGGTTCTCAACCTTCCTATTGCAATAAGCCTCTAATACACTTCCTCTTGTGGTGATCCCTTCCACTATGATATTTTTATTGACACTTTATAACTGTAATTTTGTTATTGTTATGAAGCACAATGTAAATATTTTATATGTAGGATATCTGATATCCTGGGGGTCAGTACCCACAGGTTGAGAACTGCTGCTTTCAGCGTTTATTGTAACCAAGTTTTGTTTGCATGGAACAGAGAAATATTTTTGTATTTTAAATATCAAGCACAGATACCTATTATCAAATGGAATAATCAATCTTAAATAACAGAGTTTCTGTTCATTCGTTTTGCCCGGGAGTGCTTATTTTCGGTAATTAACTCAGAAAAAGATTGTTCATTTTTCTTCTTACCATCAGTTTGATCAGGTTTAAAACAGAATGTACAAGAAACAGACGTTTCTTTGTTCAGTAAAATGAGAAGAAAATCATTGCTTCCAGAGTCAATTCTACAGCTATAATTACAATAATTCAGTGCCCCTCCCTACAAGAAAGGATTGGATTTCCTGACATAATAAAATGAGAAATTGGCTACTTAGACTTGAAATTTTCCAAAGTAATAATCAAGGCACCATTTCAATGTCTGTGCTGCAAAGTTTGCATAAACACGTTCAATGTTTTGACAAAAGAAAGATGTTACTTTTTGCAGCGAAGTTTATTTTTGTAAAAAGTACTATCGGGTAAGGAAAGGGTGTGATGATTTAAGGAAGAAGAAATATTAAAAAGAGAAACAACTCTAACCAGATCTGAAGAATGTATGAAGTACACAAGTTCATAGAACCAGAAGCTGCTGCAGTCAACAGAAAATATGGGCCAAAGTGGTTCTGTGACTAAAAATAAGCAATTCTTTTTGTTTTCACTTTGTATTTTTTTTTGAGACATGGTTTCACTCTTCATCACACGATGGTTTAGAACTTACTATACATCTGTGGAGAACCTTAAGTTCCTACAATTCTCCTGCTTCAGTTTCCGAAGATGAGACATTACAGGTGTTAGTCACTGCAGCAGGCTAACTTGTGACCGTGGCTAGCCTGTGACAAAACAGAATTAAAGTTCAAACACCAGTTTAGCAGCTGTTTATTATTACATAGATAACAACACAGAAAACTTTATAAGTTATTGCATAGGTACATATGCAATAATATAATATAAATATAATAATATTTATTATTATAACCAAACCTATCTATTTAACTATTAAAGAATTAATTTATTAGTAATTTCCCCAACAAAACCATAGATTAAGAAAGCTGAATCCATTGCAATCATGTTTAGTTAGCTGAATACTGTTATTCAGACTTTTCACTCCTGTATCAAATACCTGATAGGAAAAAAAATAAAGGAGGAACATGTGTGTTCAACCAATGATCAATTGGTTTCATTGCTTTAAGATTATAGTAGGGCAAAACTTCATGGATGAAGAAGATAAATCCTTCAATATTACTCTCCCAGTGACTCTCTTCCTCCTCATAAGCCCATCATCAATAGTTACACTAACTCAAATATACATTTCCAGTTTTGAACACATGAATTGACTACATAATTTATTAGTTCACAGCCAACATGATGTAATCCTTCTTAGAAATGCCTTCTAATACACCTAGCAATGTACTTAACTCTTCTGCCACTTATCTCTCAATTTAATAGTATCTCACATTGTAAGGAGTTATTCAGTGGTCATTTAGTATTGATACACAAGAGAAAATTGTGAATGCCTCTTTTTCAGCCATCTTTCCAACAGCCAACTTTCCAATCTTCTCAACAATACTATTGTCATGTTACTGTGACTGGTTGTTCTGTGTGTGATAGGGTTTCACGAGCATCTTCCAGTTCCCCAGTAGACATCAGGAGCAGCCTACATGTATTACTATATGTCTGATATATCTAACAATGTCCGCCATTTGAGCACAATTGCTTTATAGGTACCATATTAATTTTCAGTCCATCATTGAAATTATATGAGATAAGGATATGCATGCAGATTCCAGGGAGCTGGAATCCTGCAGAAGAGATAAACCTTTCTTTATATATGTCCTAGGAAGCTAATTTCTCCCAGTCCTGTCTTGTCGTGAACTTGAGATTGGAGTACCAGCTTGAGTGGGTACCAGGGAGGATTGTCCCTGGTTGATGGCTCACCATCTTCTCACTGCACACATAGGGAAAGGAAGATGGCAAGCTCTGAGCTCTCTCCATCTAATCCATCTGATGGCCCCACCTTGTGATGGCATCTAATCACAGCCACCTCTCAATGTTCCCTCTTCTAAGGGGGCCTTTCTGTGTGAGTGGGGGAGCGCACAGTTGTGCTCCTAGGTTGTGCTCCTGCTTGTTTATTGTTATGAATAAAGTAGCATTGCCATCATTAAGTTCTACCAGATATTTCATAAAATAGCCTATTTTTATTTCCCCATGATTTCAGAATTTTTGCCATAGCTCCAAACTCTCTGCTTCTGGGGTTGGTAGACTTTATGAAGCTTGAAGATGCTACAAAATTCACAGTAATCATTTGATTTTATGTTCTACACATAGTTTGAGAAAAGCATCCCATTTATTAACTGGATTGTTAATGTGAGTGTATTTTCTGTTCAAATTTCCAATTTATCCCTTTCTCTGTTGAGAGAGAGAGAGAGAGAGAGAGAGAGAGAGAGAGAGAGAGAGAGAGAGAGAGAGAGAGAAGGCAATAAGCAATTAGGTCTCTCAGGAACAATTTCAAGGAGTCTGATATCAACGCCTATGAAGATTTCATGCATTACTTACTTTTATGAGCTTTATTGGGTTTTGACAGATAAAAGCAATGATTTACACTGTTTCATGATGTCCAGGGGAACCTTAAATAGTACAATATCAGCTTTTACTCAAGTTATGTACATCATAGGGCAACTAATTGGAAGGAAAAAAGGAGTTACACACTGTGGCCCCTGGTGTATAGTAGAAAGGAGCTGGTTGGCAGTGGGAGCATCTAATCCCAGCTGTTGCATCCCACAGCACAGCTGTCCTGCTCTGCCAGAAGCACTCAAACAGGGAACGGCATAGCTGTCACTCTGTTCAGGCTTGTTAAGTGACAGGGTTTTATATTGACCATGAGGACAGGTGGCTTATGAAAGGAAGATTTTTGTCTCCATGTCTGTCTGACTGTCTCTTTCCTTCTGCCCTTCTTGCTCTGTTCTTTTTGTCCCTATCTTCTTATCTGTCCCACCTTCCTTTCTCATCAAAGGCCATATGCACACACAAAGGGAAGGTAGTTGTCTTTAAGCCAGGAAATAGCACTCATAAAAACACAACCCTGGTAGCTACATGGTCTCAGATTGAAATGTTCAAAATTGTGAGTAAATTAAATCCTGTTAAATCTTCATTCTTGACATATAACTTTTAGCAATATCATCAAGCACCAATTTGATCTCCAGTAATAACTATATGTTAATGATTATTCAAATTGCAAAATAATAATTTAAGTGTAGTGTAAACAAAGAGCCATTAATTATATGTAGTTAAATGCTTTTCTATTAAATTGACTTGGCTGCTATTTGTTATTTTGTCTTTCAAGACATTTACTGTGTATTTTTCTTGTTTGGTCTAGGGTTGTTGGTGTTTGGGGGATGCACAATACTTGTCTGTCTGCTTGCATCTGAGACATAGTCTTCATATATAGCCTAGATTTGTCACGCATTTACTATGCAGTCTAGGTTGGATTTGGATTTATGATTTTATTGACATGGCTTTCTACATGCTGGGATCACACAAAGCACTAGTGTAAATGACTTCACAAGGAATCTAATGAATGTGTATGGTGGTTCCAGTTAACTCCAAATGAGAATAAAGTCCTCAGTCTGTCATCTTCTGCAATACTGATGAGGACATGAACTCTCCCACATGACTTAGGTCCTGGCTTCACAGTGCCCTTTTACCTCAGAAGCAGTTAGCTTTGTGTCAGGACGAATGATGCCAGGGAGCCACATTAAGCATGCAACTTTCTTTTGAGACACTTTCTTCCATGTATTTCTGATGAACACGAAGAAAAATGAACCCTTTTTTTCAACTATACCAATATAATAAGAACATCATGGCATCACATGAAGCCTGGAGTTTTTTGTTTGTATGTTTGGTAGTGTACATTTCTTATTATTAGTTAATTTATTTTAAACCTTGATTGCAGTTTCCCCTCCCTCCTCTCTTCCCATTCTCTCCCTCTCACCTCACCTCTGCACCATTCTCCTATCTCTCATTATCCTCAGAAAAGGATCAGATAAAGGAATACTCCCATGGATATCAACCCACCTTGGCATAGCAATTTGTACTAAGAGTAAGATCATTTTTCAATGCAACATTAAGATTTTAGGATCTTAGTCAATTACGTAAGAAATTAATACAGTACATTTTAGAGCCAAAAGTTTAATATATTCACAAGATCTGAATATATTCATACGAATCAGAATCAACTTAATAGGATGGGCTACGTATATGTTCAAATAACTTTAACTGTATTAAACTGAGTGTTATGCGATGGAATTATTTTTTCTTGCCCATGGAAAGTTTTAGCCTCTCTCTTGTCTACTTAGTGAAGGTCATATTGAAGAATAGCATGTAATTTTATTTTTATTACTAATGTGAAATTGAGGGACACAACAAACTTTATCTTCATGTGCTACAGTAAATCTTTGAGATCTACGATGACCATTGGTGGTGAAATGTAGCCTTGTGTTTTAGGGAATGGATATAGTCTTGTGGATAGCTATGAATCATGTAAGTGGTGCAGAATTCTCATAAATGGTTTCAGATTTGTGGTGAAAAGTGTGTTTTATGTTATATAGGAATAAAATGATCTCTATTTGCCATTCAACTATAAGCTCATTCAAAATATTTTAAGTAAGTGGATGCTGTTTGCTGATACATACAATTAATTTATTGACTCTGGGGGCTGGAGAGATGGTTCAGTGGTTAAGAGCACCACCTGCTTTTCCAAAGGTCCTGAGTTCAATTCCCAGCCACCACATGTTGGTTCATGACCATTTGTAATATGATGTGATTCCCTCTTCTGCCCTGCGTGTGTGCATGCAGGCAGAACATTGTGTACATAATAATAAATAAATCTTTAAAAATTTTATTGACTCTGAAGAATAGAACTAAAATGTTCTATTTTGTGTTGGTTGTCACACATGCACTAGAGTTTTCACAAGTAATTTGCACACATACTACTTATACTTGGTAAAATATCAAATGAATATGTATAGATGATTTTAAAAGCCAAAATGAATTATGAAAGTCTCAAGATCCTTAATCTTCGTATCTTCTGCTATGAAGCTTTTCCCCTCTGGATGGTTTCCTCATCTTCTGTAACCTGATTGAGTTACAAGTGTTAAGTGCAGCTATTCTGCTGGTTTTTTTTTCTTTGCAAAATGTTCATTCTTAATCATAAGGAAAATGAGTGTTCACCACTCTGCATTCATTACATTTCTCATCCTTGCAACTGACACTTGAAACAAGCAGCTTTAGAGATTATTGAGTGTGTTTTGGCTTCTGATTTTGGGAAAGTGTTCTACCACATGGGTATGGATGGAGGAGTGCCACCTGTTGCCCTCCACTGGGATATAGAGAAGTGATACCCATGCTCAGCTCCTTTTCCCTCGTTTCCCTTTTTAGTCAGCCTGGGACAGCAGGCAAGGGACGATGCTGCCTACATTCAGAACTGATCTTTGCCCTCAGCTTTTCCCTTTAGAAATGCCTTGGATTGCTTTTTCTAGTCAAGCTTGCAATAGGGATTAGCCACTACGGCCTCCAAATAAGGAGATTTTTTTTTAAATCCCAAGAATGAATAAAGGTTTCTGTTTATTAATATGTTACATTTCTGATAACTGACTGTAGTGAAAAACATTAGTTTCTAAGTCAACTACAACATATTTCAGAGTAGAATAGTAAGAGGTTAATCTGACTATACAGTATGCTAATAATATAATCACCTGAAAGTCACCTGTATTTACTATTTCTGTCCACTAAAAGTCTAACATATCAGTGCTAAGAGTCCTCCTTGAAGTCTCTCTCTCTCTCTCTCTCTCTCTCTCTCTCTCTCTCTCTCTCTCTCTGTGCATGCACACATATCTCATTTTAATTAATTCTAGGTCATTAAATTATCCACACACAACTTATCATATAATGTTACTTATTTTTAAATCACCATTCATTTTAAAATGAAAGTTAGCTAAGAAAACTTCCAGTTATAGAGATGAAACACAAAAAGAAAATCAGTTGAAAATCTTTAGTATAATTTATATACTGGGTGCTGCTACGTATGACTGTATCAACTATAGATTCAAAATTAGCATTGGAAGTATGGAACATCATTTACTGAATTCCATCATTTAATTAAACTGTTTGGGCTATTTGTTTAAAGTTAAGAACTGAATTGGTGACACAGGTCAGTGGGTAAAGTATCTGTTGCCACACCTGATGACCTGACCTGTATCTCCAAGAGCCATGTGATCATAAAAGAGAACCGACCTCCACAAGGTGTGCTCTGAACTCCACATGCACATCTACACAGCAATATTTACATGTTTGAACATATGTGCACACAAATAAAAATATTATACTAAAAATTTAAAGAGTTAAGTAATAACTTGTGAAAGCTAAGTGCCCACATTTTCGTTAATGCTTATAAATTTTAATTTATAGGTTAAATATTCCACTACACTTTAATATCTCCATAACTATTTCTCCTCTCATTGTACATATATATATATATCCAAGTGACTCTTGCGTTTTAAAACACTGCTTATTAAAATTTCCTATTTTCCTATTTGCAAAGTTCAATAAATATTAGTTGTATTTCTCTTCTGAACATTGCTAATATTAATATAATACACATTATTTAACCATAAGCTTTTCTTATGGAAAAAAATCTTAAAATATTGCTGCAGGTATTCAACACAGCAGTGCAATGAGGTAAATGCCTTTTCCTCCTGGTAAAACTTCAACTCTAGAAAATCAAGTAATATAAAAGAATTTCGAGAAAGAATCCCTTGTGTTATTCAGTTTTCTTCCTCTCATTCAAAATAAGTATGAAAATGATGTTCTTGCTTTAATATAAATAAGCAGCAGTCACATCCTGGTCCTCTGAGATGCCATTTATTGAGGGCAAGGCAAGGTTGAGGACGATTTGTCAGCACTTGTGTAGAAATGCATGGGACACTTAGGAGCCATAGAACTGAGCAGTTTTGGAAACCTGAAGGCATTGAAAATACAGCTCATGTGTAATCAAGTTACTAAGTATAACATAAAGAGGGTGCTAGAAATAAAAGTCTAATAAATGCATATGGTTAAATAGCATTTCATAAAGAATCTGGAGAGAAGAATAATTTCATTTTGTTTAAAATTATATTCAAAATTCAAATTGATTGAAATTGTACACCCTTGAAGATTTAATAACAGAATAATTCCTACTTGATAAGAGAAACATCCATTCTGCATAAAAATTCACATCCTGAATTCAGCTTGAAAGTAATTCCCCACTTGCCTCTTGTGCTATTATAATTTATAGTATTATTTCATGCCAGTCATTTTAAGATAGAATATTACAGCCCTGTGGAAGATTTACATAAGAACAGGCAGCTGTAAGTACTTTCAAATCTTCTTTCTTTTTCATATTTAGGAAACATTAGGGACAGAAAAGAAATAGATTAGGTATACTTAAACATTATTAAAGTGTCAGGCTACTTTCATTCTTTTTCCAGGAGAATTAATTGCACATATTCCAGAAAGGGCTTATCTCAGCAGTAATTACTCTCCTAGTCAGCACTGTGAGACAGATGTAGAGTATGAAGCTGACAATATCCTATGATACATAGCAGGGATTAGCCTCTGGTTTCTTCCGCACTCCAGTACCCTGATGAAGAGCTGCCAAAAGATACAATCTTTAATATTCCACAGCATTTGTTGTAGCAATCCCAAATACTTGTTTAAGTCTTTATCACAGAGTGTTGTCATATTGCAGCATGTCACAGATACAGAAAAATAATTGTTGCATAGTTTAATGTTAGCAGGACAAGAGTTTACCGTTCAGTCATGAATAGAGCCTAAAAGGAGTAGGTATCTGCATTGATCAATTGAGGCACCTAGCAGAACTTAATGTATACATTATATGTAGAATGTAATATATTATAATGTTCAGTTGAGACAGTTGACTCTTTAAATATTTTTAACATCTTCTATTAAGTGTATCCTGCAATTTCCACATATCCTCACCTCTTTGTTTTTTAAAAACCAATATATATTTCAAATTTTAGTATAAAATTTATAAAATACAGCAGAATATAAAGTATACAAACTATACCAAAATATTATTGTATTATAGCAGAAAGCAATTCAAGGGATGTGTGTGTGTGTGTGTGTGTGTGTGTGTGTGTGTGTGTGTGTATGTGTGTGTGTGTGTGTGTTTAGATGTATATGACTTGATGAAAATTATAACAATTTTTAAGATCAAAATGGCTTTTATTAGCAGCTAACAAATCAGACTTGACTCCTATTTGAAGATTTACAGAAAAAAACCCTTCTCATGTGTTTTGCAGGATGACTGAAGCAACACAACACAAAAGGTGTACTGGTTACTTCATATTATTTTTCTGGAAAAGCATGGACACAGAACTGACAGGAATCAATCTGTAATTGACATGAAAGCCTTCTCCCTGAGAACTATCCCTCATATTATGTAAAGGTGCACTGTAAGCTGCACAGAGAGAAAAGCAATTAATAGTCTTCCTCAGCTGTAAATTCTATGAAGCACAGCAATGACTAAGCTAGCATGATGTCCCCAAGGGTCCAGTAGTGGCTTTTATATCTTGGTGTAGCCAACAGCCATCTAATTGGACTTAATGCCCTCTCAGTAGAAGAGAATTCATGTCTGGAAATTGCAAACCCAGCCAAGCTACCCAGGGCTGGTGATGACATAGACCCTAGAGAAGAACCTACTACTGCTACTTCCTAAACCACCGTAACTCCTAACTGCATTATAAAACCCATTCGTACACAAACAAGTAAGTGTGGCTCTTACCACACTTCGTTTTGCAGAAGATGAATATCAGTACAGAATTCCACATCTGATCAAAATTGACAGTGTTGCCTAGCCATAATGAATACATCTCCAACGCAATTTCTATAGCTAAAGCTCATAGAAAAAAATGCAGAACAGGAAATGGGAAGATCATAGAAGCTGGAGGACTAATATTTCTGCTATAAAATAGTGTCTCCTAGATAAGAAAAGGAAGTTGTACCCAATAAATCCCAACAATATAGTCACCTAAAAAAGACAGGCAAGCACAATGATAAGACCAGTTGACATGGCTAAGTGAGTGGAAGAAATCTCAAGTTTCTACCCACGGATAAATTAATGGCTCCTGAAAGAAATGGACTCACTCTTTGTTTCAGGTCCCAGCCCGCGGGAAAAATCGAATCAGGGTTCACCTGAAAGAGGGAGTGGGGATTGAAAGTAGGATACAGAGACGTTAGAAATAATGATCAGGACATTTCTGATCAAGATTTACTTTATTGGCAACTAGCAGGAACATATATAGGGCAAGGTCAATAGGATCTATTCTTATCTCACTCACCCTAGCCCCTGGGCAAGAATGCAATAGCCTAAATTACTCCCTATAGAACTTCCTAGTTCTCTGAGTAGTTCCTTGTAAGAACTTCCTATATCCTCTGGGTGGTTCCAAGTTGAGACTTCTCTACATCTTTCAAAGTTAAATAGTCCAAGGATAGCCTAGAACACAAGACCTCATGGTGAGGTAAAGGTCAGCAACTCGAAGGTCACAGCATACAGCCTAAGCACAGGATTTCTGACATGGCAGAATTTGTCATGGGTCCCCACATCTTTGATAGACTATTTAAGCGCGCACGTGTGTGTGTGTGTGTGTGTGTGTGTGTGTGTGTGTGTGTGTGTGTGCGCGCGCGCGCGCCAATAATAATTATAATTATAAAAAAAAAGGTCAAAAAAATGAGTGGAGTGGTGGGAACTCTGTAAGAGTTGGAAGGTGGAGAGGAGGAAAAGAATTTATGTAAGTACATTACTCCTGTACAAAATGATCAAAATAGTTTAAAATTAAATAAAAAAGAGTTAAAATAGAAGCCATTTTATTGGTATGTTGGTTGAAACCAAGATATTTGTAAAATTGCTTTCTCTCTCTGAAGGTCAGGTGAACAACTTCATTTAAGTTTAGCTAAGAGTAAACTTACTATGAGTGTCTCACTTTACCTTCTGTCGTACCTCAATAGAAACACATGCATGATGTATACTCACTTATAAGTGGATATTAGCCACATAATACAGGATAACTACACTATAATACACAGACATAAACTATATAATAAGGTGGAACCTAGGGATAATTCTTAATTCTCATTCAGAAGGACAAATGGAATAGACACTGGAAGCAGTTGAAGAGAAGGAACAGGAGGGGAGCCTACCACAGAAGTCCTCTGAGATACTCCACCCTTCAGGGGATTCGAACAGATGCTGAGACTCACAGCCAAACTTCAGGGTAGAGCACATGGAGTCTTATGAAGAAATCAGGGATAGAAGGACCTGGACAGGACAGGAGACCCACAGGGAGACCAATGGAGGCAACAGTTCTGGGCCAGGGTTGGGTGAGTTGGTGCTGCAGAGACTTATGCACCAACCAAGGAGCATGCATGGGGAGGGCATAGACCCTCTGCTCAGATGTAGTAGATAGGCAGCACAGTCTCCTTGTGGGTCCCATAATAAGTGGAGTAGGAGCTACATCTGACATGGACTATGGTCTCCACACGTTGATCACTTCCCCTTGGTGGGATGGCCTTACCTGGCCACAGAGGGAGAGGATACAAGCAGTTCAGATAAGTCTTGACAAGCTGAGTTCAGCTAATAGGGGAGGAGGGCTCCCCCTTTCTGAAACCTAGGGTAGAGAGGTAGTGGGTATGAGGGAGGGAGGTTGGGACCAGGAGGTGATGAGTAGGGACTATAATCAGAATGTAAAGTGAACAAATTAAAATTGAGAAAAAAAAGAAAGAAAAAATTAATGTCTTGTTTTGCTTAATAGTATGTATGTGTGAATGTTCTAACTTACAATAGATCAGCTTTTAAAAATTGGAAGCCTTCCTCAACAATCACTTTGGGGCCAGAGATAGCAGTATAAGGAAATGCCAAACTTAAAGGACAGGTGTGTAAACAGATAGTGATTAATTGGTGAACACCTGTTCTTTGATAGACACTCTTGCTGATGCTTAAGATTTACTAAGATTTACAAGTGCATTTAATTTTTAGAATCAAGTTGAGAAGTGTTAGTACTTCCAGTTTTCTGTAATAAAACAAGTTCAGAAAGATGTAAGGATATCACATCAATATTATAAATTTGAGGATTGATTTTGAAAAGGTTTGTCTGGTTCCTTGAACACCATCTTCAATCAGACTTCTAGGTTTTAAAGCAGGGATAAAATAGGAAACAATTCAAATTTTCTTTATATAAATACTTCTTTCAAGATATTAGTTATTCTTTGTAGACTTTTCTCAGGTGCCTGGTGACAGCTTACTAGAGGTGTCAGAAATCCAGCCCAGTGATAACTAAAAAACCTAACTTTAGAGCAGCTAGTTCACTAATATGTCACAGTCTCTGAGGTGGTCATGGTGACATTCCTGATTGTTTCATGCTTCTTCTTGCCGTAGGTAGTTTATTGTCTTTATCAACTTAAAAATCTATCTAGACCTGAAAAACATCTTAACCCCAAAACAACTAAGCTTAATTCTTAAGCCTAGAGAATTATTAGGTGACAAACAATCCGTGTAACTGTGACTGTATTTGCTGTGAGCAGACGAATACCACACTATTGAGAACTTTACCTGCACTCGTGTTATGCTTTCCTGGATGTTGCTTCCAAATGCAGAAGTTTGAAGAACATTTTCATGGTAAAATAAGTGATTATTGTGGTTCGTATTATTCCCTAGACACTATAGTCTGTTTGCTTTCTTTAAATTCCCATTCCTAACTTAAATCACATCTTGAGGTAGTCCCACAGACAAACAGGATTAACTAAGCTTAGCATGGAAATGCCTCAAGGATTTTGGAGGGCACTGGACTCAACCTTCCAGGTGATAAGAGAACGCTTGAGAGGCGCTCTCACTTGCCACTGCCCTGGCTTCACCTGAAACTGGCTTCATACTTGATGTGTAAAGGAGGACAAGTCAAATGTCCACTCAGATTTTCCCCTCCTTGGCTAATCTGAATTTTTAAAGCTAAAAACAACAGGCACTGTGATCTCAGTTTTCTAATATCTTGCAGACTGTTGTCTTAGATTCTGGGCTTTCTTGTAATATGTCATTGAAGAAAACTATCATTCCTGAAGGATGCAGATCTGTACATTTTATTGCGCTCTGAACTTTGTCACAGTAGGCGTATTTGTTTTAGCCAGAACAGATAAGCCACTAGAAAGATAACAGTGTGCCTACTACACTGCACACAATTGCCTGCATAAATTGAGTTATCTCTGCCCTTCTGCAAAAGACATACACTTGGCAATGTCACTCATCCCATGTAATTGAACTTAAGGCTGGAAGAATAATACTTTATTTTATCCTTGAAATTTTATGAACTATCTGTCATCATGTTAGCAACACCTTAAAGAAGGTTTACCATTTTCATTTTATGGTGGAGAGTACACTGTGAGAAAACTCTCCTTTACTAAGTGTTAGGTAAAGTTTATTTTATACTGCCTTGGTGGAATATTTTTGACACTGAAAATATTTAGTAGCTGAAGATATAGCATCAATTTGCCAGCTTCTCACCATAACTCATGGACATATCCAAGTTGAGCCTCTCTTTTGTATAAGTGAGGTAATGATAACTGCATGAGTTTTTCTTTGGTGTCTGTCACACATAACTTCTGTGACTCATTTTTGTTGTGTTTGTTGTTAAATAAATTTTTTGTCAGAAGAATTAATGGGGCTATTGAAATTACAGTCCTATTATACAGCATCAATGTTCCCATAACTACCCAATTCATCATTCTAATAAAAATATCTGCTACTAATATTTCCCAGTTACCTACAGTAGCAAGATCACATTAAATATGTTCCTTTAACATAGATACTCAATTTTAGTAGGGCTGTTTGTAGAGCCTATTCTTGCAATAGAAATGTCTAGAAATGAACTGATTTAGTTTTTAAATTTGAGCTCTATTTCAGCTGTAGATACAAATAATAGGGACAAATAGAACACTTGATAAATATAAATGAAAACAACTTGTTTTTCTAAACCACAGCAAATGGGGATGCTACCTACAAAATAGATGGATAAACAGATATATTAATACTTCCAGGGTTTATAAAGTAGATGCATTGTTGACAACTCCATGTGAGGATTTTAACTTGAGGTGGTGAACTTCTCCCGGGGGTTTGCACATCTACTATTGTTAAGTAAACTGTGTTCACTGGAGTTGCTTATTTTAGATTATCACAAAGAGGAAAATTTTACTCAGAAGCACTGAACTAGTACAACTCAACCTGAAATAACGCTGCTTAAGACAAACCCTTACCATTTTGTAGATATTTCTCTTAGCAATGGGTATTTATAAAATGATAAAATTGTGACTTTCTTCATAGCTCCCATAGATGAAATGCAAATCTAAATTTTATACATTGCCTGTGGGTTGAGACCCTTTACGCAAAATTCTGCCTCCAAATATACTTACATTACAATTCATAACGGTAGCAAAATTACATTTATGAAATAGCATTGAAAATAACTTTATATTTGGGAGTCAGCGCAATATGAGGAACTGTATTAAAGGGTTGCAACATTAGGAAGATTGAGAACCAATGCTGTAGATAAATAAGAAGATACAGATTTAGCACACACTAACTACATGTCACTGTACCTACCCTCCCACATCAGGGAGTAGGAAACACACAGCATAATTTTGCTTGCATTGCATCTTTCATTATATAGTGCTTTTCCTAAACCCTAAGAGTCTCATTTCCCTCTAATCCAACGGCACTATCAATTAGCTCTTGAAACTATGGGGGCTTCTAGTAATACTTTTCTTACTTCCTTCTCATGGTTTATCCTGAACCAACAACAAGACAAAATGACTTAGATGTTGGAGTGATGGCTTAGCAGTTAAGAGGATTTTCTACTCTTCTAGAGAACCCACATTTGGTTCCCTGCACCCACAAGGTAACTCAGACCATGTGTGGCTCTAGTTTCGAAGTCTCTCAAGCCCTCTTCCTGCATCAAAGGGTACCATGCACACACATACATACAGGTGAAATATCTGTGTGTTTGTGTGTACATGTGTGTACACATAAAATAAGACAAAGTACCATAGTAAAAAAAATACTTTTAAAGACTTGTGCAAAGGTACTTGTGAAACCCTAAATTATATTTTATTTACTCAGAGTCATCCAGTCTATAGAAGTAAGAGCCATTGTCTAACCTATCAGCATTCTCAGATGTATTTAATGAATAAATTAATCTATTTTCAGTGTGAAAAATGCAATTTTCATCTATCAAATGAGACAATCTCTTCAGCGAGCTTTGCCTTAAATAAACAGTTGTCATTTTCTCATGACATAAGACATCTTCTTTAAAATCCTCATATTCATCCTTATAGATGTCTCTTTAGTTCACTTATCTCCTTAGTACTCACATCAAAGTAATGATCTACACAACCTCCAAAGTGAAGCATTGTTTTCTTGCTAAGAATTAACATTGTAAGCCTTTGGAACTCCACATGCACTTTCCAAAAGTAGTTTCAGTCCTAACATCTCAGCACACTAAGTCAATAATTAATACCACAATAATAATATGTGGTTCTACTTGAATTAATAGTTGCAATACAATCCCCTTTCCTTTTAAGATTCCTCAAAGAATGATAGTAAACAGAAAAAATATATACTTAATCTTCTCTAGTAATGAACCATTTTCAGACATTGATCACAAACATGGGAACTGTGCTTATAATAAATATGCCTTTTCAACTGCTTCTATTCTTTATTCTTCTTCATTTCTACGTGCTTTTTTTATTTTCAGTATTTTATTTTATGGTTTTCCAATGTAGTACAGCTGCTTACAGCTTCATATTTGAACATGAAACAATGATGGCATTAGATGCACTTGCTATTCCCTGGTTAGATAATTTTGTAATGTCTGCTTTGCTGATTGCCTTGGAGCCATGAGACCACCTAGTAAAACTATCATCTAACACCAGTGATATGCCTAGAGTTACTAGATTTTGATACATAGGATTTGCCCCTTGAGCATGTTTGATTTAATTCTGATTGAAAGACATTTTCTTTTGATTTGTTGGTAACATCTAAGGCTTTGCCAGTGGTACCTAGTACTCTCATTAAAGATGGCAGGTTAGGAAATATAAACTGCCCAAGAGAGACATATCCAAGTATAATATAGTTTTAATTTTGTGAAGTTAAAATAGGATGTACCAGATTGTTTTAATTTTGTGCAGGACATTGGGGAGACTTTTGTTTCATTTCCCCAAACATGTGAAGTGCTTGCCTTATTACAGGCAACAGGAGGTCTGAGACATAATTGTGCATATTTTCTAATTTTCTAGTGATTTCCTGTTACTCACTTGGGGCTAGAATTACAAGGAATGACTTTGCATTTAAAGTTGGTGCTCTTATACTGGCTTCCAATTACCTCAGGATTAGGAGGAAACACTCATCTTGGCTGTCTTTTCAGTGTGCTTAAATAGGTATGTTTCTGTTCTGGATCATCCTGAGATTTGTGGGGTTCTTTTACGTGAAATATTGGGTGAAAATTGATAGGAAAAACAAAGTAAACATGGAAGGATTTTATTGCCTTCTTCTTCATTCTCTTAACTGTCGGGTACTGATGCCCCAAGGCATGATGGATATGCTCACAGAACAGGCATTTGGGCTGGCATAACCTTTTGAGCTGTCACTCTGATGAATGTGGTTTTAAATATCAGAAACTGCAGAAGATACCACTTAGGAGGCCTTCAAGCGTACGAGCAGGCACCTGTCCAGCTGGGCCTTGCCCATTCATAGGCTTTGCTTCTATGTCTTTTCTTGTATGCCCTCTCCTACTTACCCCTGGTGTTTTCTGGAGATAAACAAGGCACATGGGAAAATTTCCATCTCTAAGGTTGCAAAGAATGGAGGAGGAAAATATACTGTGAGCACACTATATATGCTATTGTTGTGGTTTAAAAGTGTCCTACCATATTTCCTGTGTTGAAAAGTAAATCCTTAAATTGACAGTGTTGATTGGAACCTTTAACCAGGTACTAGTATGCATTCTGTTCAAGTAGGTTTATCATCATAGTCTTTCCAGATACAACTGCAACTGTAAAATTCCTAACATCCAAAAACATGCCTCAAGTGAATCTCTTTTGTTTATATTTTGCCAGTTTTGTTATAATTCTATAGCAGTATAAAATGCACTAAGAAACTGTAGTGGTTTGAATGTGTTATGTCCCGTTCAGGCTTGGGTGTGAAAACATAGTCTTCAGCTGTCAGCACTAATGTGAGTGTTTGTGGAAACTTTAGAAGTATGCCCTAGCTGGAGGTCACCGGAAGCATCTTTCATGATTTTATTCTTCCTTTTCTTCCTGTCTCTCTGGGACCCAAGAAATGAAGAACATTGCCTTCCATTTATTCTAACTGTCATGTTGTTCTCTGCAAGTGCTTAGCCCCAAGCAACCATGGGCTACAGCTCTAAGACTGGGAGCCAAGTGAGGCTTTCTTCCTTTAAGGTGCTATGTCATGTGTGTGAAACACTAGCACTCTGCCTAGGAAGCTGCAGCATGAAGCAATAGCCATGGATCCTAGGTAGTATTACATCTAGAGTAAACCAAGTAAACACTCCACAAATATAAAGGATCTGACTCCAACCAGCTGACTTCAATATTCATGTCATAGCTTACATGTAAATTCAACCATGCAACCCCAACAAAACCATGGGTGGACAAAGAAATAAATGAATTGTTGACATACAGGCGGTAAACCTTAAACCCCTACCCAGATCTAGCCAATGGACAGAACACTCTCCACAGTAGAGTGGAGAGTGGGATATGACTTTCTCACGTACTCTGGTGCCTCACCTTTGACCATGTCCCCTGGAGGGGGAGACCTGGTGGCACTCAGAGGAAGGACAGCAGGTTACCAAGAAGAGACTTGATACCCTATGAGCATATACAGGGGGAGGTAATCCCCCTCAGGAACAGTCATAGGGGAGAGGAATAAGGGGAAAATGGGAGGGAGGGAAGAATGGGAGGATACAAGGGATGGGATAACCATTGAGATGTAACAAGAATAAATTAATAAAGGAGAAAAAAAATGTTCCTGGAAAAAAAAAAAGAAATAAATGAATGTAATAGAATAGGGATTCTAGTGTTTACCTCTTCATCTTATTAATGCCATAAATTTCAATACAAAATGCTTATGGATGCTTAGTCTAATACCTAAATAGCAGTGACTGGTCAAGAGTGAAGTCTCTTGAGTTGACTAGGTTAGAATCAGAGACACTGATGCGATGCCGAAAGAACGGTTGGTGGAAGTCAAGTACAGGTTTGAATATATTGAAATTTTAGTTTGTTTCTAAGTTTTTCGTTTTTTTTTCTTAGTTTTTAATTTTGAGAGAGAAACACGATGTTGGGTATTTGGGAAGGTGGGGATGATCTGGGATGAGCTGAGGGAGGGAGGATGTGATCAAAATATATTGTATGAAAAAAACATTTTGTATAAAAGACGAGAAAAGAGCAGCATCTCGCAGCTCTACAGCTAATAGAAACTAGAGTGACATATATCCTCAGAAATCATGCAACCCCTTAAGCAGAAAGCATGTGGCCTCTCTTGCTAGTTCTGGCTGTACCTTGCCTGGTGAGTGAGTGGAGCTGGGCTTTACGTCACAAGCAGAGGCCCTCTTCAGTTGGAAGATTGTCTGCTGTCTCTTTTCTGTTTTCTCTTTTACAGTTCCCCTGTTTGAAGATTGCTCTTTTTCCTTTAATTAAAATATAATGATTTGCATTAGAGGCTGCTTGGAATTGCTTTACACTGTGACCATCTATGGAAACAACCTGTTAACTTCCCACCAACACCTTATTTAAGATACTTTTATGTAAACTCAGTTCCAGTAGAAAATCAGTTTCCTATCTTTTAACTAGTTATTATTTGCTAAGTGGGCAGCGTTATTAGAGCTTTTGATGTTTCTTTCTTCCAAACAAATTAGTTAGGATTTTCTATTCATCCTCAAGCTATAATTTCTTAATCTATTTCTACAGCACTATGAATCCATTCCAGGAGAGAACACAAAATATTCTGTTCTCTAGTCACTTGTCTGACCAATATTTTTTTAGTCTATAACAATTACTATAATTGTGCTGACTCTGAGTATAATAATGCTGCTTAGTTTCTCAAATGTGAGAGCTAATAATATAAAGTGCATTACTGTATGCTTTGGTACCCTTGAGGCTTAGCCAAGCCTGTCCAGATCTTGCGAATTTTGAAGCACTTTGGATATTATCATGCATCGTCAAAATATTATCGTCAAAATGTTATTACAACACTACCTGCATTAGTTATTTTCCTTGTCTCTGTCACTGAAGTAACTTACAGAGGTGATGATTGTGCTGGCTCATAGTTTCAGGGTGTAGAACATTATGCTGAAGGGTTTAAAGGTGGGGCTCCATTTAGAGGCAGAGTAAAGGCTGGATTTGCCTTGCATCCTATAGTAATAGCTGAATATAGTGGGGACACCCAACTGTAATCACATCATGTGAGGGGCGGAGGCAAGAAGATCAAATGTTCAAGGTTCTTCCTGGCTACATAGTGAGCTTGTGGTGTGGCTTATTATAGAGCCCGGTTGATCTGTAGCAGAAAACTCTGGATGAATCAAGGACTAGGCTAGAGTGCAGAAAGCCAGCCCTAGAGCCGCTTTTACTGCATCCCATCTTAAAAGTCCCACTTCCTCTCAAACAGCAAACCCAAGTGGGAAGAGCACCTTAGGGGACCAATTTATACCATACGATGCCATTATAACTTCCTTGCCATAGAAAGAATGTGGTGTGTGTGTGTGTGTGTGTGTGTGTGAGAGAGAGAGAGAGAGAGAGAGAGAGAGAGAGAGAGAGAGAGAGAGAGAGAGAGAGAGAGGGAGGGAGGGAAAGGGAGAGGGAGAGGGAGAGGGAGAGGGAGGGAGAGAGTGAGAGAGGGAGAGACTGAGAGGAAGAGAGGGAGGGAAGGAGGGACGGAGGGAGGGAGGGGCCCGCTGAAACAACCAAGACAGACACAGATTTTGATATATATTGCAATATAATATTTTTAAATTAGTATGGCACTTGAGAGTTCCTAAATTATACTGGTTTAACAAGTCATGATGACAAGTCTTTTCAGTCCTGACTCACTTTTCCTAGCAGCTGCCCACAGTAGAGAATTTTTCCTATGAAGAAGAATACATGCCTCCCATGCTCAGCGTGGGAGCCTCTGTGCCTCCCTCAGTGCAGAATGGCTGTGTTAGCCTCACCACTCCTCTCTCTTCAGCCTCTTTACCTTCCCTAGCTTCTCAGACTAGACAGTGGCTCTCAACCTGCCTAATGCTAAGACACTTCAGTACAGTTTGTCATGTTCTCGTCACCCCAAACAATAAATTTATTTTTGTTGCTACTTCATAAAACTGTAATTTTGCTGTTATGAATCATAATATAAATATCTATTTTCTAATGGGTGAGGTGGTGACTCCCGCAGCTTGATTTGATCCCTAAAGGGGTTGTAAAGTTCAAGTTGAAAACCACTGGGTAGAACATCCTTTTTTTTTTTTTTTTTTTTGGTTTTGGTTTTGGTTTTGGTTTTTCGAGACACAGTTTCTCTGTGTAGACCTGCTCACTGAACTTGGAAAAGAATTATTTTCTTCATCAAAACATATTTTTACAGATGTATTGTCACAGGGATTTGCATCAGAAATTAATTTTGATAATTATGTTAAATCCAGATACATATTGATACCTGATTGGTTGAAAACCTTCATGAAAAAGCTCAGGTCAATCAAGTTGTGCATTTGAAACTGCTAAAAGCTATTAGAATGTAAATTATGGCCATGGTAACATACACAAAACATAGTGCCTTTCCTGCAATATTTCCATTAGAGCTGAGATGAAAGAGTAGCTTCTTTTTTTGTCACATCAAAGGATATTTATTAATTCTCTATTTTTATAGCTCGTGTGAAAGAAGAGTTAAATCCCTGAACATTTTTCTATCAAATTAGGAAATTGATTTTTGATTTTTAAAAAATCCTTCTCTTTAGATGTATTTTTATATGTTTATAGTTTACTAAAAAATAGTCCGAGATAATATAATCATTGTCACTAGTCTTACATGATTCAATTCTCTATAATGGGACAACTTTATTCCTTTAGAAACAGTTTTAAATTAGTGATTTTCTACATTTTCTTGGTAGGTACTTTATACCAGGACTTGAGGCTTGACTCTTGAGTTACACATTAGTACACATTAATAGGTAAATTATTTTGATTCACTGTAAATCACCTACAACCTTCATATCATATTATCTCACTGAGAGGAGTCAGGACAGGAAACCAAGACAGAAAAATGGATGCAGGAACTGATGCAGAGGTGACTGATGTGCTGCTCACTGGTTTGTTCTCCATTAGCTAGCTCTGCCCATGGATGACACCACCCACAGTTGGCTGGGCCATTCCTTAGCAATCACTAAGACAATTACTATAATTTACCTACAGGCAATTCTTAGAGAAGCATTATCTCAATCTACGTTCCCTTTTCTCACATAGGTCCAACTTGTGTCAAGTTGATGTCAAACTAGCCAAAACAACACTCTAAATATGATTTCCTTCTTTTTGGTTTACTACCACTCCCCTCCAAAACATTCAAATACTTTATTTTTTAACATATTTACTTTTTATATTTCAAGTTTTTTGCGAAGTACTGTATCAATTGAAGAACTACAAATTGCACAATAATCTGAGTCAGAAATTTTAATAGAAACTTTATTTTCTGTATTAGTATATTCTGTTAACACAACTACCACTAAAGCATAAGACAGATAACACAAGGCAATGTAGAAATGGTAGCCACAAGGAGTAGCCATTATTTCTAGATTGAGATAAATTAACCACAGTAGAATTCACTGATTGTAACTGTGCTGTCTCTATAGTGCTAGAGAGAATTCAGTTACCGTTGCTGTATGGCAGAGAAAGTGTAGTACTGGCTGGAAATCTCCTTCAAGGCAGCTTTCTGGAACTGGCTGGAAATCTTTTTTTAAAAATGTATTTTATTAATTTATTCATAGTACGTCTCAATTGTTATCTCATCTCTTGTATCCTCCCATTCCTCCCTCCCTCTCATTTTTCCCCTTACTCTGTGACTGTGACTGAAGGGGACCTACTCCCCCTGTATATGCTCACAGGGTATCAAGTCTCTTCTTGATACTGGCTGGAAATCTACCTTGCTGAGTTCTGGGGAATGCTGAGAAAGGGATCTGCCTTAACCACACAAAACAACAGAACAGAACAAAAGCAACAAAACCAACCTAAATAGGTTCCTGTGGGGACCTTTCTGGCTGCTGAGTACTACTGATGGGCAGGTATTATAACAGTGGGCAGTTCGGGGAGCAGAGTGCTGCAGGGGCCTGGTACTGGGCAAGGGGCCTACACTGCCAAAGCCTGTTTGTTAGAGAGCATATTTCAGCAAGGAAGAACACTTCTTTGCACAGTGTCTTCATAGCACCTTCTACTTATGAAACTGAACATCTCTCAAGCTAGTGGGAAAGAACATTTAATGCCCATAGCTCCATTTTTATAGGCCATGAGATGAAGTGTAAATTTGAAGTTGAGGGACAAAATGACATAAAATCCTTCTAGAAAATACTGTGTGTTTGCTTAAATTGTACTATATGTAATTTGTAGAATTATCTGACAAATATGTGTACAAATGGAGACTGGCAGTCTACCTGCAGAGCAATTCATGCATCAGCTTCTGACAAACACCCTCATTTGCCCTAAACCAGTTACCTGCCTGGCTAATCTACCTTTGAGACCAAGTTACTGCAGCTGTCCCATGGTTTAGGACGGCCTTGGGAGGTTTCAAGAGACAAAGAAACCAAGATGCACAGGGTTTCATCCTGTGCAAAGTAATTCCACGAGAACAACACAGACAAAACCAGGATTTATCTGCAGTATATGGCTATATCCCACTGATTCTGTGGTTGCTTTAGCTTTGTAAGGTTACTTTTTCTTTGAAGGATGCAGCACTGCATGGAGTTTACCATTTTTCTTATAACACTATACCTCCCAGAAGTGGGCATTCTTTATTACATAACTTTTATAGCTAAAGGTTTTAAGATAACACAAATTTCAGAAGAAAAAGAATTTAATGAACCAAAGTATTGTTGACAAACATTCATTTGTTTGATAATTAATGAAAGTATAAAAAACCAAGGAGTTGCTTATAACATGTAAATATTACACTAATGTAAATAAATTCATGATTATATTAAATTTAATGTTTAAGCTAAGACTGAATTATAGTTTTGGTCAATGTTGCTGATTTCCTTCCATATTTCCCATGCAGATTTGGGTGTGTATTTTGTTTTAATTTTTCTTTTTAAAACAAAAAACAAGTTTTTATCTGTATAAGCCAATAGAGCTATAAAGATTCTATTTTTTAAAAATCGCTTAGGAAAAATAAAACACCTGGGAAATATCCATTATTCTAAATTGAATGCTGTTGGACAACTCTGTACATACTTTGTCAAGTTCGGAGTGATAATGCATGGTGTTTCTGATTTCTGGTGTTTCACTTCTCATTTGGTCTGTCGCCGTCTCTACACAGTATTAGTTTATGACTGCTGATGAGATCAAACTAATTTAGATGGCTTGTGGAAAATATATTTACTCATGAATTTCAGAGAAAGGCATAAGAATCATTGACAGAATGTTTGGGCCTCTGTCATTCTGCTTGTGTAAAATATTTACTTTCTATCTGCTAGCACTTTCCACGGCTGAACAAGAAGTTCAGCTAAATGGTCTGGCTCCTAAATTTGGTTTGTTTCAAATTTCTTTCAATTACTTCTCAGAAATATATATTGAACAACTGACATACTAAACAATCCGCAGGGAACTTGGAGACACAGAAATAATAAACTTTCTGCAGAACTATCTGTGAGTTGTGACAGTAATGAAGAGTCCTGCGCATTTGCTGGACATGACTTTGCCTGTTATGGAAAAGGTAGACTTAGGACATCATTGAAATAAGAGGCAAGTGGAGTTAATAGCATTAACTGGCAGACAGGTTTACAGAGATGTTCCATACACTAGAAATCAACTAATTAGGCTGGTGTGTAAGGCATGAATAAAATTAGAGGGCTTAGAATGGGGCCTTCTCCATGGGAGCATTATATTAGATTGATGTAAAATAGTTGACTCCTTTAATTTCTAAAAGGAGTATTTGAAGTGATTAAAATTTGCTCATTGACCCAGTCATGTCTAGAAATAGTTCTCTTTCTATATCTAAGGCCTTTGTTTACATTGCTACTTTATTATAGGATCTCATATGCTTTTTACTGCCAAGAAGCAATATGGAGGTTGGGTTTTGTTGTTGTTGTTGTTTGTTTTTGTTTTTGTTTTGTTTGTTATATTGCACAGAGATTCAGCCTGGAACATTTTCCCACATTTTCCTGGCCTCAGCTCTTGTGCATGTCGCATTTCCCTCCCTTGAGATACTTGTGTGGAGCTTACTCACACAAATGTCTGCAGCCTTGTTTGTTTATGCCTTTTCTTCCTATTTGTCACTTTAACACTATAAGCTTCACTTATGTGCATTCTGTAAGCTGTGGAATGATTAATAGCAATACACACCAGTAGGTGTCACTGCTCTGGATTTCTGTGCCTCTGTCTCCCTCAGCTATTCAGGACACTAAGAATTTGAGAAGGACATTTGGAGCCTTACAGCTATGTGTTTAATGTACTTTACATTTTTAATTTTTTATAGTATGTTTTACCTTGGAGATGAAAATAGAACTATTAGGCATAAATGCTGTATAAATTTTTTTTGGCCAGGAAGAATAAGGTTAAAAAAAAATGCTTGATAATAAATCTTAGTATAACTAGCTTATACTCTATTTTAACACGTCTATGTAAGACAATCATTATTCATAATGTTCTTCAATAATCTTTATTTTATATTGCTGCCTAACAGCTTTTTACCCCTTAATAGGTTAGGAAAAACTTGCCTTTTTTAGACCTACATACCACTTATTAGTAATATTTTCATGTTCTGATTCAATAATCAATTCGGTGTTGATTGATCATGTCTAGAACATGATGCAAGAAATAACTATTTTAGACTACTTTTATATATAGGTGAAATTAGTATCTTTTATTTTTATTTTATTTATGTATTTATGTATTTATTTATTAGGGGTTTTCATGACAGGGTGTCTCTGTGTAGCCTTGGCTGTCCTGGACTTGCTTTGTTGACCAGGTTGGCCTTGAACTCACAGCGATCAGCCTGACTCTGCCTCCCAAGTGCTGGCATTAAAGGCATGTGCCACCACTGCCTGCCTGAAATTAGTATCTTTTAAATTAATATGAATAAATTAATAAAATATATTTAAGAAGGAAATGTCAGTATTTATTAGTTATGACAATTTAAGCATTTGCCTGATTTTTTTCATCATCATTGTGATGATTTGGATGAGGCTCAGGCCTTTGATCAGTTGGTAGTGTTGTTTGGGAAGGATTGGCAGAGTGGAGTACTAATGTCACCGGGCCTGGCTTTGAGAGTTCCTACCTTGGCCTACACCTTCACAACTTCTGTTGTAAGCTTGGTCAAGGCTGTGATCTCTCAGCTTCCTATTTCTGCCTCCTTGCCTACGGCTTGGTGCTGTGTTCCTGCCATGACGGACTCTTAGCATTCTGGATTCATAAGCCCCAAACAACACAGCTTTTCACAAGTGTCTATGGTCTGTATTTTCAGAGTAGCAGGTTGGCTAATAGCACATTCATTACCTTTACACTCGGCATTTTCTCAGCAACAAATTTACTTAGAGACAAATGTAACAATGAGCAATGTAGGAAATATTAAGAAATATGGTCAGTGCACTTACGGTGCTTACGTCACTGCTTTTCACATTAAATTATGTCACCTGGCTTTACTACTTCCTTCCACTTTCTTTGCTTTTTTCCTCTGGTACTAACTCTATGTTCTGCTTTCATTTTTTAAAAATATTTTTATATATTTTATTAATTTAGTCATATTACATCTCAATTGTTATCCCCTCCCTTGTATCCTCTCATTCCTCCCTCCCTCCCATTTTCCCCTTCTTCCCTCCCCTCTGACTGTATTCTGCTTTTATAACAAGGATGTGTGACTGGACACATGGCACAGCTTCTTTCTTGAGCTTTGTTTTAGATGCTGAATTGCTGAATAAAACTGTATTTAGAGAGGCCTATGGTCTTCATAGACCTGGAGCACCACTTCAAGTTCAATAATGTGACTCTAGGCCGAACTTAGTTCCTCTTGGTTATTGGATTAAAGTTACAGTCCCTCACTGTTTATTGACCTTTGTCACATTAGCTTCCCCATTGACCATGTAACAAATGCTTGTTTTCTCTAATCTAGCAAAGGAGAACTTTCAGGATATCAGCAAGAACATAAGACATGTGTTTTTTCACCCATGCACATGGAAATGGCTCAGTCAATTAAATGTTTGCAGCCCAAGTATGAAGATGAGTTCAGCTTCCTGGCACTATGCGTGCCCATCTGTGACCGTAGTTGTGATGTGTGTGGATGGCAGAAAGAGGTGGAAGCTCCCTCAGCAGTTTTTCCAGCCAATCAGTAATCTCCAAATTCTGGGAAAGACTCTGTTTTAAAATTTAAGGAAGAGACACCTGCCATCAACCACATAGATGTACACACACACATACACACACACACACACACACACACACACACACACACACATACTACTCTGTTATTTTGGCTGTGTTTCATCAGAAACTATCTACTGTCCATCATATGCTCTGAAAAGGCAATTACTTAATGTGCAATGACAATGCAACCCTTATTATACCCCTTAATACATCTGTTGATGCAATTGCGGCTTGTAGTTGCCCCATAAACCCTACCACCACCCCAATTCATGAACAGATCAATGCATAAGTATATCAAAATAAGAAATGAGGTGACAGAATTGAGTAGTACTAGGATAAAGCCATATAGACAGGCAAAGTGCCACAGCTAACCTTGGTCCTCATGTGTAAATGTTGGTGATTCAGTGAAATTCATTTAATTCCTTTTACCTTTCATCCTATCAGTAATTTCACTCTTAAGGGAAAAAAACTATATAAACATAATTTTACTTAATACATAATTTACACACTTCATGATTCATATGAAAAGATGTGTTACCTTCAGAGTGGAGATACAGGCCAGTCAAGAAAGAACATGGCATCCTCCCAACCCATTGTAAAGAAGGTGTTGTCATGTTGAGACTTAGGGATCTATCTCAGTGCTCAGAAGGTTGAGGCAGGAAGATCTCTGGGATTTGCTAGCCAGCCAGGGGAGCCTACTGCAGATGTACTGGCCAGTGAGAAACCCCATCTCAGACAACCAAAGTGGACTTGAGGGATACTTGAAATTACCTTCAGGCCTCCATGTACACATACGTGACTGCACCCACATGTGCAACTGCTAAGCACATATACACATTCTTGCATATAGCCAAAAGAATGGAAGAAAATATTCCTTCAAATAATAAATGTGACATTTATAACCAGAATACAAACAAAACTTTCCCCATAGAACAAGAAAAAGACAACTCAGTTTAACAAATGGGGAGATTAGGTGTGCACATGGCCAATAATGAGCTGCCAGTCCAAATGGAAATGGACCTTATCCTGCTCTCTGCTTTAAGAATGGGGAAAGAGTAGAATACTCCCTTTGATATTGGTGTACTGAAACACAGCAGCGGTGTGTGGAACTATTCTCAGCATCTCCAGCAATTAGAAACAGAACTAGCGTGTGATTTAGTACTTCCCTTAATGTGCATACTCAAAAAACTGAAAGTATATGCCCAAAAACCTGTATATGATTTTCAAAGCAATGTTATTCAGAATAGTGAAGTGTCGAAATAACTCAAATGTTCATCAATTGATGGATAAACAAAATGTGGTATATTCATATACTTTAATAATATTTATCTATGATAAACACTTGAGAAAAGATACATGGGACGATCTTGAAAATATACTAGATGTGGAATAATCATATATTGTGTTACATATTTTTAATATTTATTGATTTACTTTATGTTTATGTGCACCTTGAATTGTACATGTATACCATGTGGGTACAAATCCTCAAAGATGGCAACAGAAATCATCTGATTTCCTGGGTCTGGAGTTGCAGTGTGCAGTGGGCCTCTTGCTATGTTCGTGGTCTCTGCAAGAGCAGCAAGTATCTCTAACCACAGAGCTATCATTCTAGCCTCCAACTTTTTTATTACATTTGCTTATTTGTGCGAAAGGGGTTCATGGGCCACAGCACATCTGGAGGTCAGATAACAACATGTAGGAATCTGTGTCCTCTGCTCTGTATCCCTGGAATTGAACTGAGGTGGTCAACTAGGCAGCAGGATCTTTTGCACTGAACATCTTCCTGGACATATATATATATATGTCTTGCTAAGTCAAAGTCTTCAGTCCCATGTGCACATGATGTATAGAAGAAGAGACAGGGAATGTCTTGAACACCCAAATCAATAGAGACAAATTGACCAATGGTGGCCAGGAGGTATGTGTGAGTGCAGAGTTTTTAGGTTGAGGAAAATGTCCTGGAATTACATAGTAGTGATGGTTGAAACACTGTACAGTAAAACCCACTGGACTGGATACCTTGGAGCATAAATTTTATGGCTTGATAAAACTATTATAAGTGGTAATAAAAATCACAACAAAGTATTTTGAATCAGGATATGAGGCACTCAGGAGAAACAAGAAATGTGGGTCCTGGTGACAGTACAAGAATCTGTTTGGAGAGGAAGGCTAAATATGTGAGAAAAAGAACAAACTGTGAGATGTCAGATTTAGAATTTATTAGAGCTTCCTCCTTATGCCACGAGAAGTTACAAAACCTAAGTGAGGCAAAGGGGGAAGTAATGTGTGTTTAACTGAGGCCCTGGAGGAGTTTGTTGTTGATTCTGGTGACTGAATTGTAGAAGTTGTGAGGACCATGGTGTATGGTGATAATATTCCTTTGATGTGTACACGAGGCTGAAGGCTAGACGTAGATAGCTCATTCAATAACTAAAATGTTACATGTTATGATAAGCTATAAAAGCACAAAGCCACGATACTCTATGGAGGAGACATTGTGAAAGAGTCCCATCTAATACAGTAGGCTAAAGTAGGCTGTGAACTGTCAGCTTTATTACATTTGTAACTTGTAGATTATTCACAGCTTAGACTTTCCAATATGGATGTGTCATCGAACTGCTTAATGTACTTTATGAATTCCATGTCTCCTCTGAGCCTCACAAAACCTGTGAAATATGGTATGCATACAGATGAGGAGCTATGGAGGACAGGATCAAAGTTTATGGTTCTTAGATAGTCGTGGCAAGAGACAAAGATTCTGACTTAGTACTCATCCTTTCTCTGTTCTTGTCATTTTTCTTCTTCTGCTGTTCCATCTCTTTGTTTGAATATTGTCTTTTTACCATGATAGTATTTATGGCTAGAAGGCTGGGATTGGGTGTTGGTGAGAGATTAATAAACAATTTGACAAAAACAAAATATATAACACAACATTTCTCCCTCCTACTCCTTCTTTCTTTTCCAAGTCTGAAAGTCCCTCCTAAATTAATGCCCTCCTTTCCCTTAACCATTGTTTTTTAATATACAAATACACATATAAATATAACTTGATGGGTTCTTTCTGTGTTGCCTACATGCATGTGTTTCTAGAGCTGATCACCTAATGTTGCTTAACCAACAATGAGCCTCATCCTTCAGGCGTTGTTGTCTAACTTCCATGCAGGTACCATCAAAGAGAAGAGAGAGAGAGAGACAGACAGACAGACAGACAGACAGACACAGAGACACAGAAACACACACACATACACACACACACACACACACACAGAGAGAGAGAGAGAGAGAGAGAGAGAATAAAACCAATATAATTCATAAAGAAGGGAAAACTGACTCTCCTTCTCTCAGCAGTTGCTTATTACTTGTAGCTCTTCATCTTGGCCAGGGTGGACCCAGTGAGATTGCCTCTATCTATGTCTAAATGCCAAGTCTTGTGATGATTTACGTCTTGTTTAGGCCTCCATGTTGCTGAGACTTCATAGTTGTATCTTTCTTGTCATGTCTAAAACGCACACTCTCAACGCACACTTCCTGGACTTCACTCTCTTACAATATTTCTGTCCCCACTTTGGTGACGTTCTCTGACCCTTGAGTATGGGAGTAATTTTGTAGATAAAACAACTGGGACTGAGAATCCCAGGATCAGTTTTTCTTTTATGACTTTCTGTAATAGCCTCCTTCCGCTGGGGGGGGGGGGAGGAAGAATCTTTTTTGATAAGGAATGAGTTCTATAGTTACTTGTGGAACAAAGATAAATATTTAAAATGTTCTTAGGAATTATAGTGGTTTAGTAAAGTAGCTACATTTTATTTTGTATTTCCCCCGCCCCCTCTCCCTCCATCTACCTGCCCCCTCATCTCTCTATGATGGAACATGTATGAAAGTCAGAGGATAACTTATGAGATATGTTTTTCTCCTTATGCTATGTGAATCCAGGCATTCAAGTCAGCTCATTGGCCTTTAGTAAGGCACCTTTACCCATTGATCCCTAAGTCCAGTTTTGACAACGCATCAGCAGGTAGCTGAGACTCTAAGAAGTGAAAAGTTAAATAGATGAATAATTTGTTGATGAGATATTAAATATTCATAGCGTGTTCATGTTTGAAGTCAATTGGACTCTGTAAAAATTTTTTATGAAGTTATTTTGCTCTTTATTAAGAGACTCAAGAGGTTTTTTAGTGTAAATTATATGTCAGCAATTAACATGTTATCATGTGTATTTAAAGTGTCTGCACTGCAAGTACTTTCTCAAGATGAGGATATAATTCTGAAATTCAAAAACCACATGCCATATGGTTCTTTTCAAATGAAAGTCAATTGCTTTATAATGAAGCATTTTAGTAAAGAATTTTGGCTGCATCTCATATAAACTGGAATCTTTCGCTTCCTACCGGTGGCGATTATTGTTATTGGTCTCCTGGTTTTATGCTCCCTACCTTCTTGCATGGAAACAGCACAAGAATTTACCATGCGGTTCTGTCAGTATAGCACATCATCAGGTCCTCCCTCCCTTGTCGCCAACATGAGCCCTCTCCAGATAGCTCCAGACAGTGAGTGCTACAAGGCATGATTTGGGGCTATGAAGATGGGCTCAAAAGAGCCCACTCATCACACAGGCTGAGTTGAAAGAAGGAGCTGCAGTTAATTGTTTTATTAATGCATTTCAGAATTAGAAGATAGAGAATAGATGCACAACTCCTAACCTCAATCTGTAGGCAGACACTCTTTTTCATTTTTCAGGAAATACCTGATGTAGTACTTTCTATTTTTCTGAGATATTATCTCACTTAGATTCTAATACTATGAGGTAGAGATATCAATTTATAAAACTATTTAAACATAATCTTGAGGAATTATTTGACTAGTACCTTCTTCATGTTCAAATATGCCCTGTTCATAGAAAACATATACTACTCCATTCGTCTACCTGCCCATTTCAACTGAACATCGGTGACTCTCACACAGGGCACCACTGCCTGCTGGAGTGAGGCACGCCTGAATACACCCAGCAGTCACCCTCTTTAGATTCCTCAGCTAGTAATTCTATTTGCAGTTCTCTTATTTTCTTTAATAGAAAAATAAGTTATGCACCTAAATCAATTTTGGATAATTCTGCAGTTTTTGTCAATGTAAACTGTTGTAATTAAAACAAAGAACACTGTGTGTTTGCAGGTCTTAAGGCATCTGTTCAAAAGAAGAATATCCATAAACATTCTAGTGGATAAAGAAATATAGCAACTGGTTACCACTGAGAAAAGGGGTGTCACCCTCTTCCTTGTTCAATACAGAGTGGACAGTCCTAAAACCTCATACACATAAACAACAAAAATGGACTCAACAGGTTGTACTTATATTTTTGCGCGTGTGCGCACACGCGCGCGCGCATGCACACACACACACACACACACACACACACACACTAATAATTGGGAGAGAAGAAATGAGCATATTGAGAGTTGTGGGAAGATTGAAATTGAAGGGAAGGAACTTGGGAACAAATGGAGGGAGTAATAATATATACATAAATAAAATTAAATATAAAATAAAGTGAATAAAAATTGAATAAAGCAGGAAGAAAAAAATGAAGAAGCAAATAAAAAGGACAAAGGAGGACAGAAAAGGAGGGAAAAAAAGCAAAGACAGTTTTTAGCTTTCACTTCTTGATATTGGGACATCTCACTGGCTATAGCAAAATATTTGAAAGACTTCCTTTTTTCATGTGAATTCCCATGTAAATCACCCATCACTTTACCCTCTCCTCTGCCCATGACTGAGCTAGACCAAAATGTTATTCTTTCTTCTCCACATGCCTGCTCGAGGCAGCTGCTTTACATCATGTTCCTGGGTCTCTCCTCCCTTGCTGGCTGTTTTCCCCACTAATGACTCAAACTGTCCCATTCTCACCTGTTTTTCTCAAATTGTTCAACCTGGTGTATTCCCTTCCCCAGCGCCTCACTGGAAGGCCCTGACCTTGTTTCTTCTTTGTCTCCGATCAGCATTGTTCTTTTGGTTTGTGTGAGATGCCAGGAAGAAAAAGAAAGATGATTATTGTTGGATCCTAACATGAAAACCCACAACAGCTCCTCTTCCATTCTCAGACATCACTTCCCATAAGTACCCCATGATGGTCCATGATGGTCCATGATGGTTCAAGCCTCCTCTACAGAGATGAGCTGGAGTGCCTGTTTGACTGTGACTTTCTGCAGGCTCTGGACACTAGCTCTATCACGTCTGTTACTACACAGGACTGTTGACTCTCATTTTGTATTCTAATGATTTTTGACAGTGGCTAACTGTCATTAGCTAAATCGTATTTATGTTCTCTTGTGTGTAGTTGCTTAGACATAAGACATTGACCTTTTTCATTTTGTTGAATTCAGTACATTCTTTTTTTGAAAAAAAAAAAGTTTGGCTCATTTGAATAAAGTCTTGCTTTATAGATAAGTAAGAGTAATAAAGGCCAACCGGTGGCCAAGGATATAGAAAGACGCTTGTGATAGGATGAAGCATGGCATTCCTTCTGTACTTAATCAGAAACTGGACTATTGCACAGGCATTAACATGGGTGAGACTGCACCATGATAATAACATCTCAGTAGAAAGTTCCCCTAGGGTTATTTCTTCTCCACTCTACATGTGATTTTGTGAGATGCAAACTTTTTGAGAGGTGAGAAGAAAAGTTTATTCTCTCCTGAATGCTAGAACTTTGTTAATAAAATAGGAAAGGTGAGCCACTGTGGAGATTAGACCGTGTGCATCTGCAGTGCACAATGCTCCAACATGAACATGCAGCATTCATCGAGAAGGTGATTGGAGACAGTTTGGTGTAGAGCCAAATATGAGAGTAAGGCAAGATAGTGTAGATTCATGATGAACCACTGAAGATATCATGCTTTTTATAGTAACAGAATAAAAAAAGTTATACATACCCAGTTTTCAAATAAATTGTTAGAAACAGCACTTAGGCATGTTATAGAAAATTGGGGACAGCTGCTACAGGCCCCAAATGCTATTAGGTCACTTTCTTAGCTGTTAGGTTGGTGCCTAGGGGTCTTTTCACCCATTTCAAAGGCCTTTACCTAATTAATAACTACAAAAATGTTATATTACACAGAAGTGAACAATAAGTGGCTATTCAAACAGAGCAAAAGATATTAAAAAGATAAGTTGTCTTTGAGCTAGGGTCCTGTAACATTCCAACCTCCCTGTAATCACTGGAATTCTAGATATTAGAATAGCTACTCCATGGCCAGGCATGGTGACACAAACCTTTAATCCCAGTATTCCAGAGGCAGAGGCAGGTGGATTGCTGTGAGTCTGAGGCCAACCTAGTCTACAAAGCAAATCTAGGACATCCAAGGCTACACTGAGAAACCCTGTCTTGAGAAACAAAAACAAACAAACAAACAAAAAGAATAGCTACTCCAGCATGCTTCCTGGGTCCATTTTCTTGAAAACCCCTTTTCCAGCCAGTTACTCTCAGGAAATGTCTATCTTTGTTGCAGAAATGTGTTTTTTGAATGCAGCAAAATGTTGGATCTTGTTTCTTCAGCTATTCTGATAGTCTGTGTCTTTTATTTAGAGAAGTGAGGCCATTGATATTGAGAGAGATTAGTGACCAATAATTGTTAGTTCCTTTTGTGGAGGTGTTGGTGATAGTGTGTGGCTGTGCTTGTTTTCTTTTGCTCTTCATGTTGTAAAGTTATCTATTTTTTGTGTTTTCTTGGGTGTAGTTGCCTTCATTGGGTTGGACTTTTCCTTGTAGTATCTTCTGTAGTGCTGGGCTGGTGCTCTTTTATTTAGAGAAGTGAGGCCATTGATATTGAGAGAGATTAGTGACCAATAATTGTTAGTTCCTTTTGTGGAGGTGTTGGTGATAGTGTGTGGCTGTGCTTGTTTTCTTTTGCTCTTCATGTTGTAAAGTTATCTATTTTTTGTGTTTTCTTGGGTGTAGTTGCCTTCATTGGGTTGGACTTTTCCTTGTAGTATCTTCTGTAGTGCTGGGCTGGTGCATAGATATTATTTAAATTTGGTTTCGTCATGGAATATCTTGTTTTCTCTACCTATTGTAATTGAAAGATTTGCTGGATATAGTAGTCTCGGTTGGCATTTCTGTTATCTTAGTATGTGTATGACCTCAGCTCAGACCCTGCTGGCTTTCATGCTTTCTGTTGAGAAGTCAGGTGTGATTCTGATGGATCTGCCTTTATATATTACCTGGCCTTTTTCCCTTGCTGCTTTGAATATCCTTCTTTGTTCTGTAATTTTAGTGCTTTGATTATTATGTGTCAGGAAGAATTTTTTTTCTGGCCTAGTCTTTTTAGTGTCCTGTAAGCCTCTTGTATGTTTAAGAGCATCTCTTTCTTTAGGTTGGGGAAATTTTCTTCTATGATTTTCTTTTCTTTTCTTTTCTTTTTATTAATTTATTCTTATTACATCTCAATGGTTATACCATCCCTTGTATCCTCCCATTCTTCCCTCCCTCCCATTTTCCCCTTACTCCCCTCCCCTATGACTGTGACTGAGGGGGACTTCCTCCCCCTTTATATGCTCATAGGGTATTATTTTCTTCTTAATATTTTCTGGTCTTTGGGTCCGGGATTCTTCATTTTCATCTATTCCTATAATTTCAGGGTTTCATCTTTTCATGGTGTCCTTGATTTCTTGGACGTTTTGTGTCACAAAATTTTCTGTTTAAATATTTTCTTTGAGAGATGTATCAATTTCTTAAATTGTATCTTCAGCTCCTGAGATTCTCTCTTCCATTTCTTATTATGTGTTGATGATATTTACCTCTATGATTCCTGCTCGCTATGTTTTCCATTTTGAGGGTTTTTGGTTTGTGTTTTCTTAGTTGATTCTAATTCTTGAACAGCTTTAATGATTTCCTTCACCTGTTTGATTGTGGTTTCCTGTTTGTCCTCAACGGCCTTTATTCATTTACTTTTTCCTGTAATCCTTTCAAGAATTTATTTATTTCCTCTTTATATTTCTCAAATAACTGCACAAGCATACCTTTAAGGCCACTTTCCTGAGATTCAGCTGTGCTAGAGAATCCATAGATTTTGGGGATTTCTGGTGGAGCCATGATGTCCTGGTTTTTGTTGAGCATGTTCTTACCCCTTCCTTTAGCCATCTGCTGTGTGGCCCTGGATTTCTAAGCTGACAGTCAAGGGGGCGGGTCCCTTTGGAAGGCAGCTACTTGGTTTACAGTCCTACCAGACACTGTCCTCCTGGAACTTTTCTGAGCTCTGCTGCCTAGGATCTGTGATTGACCAGGTTTCCACTGACCACCTGGTCTCCTCAGGGAGACAACAACAGAGTAGAATGGTGGCTTGTAGGACAGAACACTGTACCTGGCATCCAGAAGCTGTTCTTGAAGGTGCCCTATATGGAAAGTGCAGAGCACTCACAGTTCATGGCTCCCAGATCAGGGGACACAGCAAACTCCTAGTCTGTCCCCTTCTGTCAGAGAAGCACCAAATTCAGTGTTTTGGATTCAGCAGCTCTTCACTCATCCTACCCTCTGCTCCTCTAGGGATGCCTACACTCATCTTAAATATGCAAGTATGCAGAGTGTAGCTTGCTAGCAGTTCTTTATTGCCAAGCCTAGGCCCAGATGTCTGGCTGTGGGAGGGGCCTGGTATTGATCCTCCCAAACTCCTAGGTTGTCCTCTTCAGTCTGAGAGGCACCAAAGTCACTATTTTGGATCCATCAGCTTGTTCACTCATGGGTTTCACTGCTCCAATCCTCTGCTCCCCAAGGGGTCTTGCACTCAGCTTGGACTTGAGTATTTTGAAGAGTGAAGTGTGCTAGAAGCATGTCACTCCAGAACCCTGAGGGAACTTTGGCTGCAATGGCGGCGGGGGATGTTCTGATCTTACCCAACTCCTGGGTTGTTCCCTTAAGTCAGTTTCATAGTCTCTATCCTGTGCTCTCACAGTATGCACTGGGCACCGCCATCTTGGAATCCCCATCACTGGAATTCTAACCGGCCATTGAAAACTTTCAGGTTTGTCCAATGTAAACTGCCATTCAATTTAAAAGTCCCAGCTCCTTCTGGGAACTGTAGATCAGATGTGATACATTTCTGTCTTACTCTTTGGTTTTCTGTTGGCTAGGAAACAATTGCTCAGATTTAGCATCACATATACTGTTTGGGAAGCCAGTGAGCACATCAGTGTTCTGTCTGCAAACCCTAGTAACAATTGCTTGGTATGCACTATAGTCTTCCATGTAATAAACTTTCACTAGGTTACACTTAAAGCAGCAGCCGTGACACAGCTTTGTCATCTGTGTTTTTTCTGTTTCAGCCCCCCCCCCGTATGCCCATACATCCCATTGTCAGTCCCTTCCTCTCTCTCTTATCTTCATTAAAATACTTAATTTGGGAAATCAAACCAAATCTGAACTCTTTTAACAATGTGACTAATTTGATTTGAATAAATATTTGAGTGTTTATAAGTGAGTTACAAGTTGATGTAATGAAACAAATTACAAAGTCAAAAATTATCAGTCTTAATTCACAAAAGATTTTTATAGTCACTGTCAAACATGAGGCGGGGGCGGAGGGGGGTCTGACTGGGAAAGTTTACACAAAAGACCAATGAGAATGTTTGCATAGCTATGAGTCCAACTCTTCCTTTACAGTTTTGAGTTTAGTCATTCACCCTTCACACTTTTTCCAGCTTACACTTTAGGCTATTAATTGAATTTAAGAAAAAAAAAATCGAGTGTATGGAAAGAACATGGCCATTCAATTTCTTGAGGAATCATGACTTCTCAGAAGTCACACTGGTCAAGAACCACATATATTTCTCTCATCTAAGTCATTTAATGAGTTAGATTTCTTGTAGCCACACCCTCATCTCCACCCAGAAACAGTGTTCTGAAAGCTGCTTTTTGGTCTAGTCAGAAGACCTTCTTGGGATCACTGTTGCTCATATGAAAGGATTAACAAGCTGTTTCTCAGCAAACCTCAGCAGACTTCACTAACATTCTCTTTCCATTCACTTCTGGGTTCTCAAGTTCTTTTGTTTAATTTTAAATATAACTAATTGGCATATATCTTTATTCAGTTTGCACGTATTTATGGTATTGAACAAGTGTCTTTTTTCCATTGTCACTGAAATCTTATTGAACAAACCTCAAACGGTGCTTATGTAATCATAAATGGTGCTTAGAAATAGAATAAAAAGTTTTGTCACCAGCAATTGAGGTGAATTGTTCAAAAGATTTATGTCTATCCCTGATGAATACTCTAAATAAGAGCTAAAAGAGTGGAAATTATAAAAGCATAAATGACTACCAATTTCTTCAAGCAAAAAAAGGGACTGAATTCAAGAAAATGACATGTTATGTCAATAAAAACAAACAAATAAAACAAGAAAAACATGGACAGCTGGGCAGTGTTGTATGTTAGCATTTTGCAGTAACAGATATGACAAATCTAGTGTCCTATAGCCTTGTGGAAAGTCACAGTCACGCAGGCATTCTAGCTCACCTCTGTAGAGGAGGCACAAATCATTGTGGCCATGAGTGGTCATGGGATATTTCCTGGAAGAATAATATCCTAGAATGGAGGAGATACTGCTGAGGTTTTCAGAGCAGAGATCTTACACTAACCACTTTCTTTTTCTTTCTGACATCTCTCACAGACCAAATGAGCCATGTTCCCTGAGGTTTGACTGTTCATAATATAAAGTTGTAATAGCACATTTCTAATTGATTCCATTCTTAGAATAAAGATAATCACTAGGCCATTTATCTATTATGAAAGTTTGTGTATTTATGTATGAAGTCTATCACAAGCACATACACAAGTGTTGGAGAGAAATTGTCCTTGAATTATGTTGTAGATATATAAAAGCAATCAGAAGTTCCAGTGTTAAAAATTGTTCTACACTTGTAATATACTTCCCAGGAATGAAAATATTCTCTATTGTTTTATTATTTCCTTCCAGTGGCTCCTGAAATGACTTTGCCAATGGCAGTCAAAGTAGTTATGCTAAATCTTGGACATTTAATTACCATAGAGAATAGTTTGAAATAAACAAACTTCAAAAGAGAAGTATTATTTTAGTTTATAATATAGGAGATTTCTGTCCACCGTCCATTGGTCCTACTGTTTTTGTGCATTGTGGCAAGACAGCATATCATGTGGGAAGCCCATGGAGGCTGAAACTTGAACGTGAAAGACAAGAAGCTTCTGACCGCACCTCTCTTTCAAGAGCATGACCACAGTGCACTATCTTCTTCACAATAAGGCCAACTGTTCAAATCCTTAACTTCAGTAAGTGCTCCAGGTGATACGCCACACTTTTGGTAACATTTAACCATGACATGAAACAGCTATCATTTTTTTGTTCATAAGCCTAAATTTCTTTAGAATATGGGACAATATAATTTCTATAGTTAAACTGCCCTAAAATGTACAAATGAGTCATGTGCTTTAGAAATGGTTTAGCTCTAGTCAACCTGCCATTTTTTTTAATTCGTAGCTGAAGTGTGTGAAGTCTGGTTGATCTGTGTTATCTGTGAATGGATTCTCGTCCTAATGAAATGAAGTAAAGGACGTGTAAGTGGCTGCACGAGAGCCTCTGTGAGCTCTAGGAGGCGTTTCACATGGATTAACCATAGACCGCTAACAGGAATGAAATAATTGCCATATACTGGGATGCTGAAGGTGAATTTTGAGTATTAATAAGAAATGTATGAGATTTCAGCAATGACAAATGGAAGAAAAGCAAAATTGAGTGACTTCTCCTTTCAGGTGAGAGTTGTTAATGATGCAGGACAGTCATTCATTCTTGTTTGAAAATAAATGGAGCTTTATAGTAGCAATGTATATACACTTTCACATGACATACTGGGAATTAACGTCATTAAGAGGAGTAATCAACTTCTGTGGTTTTGAGTTGTTTTTAAGTAATATTGTTTACCAGATTGATTCTAACTCCATAAGGCTTCTACAATGAGTACAGCCTCCATTGATATTTCTTTTCTAGTGCTCAGCAATTCATCTTATGGTTATATAGTTAAAATAATCATTATTACATCATCCCTGTTATTGTTGCCTCTCCATCCATATTGAACACTGCTGAGGTACACAGACAGTAAATGTGGTTTTGACTTTACCACAGCACCTAGTACATGTTGAGTAGCTCATTTTTTTTTATTGATCCAAACTATAAAAAAACAAAAATAGCTCATGGATATGCACTTCACTGCAGCTAGACATATGCTCCAGTTCCTCAGTGCAATAGCGTTAGTAATCGTAAGCTGTGACGTATCACTAAACAACACCCATTGTTAAATATTTGCAGTGACTTCTATATCCTCCATTAGGATACAAGTTCCAACACTCAGGGCAGGGTAAGAGGAAGCAGGCTATCAGGATGATACGCTGTTATCGTATGGCAGAGGACGAGGTCCCTCTTCTGTCACAGGTGTAGGGGAGGAGAATAGGTGAAAGAGGGAGAGAGGGGGAACGGGAATACACAAGTGAGGGGATAACAATCACGATGTAATTTTAATAAGTTATTTTTAAAACTGTTATCTAATATATGTGTGTGTGTGTGTGTGTGTGTGATTTTTCAACTTGGATGATCACATCTTGGTAACAGCAAGCCAATTTCTAATTACCATTAAAATTCCACCCGTATGGCACTGTAAGTGGTGAGTGTTCGGACTTTAGTCAGTACTGAACACTTGTTTTGACTTTAGTTCAAGTGCTGTTCTTCTACATGTTATGTTCTATCTAGTCTGTTGTTGTAAACGCTGTCACTACCTAAGCAAATAAATGCCACATACTGAAATGTATATGAATGAACGTGCCTGTGTGTACATTTTGAAAGACAGAAAAAAAAAAAGAAGCAATAGATTTTTATAGCAATATTGGGAAACAATAAGCTGATATTAAGCAGAAAATCAGGAATGCCTTGACCATACTCTCTGGGTTATTCTCCTGGCCTGCACTACTAGCAGATGGCGGTCGTAGTCCCAGTGGCCCTTTCCTATATTTCAAATCTATCAACATGCCTTTTTAATAACTGAATTTATTTTTATCTAGTTTTAAAACTCTATGCAAACACCAACATGCAGCACGGTGCCTCCAGATGTGTGAATGATTTAGCTTCCCACCCCCTCCTTCTTAATCTGCTTTCAAGGTTAAATAGAATGCTGGTGCAATAAAAGTGAAAGATTCTTCACCTGTGGTTTTTCTAACCCGCTTCTGCTTACTTGAGCTGTGCACCTAGGCAGAGGCACTGAAAAATGTTCTCTTCCACATAGAAATGCTGCTGAAGCATTTTTCTCCCCTTTGCTTCACTTATCTCTAGGCACAGCTTTAGGGGATATTTTTAAAGTTAACAAATATGTTCTCATGATATGATTATATAAATCCTTTATCTACAAGCACAAATCACTGGAGGGTTTGTATGTGAAGTCTTTAAAATAAGCATATAAAGCTAGTGACTGTGTAGCAAACCTGTGAACTTATTTAAAATGTTATTTCCCCTTGATATTTGTGAAAGTATTTTATGTCTTTCAAACCTAGAGGTAGTTTTCTCTTCCTAGAAAAAAAAATCATTTTTATTTTGAAGCTGCTTCATGGACGGAGCATTTGGCCAGGTCATCAAATGGTCCACACTTCTCCAGGATTTGCTATTCCCCTGCACACACTGAGAGCCCTTGAGAGTGTTTCTCTATTTGTTTTCCTACTTATTTTTCTAACTTTAATTGAAAATGCAAAACAAAAACTGACATCACAATAAATTCAGCAAATGTTTACAAATAAGTTTATTGTTCCTCTGAAGTTCTTTTTTAATTTTTAAATAAATGATTTTCTTTGTTTAATTTTAATTACTGAAAAATCTGTGGCATGTCCATCTTGAAGAACCCAACAGTACACGCTAGACCTCTAGCCCCAGTTGGCCACCTCTCTCCACCCACCAATCTCCACCTTCTGTTTTGCCAAGTTGTTGAGTTCCTTGGTGACCTATGCCACGACACAGCCAGTATGAGCTGTGACCCTCAGGCAGTTATGTGTTCTGTATCATACTAAACAGAGAAAGGGACATGATGAATGAAAATCATCTTGTTTTGGTGTCTATTAAATGACTTCACTTTTCAACAAAGAGAGGTGTGATAAACAGAGTGGAGCCCCATGGCTAATGACATTTCCAAGTTTTAGAATGTTGTAAATAATGGGGAAATTTCATTATAAACAATGCAGGATAAAACAAAGGACCTCGCTTCTTGACATATGAGAACAAATGACTTCACGTCTCATCTATATTTAGAGAGTGATTTTTGAAGTCTATTCATTTATCCTCTGGTGTTCATTTTTGTATAAATGATGGTGCTCTTTTTTAAACCTGAAGTCCAAATAGCTTTAATACGATAAAGTATGTGACATTTTATAGGCATTTTGTAACAATTCTTGCATGCCACCATAGTGCAGTTACATACAATATCAATTATCCTCAAAGGTATTGTGTGGTTGTAGATCATAAACTTTTAGCTTAAATTAAACATCACAGCTGGTTGCTTTAATTTGATGCATTATGCCACAAATGTTTCAACAGCTTGACTAAAATGAGCCATACTGCAGATTCAAAGGAAGAGCGAAGGTCAGTGCACATGCAGCCTAGTCAGTTGTAAATTTTCTCTGGGCATATTAAAAGACATTCTGCAGAATATGCTTAATGGAATGTAACCAAACAAAAGAACTAAGTAGATGGTTGCAATGTTGTTTCACTGATGGAAAGCATTGAATAAATTCTTTGTCTCACAACAAAACATTTTAAAAATCATGAACATTGTACTTTGAGGGTGTTGTTTACTCCTTCCATTGTGATAGATGGCTCTGCCTGCTTCTTTTTTTTTTTTTTTTTTTTTTTCCATACTGAAAACATCATCAAATCTTCAAGGGGACACAGCTGGAGAAAAAGGACCAAACATGATTTCAGTTTCTCATTTGCCTTCCAGAAATACAGCCCTCCTCCCACCTGTGCAATTAAAAGACCAGGAAAAAAAAACTATCATTTTTACTAACTCTATTTGAAATTCAAAAGCCTGTAGCTAAGAAGTTGAAAGTAATACTGCTAGGATAATCATTCATAATAATAAAAGCCAATTTTAAGACTATTGTACCTCCAAGGGTGTTCTAACCTGCAGCAATTAGTTCTAAACGTTATTGTTGAGGCAATTCATGATGGAAAATAACTACCACTTAAATAAGACAATAACGTTTTCTAAAATCATGGCTGGGAACACAACATGCAGAGAGAAAATAGTGTGAAAAGTTTAATGCCATAGTATTTTTAAATTTAGGCTTTGTAAATGAGAACTATTTTTTTTTATCAGTCATGGTGCATTCTAATTTTACAAGTACATGATAACCAATAGATATCTGATACTTGACTTTAACAACCTACCTAAGCATCTCTCAGTTCAGAAAGAGCTGTCATTAATGTACACAGTGAGATTTGAAACCCCACCTAATTCCCTTTGTAAAGCATACTAAATCATACTTAATTACCCAGGGTATGTGTGAGTGTGTATTTTCTTTAGTCATGGCTATAAATACTCTTTATCCCATTAAGAACAACATGGTTACATACTCCTCATAGACTCAGTAAGTCCTTCCAACGAAAATCAAATATTCTTCACTGTCCAATGAAATATAGGGTTCCGGCTTTCTTCAGTCTCCTATTAGAGTTGTTTTGATGGACAGATTGTACGCACATAGTAGTTAGATTTCCATGACTGTAATAAAACACTTGATATACGCTACTAATGAAGTAAAAGGGTTCATGTAACTCTCAGCTTTGTGGTCACACATCCAAATAGCACAGGGAAATTCAGGGAAAGTCCCCTGTAGCTATAGGATTAGGGGCAAGTGTATGTGAGTGAACAGTGAAAGAGGCGCTTGGAGGGGAAGGACTTAGTTCTTCTTCATAGCATCCCTAGGAGAGCAGTCTATGGCACATCTCTTCTGCTGCTTAAAGAGCCTGGTCCTAAGATCCATCTCTCCATAACATAAACATCCTAAAACTGTGATCATGAGGACCAAACCTCCACCAAGAGCAGGCCCTTAGCAACACTCTTAATACTCAGTGTTTGTGATTAGTTTGTATTTAGTGAATTCAGTCATCCTTAAAATCCAATAGTCTTTATTTTTCCTCGTTGATTATTTTGTTTTGCTTTTGAGATTAAATTATACTTCTATCATTTCCCCGGTCCTCTTCCACCCTCCAAGCCCTTCCAGACACCCTTCTTTGCTTTCTTTTACATTCATGGCCACTTTTCCCTTGATTGTTAGATGAGCATATATGTCCATGTGTATTCTTAAATAGAACATGCACACTCTATGTAACATTACTTTTATGTATTTTTCAAGGATGATCATTTGGTATTAGATAAAAAAAAATTGATAACTTTTTCCCTAGAGAAGACTATTTCTCCTGTTCTCAGTACTCCCTAATTGCTTACAATTCTTTGTGTAGGATTCCAGGTCTCCTGGTCTTTCTTCCATTGACTATGGCTTGTCTCTTGTTGTCCTTGTTCCACTCATGTTTAGGCAGTCATACTGGTGAGACTTTATGAGTATGCCTTCTGACATTACTAGGAAACTAAGTCTCACAGAAAATTCCATGACTCTCTGGCTTTCACAATTTTTCTTCTTCCACTTCAACAATGTTCTCAGACCCTTAGAAGTGAGAATTGTTTTACAGGTATATCCATTAAGACTGACCTCTGTAAGTCTGCATTTTGACTGGCTGTGTTTGTCTGAACATTCTTCTTTTACATCCAAAGACCACCGGTCAAAATCCCCAATACCAGACATGAGAAGCTCTCTTGTGAGTTGTTAGGGTTGTTGAAAAGATTCCCAAAACATTAGAGACTATTGCTATAGCCCTTGATTGCTCCCAAGAGATGGAAGGTGAGTGTCTATTGCTGAAGACACCGTGTACTTCAGACCAAGGTCTCCATGGCTCAGTAGACTCATCAAATCCTCTCAAGAAAAATCTAATATCCTTCACTGTCCCAAAGACAGCTGGAGCTGACTGGACTCCCTGAGTACTGGCTTTCATGTTACCAGTTACCTCTACTTGCAAAGGAAAGGAACAAGCAAAAGTCCTACTCTCCTATGAAGCCTCTAAGCCACAACAAACATCACCATGGCACATATCCCCAAGGATGTGGCAGCATCATGCATACCTTAGCAATAGCCAACAGCTGTCTAATTGGACTTAAGACTGGCTCAAGAAAAGGAAGATTGTGCCTGGTACTGAAAGCTTAGCAAACTACCCACAGCTTGTAAAGTCATGGACATTGGAGGAAAACCTATGCCTTCTGCTTAACAAAATCAGAACCATCCATAACTACACTTTTAATATTTATTCTTATACCCGCAGATGAGTGTAGTCCTCACATCTCATCAAAGAAACATACCTTTGTACAATACTCCCTTTTTTAAAAATAACAGGTGAACCAAATTTCATTGAAATTATAGTTTTTAACAAAATGAATTATTATTACCTCTAAGACTCTACAGGATGTCAACAAGGCTGAGTGAATAAGCCTTGCTCTGAATTAAGCCAGAGTTTAAAACTCTTCAGGTTCTGGTTGCTCAATGAAACCTCTACCATGGGAGGAAACCTACTTAGACGTTCTTGCCTTCTCCCAGCACTGCAGTGAGGCAGTGTTTCTGGAGGTGGTTTCAGAGGCAGAAACAATCTGTTCTGTCTTACCTCGCCTTTCTTTGTATGAATAGATGTTGCTGTGTACTGTAGAGAAGCCTGATGGGGAAGGGTGACTGTGAGCTTGCTGGAGTTTCCTAGCTTTGAATGCTAGAAGCATTGTTGTAACTTCATTAGAACCATGTCTGTCTCCTAAGTGTTAACTGAGGTTTTTATAGGAGAGGTGGAATAATAGTTACGCGGAGGAAGTAAATTAATACTTCCAATGTGTTTCAAAAGCATGCATGATCTCTTAGTTATCATATAGATTTACACAATTGTCAGCATTTTCTTAGGACAGAAATGACCATTTCAGATCCTTCCAGACGTACACAAAATTATATTTTTCCAAAAGCCAAGGAATTTTTTTTTTACAATGAGTCTTGGCATCACCACTGGTGATTTTGCTCCCAGACTAAGACTTTGGAGATCCAAGAATTTGAACGTTTATCCTGTCACTTTACTTTACTGCTTTAAGCCTTACTTTGGCATAGCATTGCTCATTTCCAGATGTATGAGTTCTAACAAAAGAAAAACCCTGCCTGGTATTTTAACCTCTGCTCACTCTTCATTTTAGTTGAATCATTAACTGGTTAATGTGGAGACATCATATGTAGGAAACGCAGTGTCCCATGTGCTTCAGCCATTAGTGTAGGTTATGACTTAGATCAACCTAGTCTCAGATGGGCAAATGAACACAATGATAACTGAAATCCCTTGAGCTATGAACCAAGACTTGTGTGCAGAAGATATAATCAGGTCCTTTTTATCAACTGCCATCACCTATTTCTTGAGGCACCTTTAAAATAAGATCATAACAAGCATATTCCATTTTATGTCACACACAACTTTAGGAGTTCAGTAATTCAAACATTTTAAATGGGATTTGTCAAATCCATGGTTTCTGGGGAAAAAAAGTGTCTCTGTGTATTATATCTTTTGTTTGTTTGGAGGGCAGTTCACTGAAATGGTCTTACACTGTAACTCAGGATGCCCAGGATAGCATCTAGATTGCAGGGATTTTTTTTTTTTTTTTTTTTTTTTGCTTCAGTATCCCAAGTGCCTGAATTACAGATGGGTGTGGATACGCCCAACTTGTATTTAACATTAGACATCTCAAAGTATTATGCTTTGTCATGACACCTTTTCATGTTTGTGTGAGGTGTCACCATGTGAGGAGCTATGGTTTTCTTACTAGATTTAACTGTTTCTCTTTTAAATGAAAACTTTCTTCTGAAATAAATTGATGATTGTGGTATCTAGTGCTGAGCTGTGCCCCAGTGAATAAATGATTTTAATATTTTGCAAGGAACAGGGATATGCTGTGAGAAAGTATTTAATCTTTCAAATCATTAGCTATGAAATATAAATTATAAATAATCTGTTTTACTTGTTATCATGCATCTGATTGTTTATCTTTTTTTCCAAGTATTTTTTCAAGAAGTCTTCTTAACTTTCTAATTACATTTTTGGTGGCTGGGTTCTTCAATTTCTGCTACTCATAGGATTTTTGTTCTCCTCAAACATCTACTTTGAAATTATTTGGAGACTCTTAGAAAGTGGATATCTAGTGTCTCACCAGAGAACATGTTAGTTTAACTTAATGATGATTTTTTTTTAAATTGCACAAAAATAGGAGGATATGTTTTCTTCATGACCTGGCCTCATTTTTGCATCTCAATAATATAGTTTCTATTATCATTCCAAACAGATTGATGAGAACTGAGGCCTAGGAAAGCAAAGTAGCTAGCTCACAAATGCCAATGTAGTGAGCAGTGTAAATGCAGTTTGAACCCTTGCAGTTCAGAAATTTAGCAATGTACTATATCATGTCTCTAACCATGTTAGCCTCAAAGGTAAAGGTTGAATTAATCTATCAGTATAATTAATGACAGGATGAAGTCAAAGGTGTCAGGCATGTCTGACAAGCATGATTTTTATCATCAATAAGAAATCACAGCATATTTTATTTTTAAAACACAAAATATGTTATGGCCTAAATATATGTATTTACAAAATGTTTAAATTTAGCTCATTTCTGATCAAATATTCATTGACAATGATATGCTAGGGATACTATTTAGAATAAATGAGAAATAAGATGGAAAAATAGGACTTCTGCGGAGCTAAGAAGCAAAGCATCCCTGAAGGGTAGAGAGAAGACAGACAAGCATGGGAAGTCTGTACACAGTTCTAAAATAACTGAATCTATGTAGGGAACTAAAAATACGGTGTTGTTAATGGAGAAACTGTAAGTGGAGAGAGCAGCAGAGACAGAGCTGGGGAAGAGACAGGTGCCAGTTAGACCTTCTGTCTGCTGACAGTGAGGAACTATGGCTTCATGCTGTGGCACTGTTTCAAGCGCCTTCCGTTCACACAGGCTGTATCTAAAGGGCATAGCTTAAAATTAAACATAACAAGATTGACATAATGCTCAAGGTTGACAAGGGCATACAGAGGGTAATTGGAGAAAAGGAAAGCAGGTGTGAAAGAAATGCACTTGGTGGATTTTAAGAGTTAAATCACAAGGTGAATGACTAATTAGAGGAGCCTGCAGTGGAACTCCACTGAGTGAAATGTGATGCTGTTATGGACAAGCACAAATTCGTGGGGTTGGGGGCAGGCAGGGAAAAAGGAAATGAGAAAGTAGAAGAGCTGACCGTAACTCGCTTTCAGGTGTCTGAAGCCTTATTATAGCTTTGTCCAAGGCAGAGAGTGGAGGTCACTCCAGTGGGTCAAGGAGTACACAGCACACAGGTGTCAACAAATCCAGTCCAAGCTGATAAAAATGATATTTTTGGTCTTGCACAGTGTTTGGCATATAGTAAATTATATAAAACTACTGGAAAAGTAAAAGCAGAAACATTCAAGAATTAGCAACATTCAAAGGCAACAGAACTACCCACAGAGAAGCGAGACACAAAAAATATGACATGATCCCGCATGTCCTTGAATACACATTGACAGATTAAGGTGAAATCTAGTACAGATAAATATTGAAATATTGTCATGATGAATTCTAGCTAGAGAGCTAAATTAAATGGCCATACAGAGGAGTTTTAACACTACTGATTTTTTTTTTTGCAGGGGGGGGGGCTACAACCTTGTTAAACTTTGACAGATCTATTATTGAGTTTACAATCGTATGTTACTTTAAAATTAGTGATTTTCAATAGTAAATGTCAATATACTTGAAATAATTTTGGATAGTTTCACTCACGTAACTTGAGAAAGTATACAGATTCTGTGTAAAGTACAGTTGTCAAGCTGGAATGAAAAGAGACAGGAGCACGAGAGTTAGAGCGGAGTGAGACATGGAGAGCCTGTTCCTAAGACAGATGACCTCTGCATGTCATCCCTGACAGCAAGGGCAGGTGGAGAGCGCTTGAAACATAACGATAGGGAATATCTCACCAACGTAGTGAAGAAATAGAAATGAGGAAGAAAAGCCCTCTATTCTGTGGGATTTGTCCTTCAAATTCCATTACACTAGAGGTAGAACTTAAAAGACAAAAAAAAAAAAAAGTTTTAATACATGCCTGCCTCTACTAAAAGCATAAACTCATTTTGTCTAGTTCTGCATTATAATAAAGAGCCAAGGGGGAAATATTACACCTCTTAGATGACATCATTCCAGACATTATAGTAAGGCAAAGTCACATCATTTTCCCTAGAGGAACTCAGTGCCCAAGAGCTGCTTCCCACACGGCAGTCCCTTAAGTATTCTGAAGTGTTCCCACATGGTTTCAGCATGCTGGCCACTACTATGCCCTTATCACGGACTAGAAACAGAGACCTGCCTGAAAGAAAAGGGCACAGGAATGTCTTGTTCAGCTTATAATTTTGTATTTTAGAGTGCTGAGGTGTGTTGCAAAGATGATCTAATTAAACTTATGAAATGTTACAGACCATCAAAAGCTGCATTATATACTGTATAGAATTCCGGGATGACTTTAAACATTGTTACTCAGGCTGTTTATAACTCCCTTTGACCGGCTGTTTCCAATAGCATGACCTGTGATCTCGGGAGTTTGAAATCCCTAGAAAATCTTGGGAGACTTATTTGGAAATACATTTTACCTTTGCTGAAGACATCCTCCCCATTTCTCCATTTAGTCAGAAAGGACTACGGAGTGTTTCCCTAAGATGCATTTTCTGCTGGCTGTGCTCTAAGACAGACAATGCAGAGGGAAGGATGACATGATGGGATATGACCTTTTAGAAAACTCACGACCGAGAGTGCTGGAACGTGTTGTAGCCATTTCCTTAGACCAGAAGGTGTTATGGAATACAGTGTAATGAGACCATAAACCACATCAAGTCTGTGGGCAACTTAGCAAATTGAGGGCCTGCATGTCTGTGGGGCTTTGTTTCTGGTGACTACCCTGATCCTTCTGCTATTTCCCCACTTTACTATCACACACACACACACACACACACAAACTCACACACACACACAAACTCACACACACACTTACACACACACATACACACACACTCACACACACACATACACACACACTCACACACACATACACACACACGTACACACACATACACACACATACACACAACTCACACACACATACACACACACATACACACACATACACACACATACACACACACATACACACACACACACACACACACACACACACACATACACACACACACTCACACATACACACACACATACACACACATACACACACCTGCTTTGGGGTGCCCAGCTCTCACCTTGGACAGGCCTTCTGAAGTTCCTTTGTGCTCCTGATAACCAGCAGCTGTTTTTCTTAGTTGTGCTCCAGTGACTTCTTGCCATTAGCTGAGGTCACAGGCGTGCTCTGGTCAATCTTCCTAGTTAGGAAGGCACAGTCTTAAAAGTGCTGGACAATTTTCAACAGTGCTGAGATTCAGATGATGGCCCTCACCATCTGAGAGGCTGAGATGGAGGTTTACTTGGGAGAACTATGCATGAGATAAATATAAGCCTCAGTTTCTCCCTCTTAAAGCCCAGGGCCCCTTTTAACCTCCAGACGTCTTCTTCATTCTATCTGTGTCTCAGTCTTTTCAGGCATTTTTTTTTCTTACGTAACCTCAGTCTTGCCTTTTCATGGAAGAAGCTCAGTTCATTGTACTCAAATACAGTAATTACAGATAATAACCTGTGAGAAATGCCTGTAAGTTTCAATATGCACTTTTAAGCTCCACTGGGTAACAGGTTTGCCTTTAGATGAACTTCAGATATTTCGGAAATGCTACAGAAGTATATGTTAGCTGGTAAGAAAATGTTTACCTCTAGATTAAATTTTAGATTTTTATCCCTGGTAATAAAATAAACCAAATGCTTATTATATGTTAGATTTATTATTGCTTAATCCTCAGAACAATTCTAAGACGCAATATATGATTGTTTTTATTTTACTGACAGACGAGATGTAGAGATGGCTTATTAACTTTTCAGGCCCAGTGTTCACTCATCCTCTAAGGACACAATCATTCTAAATGGGACACATCCTTTCACTTGAAAAAGTGAATTAAGCCTATGCTGAGTTCACCATAGTCCCTGTGAGGTCAGAAGTTTGTAAGTATACCCTGTTAGAATTATGGCTTCTGTTTTTGAATAAGGATGTGTCATACAGTCCTTAGAAGAAGTCAGACTAACCTATCAGCAGAGTAAAAGGATTTCAATAGGAAGGTGAGAGCAGGAATACTGACCCTAAGATAGAGCAAGGACAAAAGTTAGTGAATGCATAGAAAGTCTTCTATCACCCCAAGAGAGAGCAGTTGCTCCCAGCTGTGAGCACCACTTCCTGCTCCCAGGTGTGAACACCACCTCCCTGTCAGGACATTTAGAAAAACCACCATTGCAAAGCAACTACTAGCAGGAAACAAAGATCCTAGAAGGAACAAAATTCATCATGTCATTTTTTTTCTTGTTTTTGTCTTTAAAAATATTTTTGTGTTATATTTTGATCATATTTCCCATCCTTCAACTGTCAGACCCTCCCCACCTCCCCTTCCAGCTAACTTCATATTCTCCCTGTCCCATTTTCTTCCCCTTTCTTTCTCCCTATCTCCCCACGCTTTCTCAAAAAAAAAAAAAAGAATCAAACAAAGAAACAAAAGCACATGATACAAAACCACACACACACACACACACACACACACACACACACACACACTCACACACACACAGTGGAGCCCATTTTTGTGTTGTTGTTCAACTAGTTTTGGGCATGGGGACCTCCCTGGAGTATGGTTGATATAAGTGGTCTTCCTGGTGATCAACTGGTTTCCCCTTTCCCTTCAATTGTAAATAGCTTCTTGGTTAGGGGTAAGACTTTTGTTCCATTTCCTCTTCTTTGTGCTTGGATTTTGTCTGGTCTGAACTTGTACAGGTCTTGTGTTTGTATCCCCAGTCTTGGTGGGCTCATATGAGTATCAGTCCTGTTCTGCTGTGTCTGTAAGACACTGTTTGCCATGGATTGTTTCACTACCTCTGTCTCATTTGATCTGTTTGTCTCCATTTCTGCATAAATCCCTGAGTCTTAAAGGGAGGCGATTGGTGAAGATAATGATGCTCTACACTGCCCCACTCTGTCCCCAAGTTGTCCCATGAGGGGGCTCTATGTTAATTGACATCTACTGCAAGTTGCTTCTCTGATAAAAGTTGAGCAATGATCATCTATGTTTGTGGTGACCTGAATAAAAACCTACCCACAGCACTCCCACATGCACACCAGCCTCAAATGTTTGAATGCATAGTCCTCAGTTAGTGGACTCTTTAGGAAGCATCAGGGGGATGTGGCATTTTTGGAGGAGTTGTCACTGGAATGGGATTTGTAAAAGACAATGTCAGGCCCAGTCTCACTCAGCCCACTGTGTGAAGATTAGCATATAAAGCTCTTGGCTACTGCTCTAGCCCCAAGTCGGCCTGCTTGCCCTCAAGCTTCTTACTGATAGTCATAGATTAACCCTCCTAAACTCCAAGCAAGCCCCTAATGAAATGTCCTCTTGTTTAAATTGCATTGGTCATGATGTTTCATCATAACAACAGAGCAGTAACCAAGGCAAGCAATGGGTATAGCATTGTGTCACCAGAAGTCACCTTATTAGGTATTCCTTTGCCATTCTTAAGGATGGTATTATGGAGAGAATGGTACTCTGCCCTGTCAGACTGGCCTCCCAGGAGAACTGAATCCTTCACTCACCTTACAGTGAAGGAAGTTGTACAAATGATTCCAGGGTAGCCTCATAATTGGGGGAAATAAAGGCAAACATGGTGGAGATTAGACTAGTTTCAACTCTGGTGCCTCACCTTTGACCATGTCCCCTGGAGGGGGAGACCTGGTGGCACTCAGAGGAAGGACAGCAGGTTACCCCCATGAGCATATACAGGGGGAGGTAATCCCCCTCAGGAACAGTCATAGGGGAGGGGAATAAGGGGAAAATGGGAGGGAGGGAAGAATGGGAGGATACAAGGGATGGGATAACCATTGAGATGTAACAAGAATAAACTAATAAAGGAAAAAAATCAAAATAAAAAAAAACAATTTTTCTCTATTTTTAAAGAAACTATAACAAAAAGTATAGAAGTCTCTTAGAACATTCTGTATTTCAGTTATATGTATATATATACACACATATATATTATATATAACGTGGAACATTTTATCTCAAATTCTACATAGTGTTATGCATCAGTGTCAAACTTTTGTTTCCTTTTATTAATTAAAATTAGTCCTGGTCAGTGTTCTATAATGAAAAAAAATATAAAAAACATAGAAGCACAAAAATTTTATATCAATATTACCTCACAAAAACCCTGTTAGATGATTCCAGCATCAGTTTAATATGGTTAAGAATTACATTTACAAATCATATCAATTTATATACAAATTATAAATACTTTCCCCTACTTAGTTTTCACTGTTTGTTTTGTAGTACTATTACTTTTTGAGTTAGATTCTTGTGATATACTATAATTCAGTGTACATCGGGACAGCCTTAAATTCAAGGAATCCTCCTGCCTTGGCATTTTAAATGTTGGGCTTAAAAGTCTGTGCAACCATACCACACCTTAGTTTTATGCTTGAAACATTTTTGCCCGTCTTTCTTATCACTGAGGCACTCATATTACAAACCTGATCACTAGCCCTTTACAGAAGTCAGTTTTTCATTTAGATAGTTTATAGCAACTTAACATACAATGCTTTTCAGTACTCAGGGATGTAACATACCTAGAAAAGGATAGGAAAAGATAAACTCACCAGGAAATATTCTAAACAATTTACTTACAATATGTATTCATTTTTATTGTAAGCGCATTTGTTTGCCTAAGCGTTGTAAGTAGAGGCCAGAAGAGGACAGTAGGTCACCAGGGCTGGAGTTCCGGGGGATTCTAAGGCACCTTCCAGGTGCTGGAAACTGAGCCCAGGCTCTCTGCCAGAGCAGCAAGTGCTTTATACCACTGAATCATGTCTCAGACCCTGAGCATTTTTAAAAATTAGCTTTGTTGCATTTTGTTTTCTTTTTTTTCTTTTCTTTTTCTTTTTTTCTTTTTTTTTTTTTTTTGAGACAGGGTTCTTCCATGCAGCCCTGGCTGTCCTGAAACTCTCTTTGTAGACCAGGCTGGCCTTGAGCTCACAGAGGTCCACCTGTCTCTGCCTCCTTAAGTGCTGTGATTAAAGGTGTGTGCTACCACTATCATTCTGCTTAATGGCTATTTATACAAACTAGTCAAGATCTAGAAACAAGTGTGAAACCATAGGAGGATGGATGGATAAAGAAACTGACATTAAATATAGTGTAGTATTATTCTCATTTAAAAAAAATACGTAACCATCACCCACCAATGGGTGAAACTGATATACATGTTAATAAGAGATTATAAAATATATATAGATTTGAAGATACAACTTTTTAAATTTTTATTTAAAAAAGACTCAGATTTTCTCTATTTGAAATGTGTAGCTGACAATAAAAACATCATAAATAAAATATGAAAAATGAATATAATGGCTTATAAATAATTTAAACCCTACTGGTGATGTTAAAAAGTAAATATCAGGATATAAAGAAAAACATTATTTTATTTCTGATCAGTTTCAAACAATATCTTAAGGTTCTAATATTTTACTGTAAAATACATGTAAGCGTCCTTTCAGTACTCTGTGAAGAAATACTATGAAACACTGAATTCATAAAATAGAGATTAGAAAGATATAAAAGTTTTTTATTGATGTTTGTTTGTTTGTTTGTTTTAACCTGAAGCACTGTCAATAAAAGTGAATAGCATAGAGATGCTGGTCTTTACCTTTCCATATCCTAAGGAAATGGTCCTTGTTCCTGCCAAGGTTTGAAGTCTTTTTCAGGTAAATTGTAGAGGTACAGCCAGCAGCGCTGTGAACATGCTCCCACTATGCTCTGCCAACACACATGGACAAATATGTATTGTTGTGACTGTGTACTGGGGTGAACTTTTACTGTCAGATCCCATACATGGGATATTGTGAGCTCTGCTAGCATTCACAACGGCAAGCTACATTGCCTGCCATCACTGGATGCACATAGCCTACCTTCCTGACCAGTGCAGAGCTGACACTTAGGGCAACTCCCTTCTCCAAGCAGAGACACATGAGCCCCGCATGCTTTTCCTATAACTTTCCTGTAGGATGGAGCCAAAGCTGGTCTCTGGGATGCTGAAGTTATCATTCTATCCTTGTGCTTCTTGCTTGCCCTGCTATCCTTTCTCACTCTTCAATTTTCCTGGTGCCATGTCCTAAATGTCCTAAACGAATAACTCCATGGATATTCTCATCTTTGCTAAAAGTAGATATTAAAAAATGACAAATGAAATAATTTATGCGATCTTAGTGACAACTAATTAAGAATTATTGTCTTTTGGGTTTCATTTACTTTATTCTTGTTATTGAATGCGTATTTGTTTTGGGGGCATGCATGATATGTGTGGGCACCATCCACAGTAGACATTTGGATGCTGGAGGACAACTTCCATCTCTATTTAGAAGTGTGTAGCAAGCACTTTTACCCATTGAGTCACCTAGCTGTCCCTGTTTTTATTTGCTTTTTGAATTAAATTTAAAAGCTAATTACTGCATTTATAGTACTAGAAATACTCTATGTGAATATATATAAATTTTTCATGAATTTTTATATAGATATATGTTCAAAGGGATGTACTTCCTTCAAATGTTCTGTTGTACTTTGTTAGAAACTCATGGCTATAAGTAAATGGAATGAGTAGAATACATTTTCCTTTAAGCTAAAGTATTCATAAAGAAGGACTCCAGTCTCTGCCTATATATCAAACTGCTATTTTTCCTCTCAACTGGCAAGTTTAATAAGAAGAAAAATGTGCTCAGCCACCACACCTGACATTTATTTTCTCTGTGTCATAGCCATTTCCTTTGATACCACTCTACAAGTCTGGCTTTCATCTGTCTGATGAGAAAAAGAAAGTGTAAGGTTATGGGTATGTTTTTAGTCATTTTGCAGTTATATACTTTGACTAATCAATAATTTCAAGCTTTATTCTGAAGTCCCATTATTTGGATATATCATTTTTGACATATCCTTGAGGACTCAAATCCTAGTTAGAGGTTAATGTATGGGCTGTGTGCCAAAGAGCCGTCACACCGCGATCCCCGTGCATGTGCTGCAGTACCTTCTTTGCCAAAGTGAAATGAACTTGTATGTGTGCTTTCTGTATTATATTATATATGTATATGATGTAATACATGTACATGTATGTATGTATGTATGTATGTATGTATGTATATATTTTAAATGAAACTCTGCAACAACCTGGTAATAATTGGACTCAGTCTATCGGAGTGCAGAATTTCTTTGTGATTAGGCTTAGAAACCATGATTGTCCTCTGTTCGCCATCACCAACAGCAAAGTTATCACCTTGGTTTCTATACCTCTTTCAAACTCTTTTGAAAAGCAGTCATTCCGGAAGTCATATATGTGCAGGTAACTAGAAACAGACTGATCAAGTTGTATTAACGTATTTAGCCATGTGTGTCTGTGTGCATGTATTTGCATGTAAATCAATAACAAAGAAAAATAGCATGATTTCAAGATTTCAAGAGTGAACAAGGCCAGTACATGGAATGGAGTTGGTGGGGGAGGGGCGGGAAAAGAAAATGTTGGAAATTATTTAGTTACATGCTAATTAAAAATGAAAATAAATCATTCATTCTGCATCCATAGTTATGAGTCAAGGCTGTTCTAAGAGAGGACCTGGGGTTGGGGCCTAGAACGATGTGGTACAATGTAAGATCAGATAAGTTGTTTTCCCACTATACTTTTGAAGAGCCTGGCAGGTGATTGCTTTGGTCCAGATTGCACCTCTTAACTGTTCCCCTGATAGAATACAGGGGAAACTAGTTTATATGACTGCAATCAACAAATCTTGTGGGTTAGATCTGAGAAATTCGGAAATAGACATTTATATACTGTGTGCTTCTACCTACTTTCACCTCATTTAGCAAATCTTTTGTCCAACAGTTATTGAGGAGAAGATGTGGGTACCATGACAGAGTACAGTCAATGAAATGGAATAAGTAAGGAAGAATTTAAAATGTCTTTTGATGCTTCCTGCATCCATTCTCCATCTTAAACCATGTCTCTGAGTCACTCACACAGTTTAAATAAGTGTCTGGGGTTTGTTTATTTGTTTGTTTGTTTGTTTGTTTTGTTTTTGAGATTCTGTCTCTTATCCTATGGTACCTTCATGGTAATTTTTAATAGAGATTACCAGGAGCCTGTGCAAAGTGTTAACCTGTTTAAGAAGCTGAATTCTTAGGAGAGATATTTGTATCAAACATTTGTGTGGTATTATAAAATTATAATTATAAAAATTACTGTATAGTGGTTGATAATAATTGTATAACTTAGTTTCTTTATATATATATATATATATATATATATATATATATATATATATATACATATATATAATGTATTCTTCTTAGGATATATTGTGGAGTTGAAAATTTTTGTTTAAGTTACAGTGAAAACCATTCTCCATTTACAATGAAAGTAGGTGTTATAAAACATGACTTTATAAACATTTTTTTTGAAAGGACAACTTGTGAAGTGTTATGATGCCAAACACCATGTACAAAATCTCTGGGAAATTTTATGTTTACATACAGTATTAAAATAATTTGTAAATTAAAAAAATAGACATTATGTAATAAGACTTTGGAAGTCAAACCCAAAGAAGGGAGAATATAGGGAAGATAGAACAAAACATAGATTAGTAAATCTCCTCCTCATATTAATGCCTTAATTGTCACTCATAGGGTTACTTTTAATTCATTGGTATAGAATTTTGAATACAAATGCAAAAGTAAGTTTAATTTTAGATACAGTGATATATAACTCAAATTTAAGATTACTCTTCACATATAATATACATATTTCTACTATAATACGAGGCATTGTACCCATATAAATACATTTATAATACAAAGTTTACTTCCAATACTTTGAAAGTACTATTGCAGGCTGTTTAGGATAAACAAGTTACACAAGTTAATTGTTAGTTGATTCAATTCGTGGTCATATAAATTGCTAGTCTATTTTTATCATTAGAACGAAAGCCAGTGCTTGCATAAACACTTTGACAATCACACAGCTAGGCCTAATTTTCAGACTATGTAACACAGAAAACAAAGACTAATTAAGCTTTCCAACAATGTACATACCCAACAGGAAAGCATAAATCTTAGTGCATTGGCTTAGAATTACAGCGGAAGCGTGTGTCAGTACTAAGAAGGGTAGGCCACGTTGTTGGTTCTCCTTTGTCTACTGAATAGGCTACTTCCTTAATTGCTGCTGTTTCTTAAATCCATGTTTCTCTTGTCCCTTTCCCTACACCCTTCTGCCATTTTTTCTTTTTCATCGTTTCTCCTTTGTTTTGTTTTACGTGTTCTGTCGTTCTTTTTCTCTGCTTTCTCGCAGCTTCTCCTTTCCTTCCTTTGCTTCCTTAGTTGTCAAGCAGCATTGAAAACACCCCCCATGCTTACAGCTGCTAATGATAGTTAATCTACCCATCAGATTCTAAATGCCCTCCGAGTGGTGCATGTTGATTGTTGCTTTATGTCAGACGAGTAATTATACTTGGGAGTGCTTGGGATTCAATGGCAAGTTCAATTCAATTTGTGTGTGCTTTGTTTAAAACTATGCTGTGACAGCTTTGAAATTAAGCTAAAAGTAATAGACTACTGAGTTTAGATTAATGGTGATAGAGCAGAAAGCTCTAGGGTTGTGCACGTCACATTCAGTAGAGCCACTTTCTTTGTCAGTTCTTTCTAGGTTGATTTAAAAATGGAGCAAAGCTACAATCCTTCAGGAGTATTTAAAAACAAATAACATTGTGTTTTAAATGCCTATGACTTTAGTATATAAAACGATCAACTCTTTAACACATTTTGTTTGCGGCCTATGGAGAACACCCAAAAATGTAATACTTCATGATAAAATTAATAGATACTATTGCATATAATAAAAATACCAGAAAGTTGTGGCTTTTAAGAAAATTTGTTAAGTAACACAGGCAAATCTAAACTACATCTTGGTAGGCATGCATTGTCATTATTGTAATATTTGATATTTGGCTTTTAGAAAAATTCACTATCATGAAATTCTTTATTAAACTGTTGTAGATCAAGTTAATAACATTAAACTGGATTAAGCTAGATACTTTCTCTAAAAATAAGTGTCTGCCACAAGGTCTTCTTTGATTGTGTCAATGAAAAAAGACTAAAAACATGGAGTTGGTGAGATGACTTATCAAATAGAGGTACTTAACAGTAAGCCTGTTGGTCTGAGTTTGATTTCTGGAATCCTCACACTAAGAAAAAGGATAACTCCTATCATTTGTCCTTTGAACTCCACATGCATGCTATACAATGCATGCCTAATCCCATGACTCCTCCCACCACACAATGAACGAACAAACAAATAAATTGATAATTTTAACTGTCCTCTTTTAATTATTTTCTTTTAAAAAATATATTTATATAATTAACATATAAACACAATAAACTACATATAGGAAGAAGAACCATGAAACAATCATTAATTATATAAATTATACATTCATGTTTTGGCTATATGAATTGGGCAACCGTGAAGAAAACATCTTTCCTATGTTGATGAGTGGAAATTTCTATATCTACCATATCTCATCTCTATCAACTTAAAACATCTATCTAAACCTAAAAATATATTAACCTCTAAACAACTAAGCTTAATTGTAAAACTAAACAATCTGGTCTTCAACCCCATTCAGAGATTTGAGAAGGAATAAAAATTAATCACTTGAGTAAACTGGAAATGCAAGTTAGCATCTTCCAAAATGAAAAAAATGACAAAGACAGTTTGCTTCCTGAACAGTCACCCTATTGAAACATCATCGTCAGCCTTTTTGATCCAGTATTTCTGACAGATACATTTGTGAGGCAGAAACTATTGAGGACTTGCTGACCCTGTCTTGGCAGAGTTTGACCTTTGACTTTGCCTCCATCCACGCTTGCCCATTTTAGGCAGAATTCTGTCTGTAACTAAAATGAGGACACTTTGCCCAGTGGCTGGTTTGTCACATTTGAAGTCATCTCCATTAGGACGTTCTTTGATGCTCATCATCGTCTTTGAGGTATCCTGGGTGATGCCAGGAGTTAACTTGTCTTATTGGCAAAGAATCTTTAAAATACCAAAAACATCTTTAAATGTCTATGTCTCTGAGATTTTTGACGACCGTAAATAGAAAAAATATTTCCATTTTAGTTGTGAGAGTCAAACTAGTTTCTCTATATAGAATGTAAAGGAAATAACATGTATAAAATCATTGACATTTTTGAGTTATAAGAATCATGGTCTTTAATTATGTGAAGAAGGACAAAGCCTATTGTTTAGGTTTGAGTGAGATACTTCTTTTAAGATGCCTACACAGTTCGTTAGTTACTTTGAAGAGAAAGTAATATTTGTGGATGCCCAAGGAAGTGACATACTGTATATGTAGTCTGACACTAGATCCCAAAGAACCACTTTTTCTCTGTCTAGAATTTATACAAAGTATTCAAGCACATTCTTATTTCATTTTGGGAAGATGAGTTCTGCTGTTCTGTAAACAGATAGTCAGCGTAGTGAGCTGAAGGTGGATGACAATAGGAGTTTTATTCCAGTGTCTCGGAGAAAACCATATATGGACAGCTAAGGTGGACAGGAAGTGAGAAGTATTGAAACTACTTAAGAACTAGAATTCCTGAAGTATGAAATAGATTGATAAAAGATGAAGGAAGCTAAGCATCCAGGAAGACTCAGGAGGTTTTCGATAGGAACTGTTTGAGTATCTTTCACTGGTAGAGAGAATCTGAAAGGAGGGCGAGTGTTAAGAGATGACAAGTTTTGTTCAGAATTCACTGAGTTTGTGGTGCATGAGGGATACCGTTTGACAGAAAGGGTAAATGTTAGCTTATAAAGTTGGATTGTGTTCACATTTGGTTTTTGTTGTTGTTGTTGTTTGTTTTGTTTTTGTTTTTTGTTTGTTTGTGTGTTTTTGTTTTTGCTGTGATAATCACCTGGCCCAAAACCACAAGGCAGGGGCTCAAGGGGGAAATGAAGCACAAAATGTGGAGGACTGTTGCTTACTGGCTTGCTCCCACGCTGACTTCTAGCTACATTTTCTTATCCAGCCCTAGCCCACCAGCACAGGGATGGGTGCACCCCTAGTGATTGAGATCTTCCTACATGAAATGATAATCAAGAAAAATGTCCTGTAGATAATAAGCTCAAAGGCCAATGTGATGGAGCAAATTCTTAAACTGTGGTTCCCTCTTCACAAGTATGTCAAATTCACAGAAAATATTAGCCTTAACAGATGGAGTTTATAAATAAAAATAGCTTAACTAGGAGATACAATTATCTTTCAATGTCTTGACTTTCTTAATCATAGATTTTATTTTACTATTAGAAATAAATTTCTAGCCCCAAATTTTAAAGCCATGGTCATCCCTCGAATTCATATATGAGTGCTGGGAATTGAACTCAAGTTTTCTTCACGAGTAATACATGCTGTTAACCACTCTATTTTCCATCCATCCCATGAGTATTTTAACTAATGGCTGTGAAAGGAAATAGTCACTAGACAGATCAAGGAAGCAATGTTAGTACAGAGAATTTAACAATAGCTATTCTTCCTTATTAACTAATAGCCACATGCGACCTTGATATAATCCATTGCATTTGACACATCAACCAATATTTATAAATACAAATATAATGATGGAATTATTGGTATATTATTGTATATCCTCATTTCTAGAGATATTTTATTTGCAATAGTCTTGCAATACAATTTAGTGATATATAGGATACACAATAAAGATTCTGTTTTTTAAAAGATTTATTTTTAAAAATCTGTAACTGAGGAGTATGCCCATGGAAGGTCATGTATGTGAAATCACCTGGTACTAGAGACACAAGAGGTTGTGAATAACCTCACATGGCTTCTGTGAACTAATCAAGGTTCTCTACCAAAGCAATGTACACTCTTTAGCAGATTCACCAGCTTTAAGATACCCAATTAAATTATCTTTATTTCTATACTTTATCCTAGGGAATATTTACAAAGAGAAAAAAGGCATTAAAATGTTCAATATGGTTTGAAATTATTGTAAATATCTTCAAGAGCCAAAAAAAATAATGCAACATTAGAAGAACACAGAATTATATTTCCATTGCAAATTCATATGTATGGAAAGGAAAATGGATTTAAAATGTCACATGTCTTCAATTAAACCTTATATCTTAAACTATTTATTTATTTATATTTTGTTACAATTAAATAATATAATTTGATTTTTATAGGACAAATGAAACTTATTTTATTTCATACATATATACATATCATATATTCTTATCTGTCTTATATGTAACAAATTTGTAGGCAAAGAATGAGGGATTACTTGAATGATAAAGAAAGACTAAGGACGAGTTAGATTTCATAAGTGTATTATTTGGCATTTTAGTTTTTATATATTAAAGATACGAGTTTTTACCTCTATCAGTTAAATTATTAATGTTTCTTGGGAAAACTGAAAACAACTAAATAATATGCTAGGCAATGAAAATTGTAATTTGAAGGAAAAATAAAAGAGTGAGATAAAGACGGTTTGTTTTTTTCTACTTTGTATTGGGGTTTCAATGCTATCTAAATGTGGTGAAATAAGAAACAAGAAATTGCATAAAAGATTTTCCCAATCTCAAAAAAGAGTTGAAAAAAGTTGAGTATAATGTGAAAAATGAGATCAGAATAACAGGATTTTATTCTTTGATTCCGTCCCACCTTAGAAGCTCAAATGGGCAATACCTTTGCATCTATATTGTCCTAATTCAAAGTGATCACATCAATATTAGTTGAAATTGAGTGATATTTTATATTTTAGGAAAGAAAGGTGGCTTCAGAATAATGTGTGGTTGGTGGGACTAAACTGGACAGTCAACGGCAAACAATGACACTGCAACAGGAGGAATGGGATGATATAAGCTTTACATTTAAACACTTGTTTTGAATATCATAATTCCTAACAGTATACTTAAATACAAAGTGAACCATTTCTTAAGCAGTAAATAAGAAAAAAAATAAGGAATTCCTGATATTTGTGGACAAATGAATTGAACTAGAAATGATCATAATGAGTGAGTTAACCCAGAAGCAGAAAGAGTCAAATGGTATATATTCACTTATATCTGGACACTAGCCCAAGGGGCATGTACCATGAATGTCTTCACTTATCAAGAAAGTGGGTCAGACGGGAGGACATCCTATTGGGAATCTAGGTGAGAGAAGCATGGGAGAATGGGGAAGTAGAAGGATCCAAAGGGTCCTAGAAACCTACAAGAAGAACATTATGATGAGCGGATCTGGGCCCAGGGGTCCTGCTCAAACTATGGCACCAGCCAAGGACAATACATGCAGTAAACTTTGAACCCCTACCCAGATCTACCCAATGGGCAGGACATTCTTCACAGTTGAGTGGAGAGTGGGGTCTGACTTTCACATGAATGCTGGTGCCCCATATTTGACCATGTCCCCTGAATGGGGAGGCCTGGTGGCACTCAGAGGAAGGATAGCAGGCTACCAAGAAGAGACTTGATACCCTATGAGCATATACAGGAGGAAGAGGTCCCCCTCAGTCACAGTCATAGGGGAAGTAAATAAGAGGAAAATGAGAGGTCGGGAGGAAGGGGAGGATACAAGGGATGGGATAACACTTGACATGTAATATGAATAAATTAATAAAATATATTTTTAAAAAGACTCAGATGATGCTAACACATCTCTGCTCCTCTTTGATATACATCCTCCTCCTTTTCCTTCAGTCCGCTCAACAGCTACAGTTCAGTCGTTACTCTGGTATACTTGGACACGTCCTTAATCTTCACTTACTTTCATACTTGAGTATTTTCTCAAGTACCACAAGCAGTAACTTATTTGTGTTACTCTCTCTAATAAAATTGCAAATTAAAAGAATCCATCCTTTTTTTTCTCTGCTGGAATATAGGTCAGTAGCTTTGCATTGCTTGGCTCTGACAATGATACTCTGTACTGTCAAACATGTGGCCGTCAGTATAAGTGATACATGTCCTCCCGTATGTTGTGTTGCCTAGCAATGCTGCTTAGCAGGTCGGATGTATTCAAAGGATTTTTACTTGAATACTTTCAACTTACAATGAGTTTATTGGGCTATAACTTTTATAATAGAGTAGCATCTTCATAGAATATAAGGCAATGTCACAATAAATAGTAAACAAAATAAAAAGTTATTTTATCTTCAATTTCACAAAGAATCTGTGCATGTTATTTATTTGATATTTAAATGTACTAACATTACTGGTGAATGGATTATCAAAATATTTGACTGTCACTAAAATTATATACTCAGTTATCTAATTTTAAATATTTCTATTTACTCTTTCTGTCTATAGGATTAATAAATAGCTAGGCGCTGTGGCGCATGCCTGTAATCCTAGTAGAACCTGGCAGATCCAGCCTGGTCTACAAAGTGAGTCCAGAACAGCCAATGCTACATAGAGAAAACCTATCTCACAAAAACAAAAACAAAAAAACAAAATACAAAACAAAAGATTAAAAATTGCTCACATCCAATAAGCAATTCCTATGCTGGTAACATATAATATTCCTAGGTTCTCTAACATGGTAGGGTAGGTCTTCGTATAATTAGTGCATGTAGGGATGGTCTCAATTTTGTATTTGCTTTTTCTTAAGACTGTGCTGGAGGAAAAACCTGAGGATTATGCATGGACTGACATTAGATCATCCTGGGTTTTCCAGGAAAATTGGATTTGTGTGTACAGTTTGTCTGCTGAGGTTTGATTCATGACACCCGCTATTTGCTGGTTGATTGTCAAGTGTAAGGCTGTGCTGACTCGGCAAGGGTTCAGTGATCTTATCTCCGTTGTGCTCATGTTTGCAGAATGCTGTCATCAGCGTATCTCTGCGAATGAATGGCTGCATTGACGTATTTTGTGTTCCTTCACAATTTATTATGAAAAACAATTTATATCCATTGGCGCTGAATCAATAACACACAATGAAATGCTCACTATATTTCGAGTGAATCTTCTTCAAAACAGGAGGTTTAGTGATGAAGTTGGCACAATGTTACATACTGATCTTCCTCAATAAAAATATCAAGTAAGAAAAAGCTTGGAGACTCTGCCATATTTTCAGATTGTCAGTGGAGGAAGGTGTCTGTAGTGATTCATGGCTTGGGATTCTTTCAAGGTTGAATTGCAGAATTGTGAACTGTTGTGGTGTTTGAATTGTCCTAGCTCTCCTGGGTGTTCCCAGGCACTGTGTCATACTGTATTCATTCTCGATTCTTTCAGAATCTCAAATGAAAGAGAGCAAATGCCCTTCTGTGGCTCTTGAATTTAGAACTAAATGTAAAATAGAAGATTCAAAGAAAGTAAACTAAAGCATCGTACATAAACATTCCAGACATAGACTATAGGTCAACCATCTTAGCTTCCAGTACTTTTTTCTCTGACCTGAACTGATTCTTTAGACACAAAGGGAAACTGCAGACTTCTCCCAGGACAAGGCAGTCTAAGCTAGTGCTGGACCACTGGGATTCATCTTGCAGAATTGCAGTGCCAATAGGAAGCAAAGCACATTCCTTCATCTCATTCAACTACGAATTTATAGATGAAAAAATTGAACTGCAGGTAGATGCTCAAGAATGTTTCTCACAGAAGTTACTTCATGTAGATGAAGCGTTATAGAACTAGACTGTGTTCCTGACGAATAGAAATGTGTTTTCAGACCAGCATGCTGACAGTAAGGCAATGTTTAGGACACGAAATTCTTCTGGGCCCTATTGCCTAAAGAAATATTTACGTTCTCCATTCTTTCTTAATTCACATCATCAGTATCATTGCTTCATTAATTTCTCACAATGTAAGATTTAACCAAGAGTGAAACTGGAGCACACAATCATCTCTGAATAAACTGAATCTTATCCTGTACATCAGGATAAACATATTTTACTCACATCAGTAATTCCTCAGGGACAAGTGTGATTCATGCCTATTCTCTAATATTTTCACCTTTCTCCTACAACTGTCTTTCTCTCTTTGTTTTGTCTCAAGGCATTTATACAATCTGACATTACAGGACCGATCCTTAAGCTCATTTTCTATTTCTAATCTGTCCCTCTTTAAATTTATGTACCATGTAAATGCCAGAAAATTTACAAGGCTTTTCACTTCAGCAGCATTAATGCCCAGATAGAAACTGCCTGTGTAGATGTCACATTCACCAGTTATCCCCAGAGCCATTGAAACCTAATCTGTCTTCACTCATTTCCTGCTTCTTCCTTTATTGGAAGCAATAATGGAGACTGAAAATGTGATCATCTTTGTGTGGCAGTTTGTAGACTGCATGGCTCTAAAAATGCATGGCCCCTTGTCTAAGGGGTTAATACACTAGGACAGAAGTCAGGCTAATTATGGACTAACAGACTAAGAGAAATGTTAACAATTGAAATGAGAAAAGTTGTACAAAGAGCTTAAGTGGTAGAGATACTTATTTACTAGACACTATCTTCTTTTTAAAAAAATTTTTTTTATTAATTTATTCTTGTTACATCTCAATGGTTATCCCATCCCTTGTATCCTCCCATTCTTCCCTTCCCCCCCCCCCATTTTCCCCTTATTCCCCTCCCCTATGACTGTTCCTGAGGGGTGATTACCTCCCCCTGTATATGCTCATAGGGTATCAAGTCTCTTCTTGGTAACCTGCTGTCCTTCCTCTGAGTGCCACCAGGTCTCCCCCTCCAGGGGACATGGTCAAATGTGAGGCACCATAGTACGTGTGTCTTCTAAGAACGATTTTCCTGAGACAGTGGAGTTCAGCAGTTAGTTATGGTGTGGTCCAATTTAGCAACTGGAGTGTTCATATTATGTTGCTTTACCCTTCTTTTCCTCCGTGAACCTTTCCATATACCGTCTTGCTTTCTTTTATATTCAGGTCTTTTGCTTTCATTAACTATTGTTACAAACATTTGTCCGAGCGTGTGTGCATGCGTGTGTGTGTGTGTATTCTTAAATATATAAATGCAAGTCTGTGTAATGTTGCTTGTATTTCTGAATATTTATGTTTTCAGGACTGACTGGTTCTGGAAAGCCAATTGGTCATTAGGAGATTTTTAACAAAAGAATGATAGGATTGTTTTGTGACATTGTCTTGGGGAGACAATAACACTCTTCTACTGAGTCCAGATGGAAAACCAATGACAGATACTAGGAAAATCCTATTTGGGGACCCAGTGAGTTTTATGTCCAGTTATATAGGTGAGGGGTTGTATACTGGAGTAGACATGATTTTTTAAAAAATCGTACCACCAACGCCAATCCAGATTGACAACTCACAAAAGCTGGAGTCTTTGAATGTGCTGCACAGCCTCTTCAGATGGCTCAGTTGATCTGAGCTTCTTTCAGGCATTTGGGCCTTCCTCTGTTACTATCCAGCAACTTGTATGAGAGTGTTTCTCAACACGCTTATAGCTTCCATATGCTTGAGGAGACAGAGACCTTGTGATTCTGCTTAGGTACTCCTGAAGCCATTGAGTTATCTCCTTCCTGAATTTAACAAGATTGGTTCAGGGTGGAAATTTTTTTTTAACTTCCCCTTAGAACACCATGTTATTTTACCTCGTTTTCACATCTTGTGTCTTACATAGTTTCTCTTCAAGATGAGCAATTTTAACTGGGAGGAAATTGATACACAACAGGGATCCAATATATTTTTACATTGCTAACATGTTTTTACAGAAGAGCTGGAATGGAGAGTGTGTGAAAGCAAAAACCGGTTAGGAAGATACATTAGTTCCCTGGGGTTGGTTTAACAAAGTGCCATGAGCAGATTTAGCACACAGCTTCTCACCTGCAGACCCGAATTCTGGAGTCAACATGTACAGGACAGCGTTCTTCCAAGACTCTGGGAAAAGGAAACCTTCCTGGCCTTTAAGCACTGCTGGCAATTTTAAAGTTCTTTAGCTTGTTCTGTAGGGAAATATAGGTGGAGGAAACTGGATATTTTCTTAATTCAGGCCTTATCATTGTGGGCACCACCTCTGGCTCTATGTGACCTTCTTGACATCTTTTCTGTGAGACTCTCACCATACTTTTCTTCTTTTAAAGACCCCAGAAACATTAGGTTAATGACATCCTAATAAAACCAGTCTTGTTTTATGTGGTTTTATCTTCCAACACACTGGTGACAAATAAGGTCATGTGCAGAAGTTCCTGACCAGTAGACACTTTTGAGGAAATGCCCTTTAATCTAGGCCAGAGGCTGTGGGAATAAGAGGTGGTATTATGAAAAAAACTAACACCTCTATCCACTACTATCCCAAACTATCCACCACTCCTTGCTTACTATTAGGCAGTGGATAAGGACAACACAAGTGAAACAGATGTGCAACAAATGTGCAGGGTGTTTAGGTAGATTCAACAACTTCAGACCCACAATAATGATATTAGAACCAAGTAGAAGACACAAATTTGATTCGTATCATCATACAAAACAAAGTCCCATGCTTCTCATTTAGAACATTATATGTGTTCGTCTGGGCTACAAGTATTCCTAATAATTTCAATCTCTAGCCATACTCAGTCTTCATTTGTAGAGCAAGCTACTGCTTAAACGAAGTGAACTGCACTCCTTTTAGAGATAGGTATGTTTTCAGCTTGAGTGATCGCCTATAGACAGGCTGTTCAAAAGTGTCAAATGTTGAACTACCAAGCATGAGCTCTCTTATATTGAACAGACCTTAATTATCCCCAAGCTTTAAGTGCCACTAGTGTACTATAGAGGAAAGCTTGCCAGGCTGATCACTGCTGTAGTTCATAGGCTTTGCAGCAGGGGAGGACTGTTGCTCACTCTTCACAGCTAGCATAGTCCTTTCAGGTCAAATGACAGCTAATCCTCAGGGAGAGGCTTGCAGTCTAGTTCATGTAAGTCCTGTGCCCTGTGTGGCATCTTCAGCAATAATATCCCTACTTACGTTCTGAGAAGCAACAAATGGTGACGGCAGCAGATGTTTAGTTTGAGCAATCTGTTGGGTTTCCGTGACCAACAAATTTATTGCAGGGCTCTATGCCCAGCACTGGGGTTTTTGTTAGTCTATGGATCTTGAGAAAACAATTATCACCCTTAGTGTCATTAGTTCGTTTATAATATACATACACAAATATATTCATATATCGTATAAATATATTTCACATATATATGTATTTTATAAAAAAATACAGGCATTAAAAATCTAACAGCCTTTCTATTTACCAATCATAGAAATACTCCTGCTCACAATAGCCTTAAAAGTAATCAATCAAACAAACAAAAACAGCATCTAGGGAACAAAACTACCCAAGAAGGTCACCATAGAAATATAAATCTTGGAAGACAAGGATTGAGAATAACAGTAGAAAATGTAAAATGTAAAGACCTCCCATGCTTATGGGTTGATGTGGGCATCCAGTTTTCCTTGCACCATTTGTTGAAGAAGCTGTCTTTTCTCTACTGTATTTTTTTTTTTTTTTGGCATCTTTGCCAAATTCAGATGGCTGTAATTAAGTATACTCTTGTTTTGGTATTCTGTTCCATTGATCTACTTTTCTATATTATATTATGCCAGTACCATGCTATTGTTGTTGTTGTTACTATTAATTGTTATGATTACTATAGCTTTCAGGTTCACCTTGAAATCTGGTATAGTAAATCCTCCTTAGGATTTCTTTGGATATCTGGAGTGTGTATGTGCATGCGTGAGTGTGTGTGTGTGTGTATGTTATGAACTTTAGGCCTTTTTTTTACTGCTTCTGTGAAAAATGTTGTGGTTATTTTGATTGGCATGTGTCTTCTAGAGTCTTCTCCACTCTCTGTGTTTAGGGTTTTACAGTTTCTACTTTAGTGTTTCCATTGCTAGGTTAGTTCAATTCTCCTAGTTTTCCTGTCTTCTTGTTATTTTGTAGAGCAGATGTGTTCCATTATACCTTTCCTAGGATGTCTGTTATTGGTATACAGAGAGATTATAATTTTTTTAACAGTTTGGGTTTTTGGATTTATTTATTTTGCGCATATGAGTGTTTTGCCTATATGTATGTCTATGAGTTTCACACATTCCTGATCACTGCAGTAGTCAGAAGAGGGTCTTGGATTCCTAGTATTGGAATTATAGATGATTGTAAATTTCCATGTAAGGGCTGGAAATCTAACCAAGACTAGGAGTGTGTGGATGATGCTGGCATGTGAAATTAGCATTTTTATATGGATAACATGTGTTGTGTAGAAAGAGTCTATTAATGTCCATTTTGACAGAGAGAGAGAGAGAGATAGAGAGAGAGAGAGAGAGAGAGAGAGAGAGAGAGAGAGAGAGAGAGAGAGAGAGAGGACTGTGCCCTGGGTATGATTCTTAGAATAAACTGAATATTTTAAAAATATTCTGCTATGATTAGCTATCATTGCCATTAAAGGAATTTCATACCTTCTCAAAATTTGGCTTTTGTATGTTTGTTTTTCCACATTGTTCTCCCATCAAATTTGTGTTATAACTTAATATTAAGCTTAATCTTTACTCCTGCCTTCTACTATAAAACGCATTTCTAATCATATATATGGAATTGTAACTTTTACAGAAAATAAATGTACTAATATAAACAGATGGAATTCAAGAATAGCTTATTACCACCCTACAATTATGCCTGTAGAGTGACTACAGAAATTATGTATGTGGTACATTTTTGCATATAAGACATAGAGATAAAAACATTTCTTTATAGCTTCTCTGAGTTGGATATTATGTACAAGAACCCTAAGCTTGGACACAGAGGAAGGTTTGACTTTTCAATTCTACTTACTGTCTTGAGTGATCTCTAACCTCATGTCTATTTCTTGTGCTTAAGTGACAATAATATCCCTAAAATGAGCATTATATATTACTTCCTACAGTGCCTGACATCTAGCCTATACTGCTTTATTTGCATTTGATGTAAGGAGTGATAATTACAGTATCAAAGATTACAGTTAAGAAAGAAAATGTAAATATAAGTTAAATATTCTCCTTAAGTTCAAAAGCTATTTCTCTTTGTCATATATCCATTTATTTATTCATTTTTACTGAATAAATGTTGAGTGTTTGTTTGTATGCTTGTTTTGTTTTGTTTTTCATTTTTATAGACAGGGTTTCTCTGTGTAGCCTTGGCTGTCCTGGACTCGCTTTGTAGGCCCGGCTGACCTGGAATTCAAAGTGATTCACCTGCCTCTGCCTTCACAGTGCTGAAACTAAAGGCATGTGCCACTACCTCTAATCTACAATTTAATCACTCAGAGGTTTGGACAAGAAAAAAAAATAATTGTACTAAATAGCAATGACCAACAGTATGCCAAATCAGTATACATTTAGTAACCAAAATATTGGCAAATGTAAACTATAAAACATCCTTTTCATCTCATTTTGACTCTACAAAATCTACATTATTTATGTAATTTATCTACATATATTACTTACTAATTTTAAATAAAAAAAAACCACCCTGTGTATTTTAAGTCAGAAATATCAAATTGCTAACTGCTTGCAAAGAAAAAGCTGAAGTCAGTTATATAATCATACTTAAAGATTCATTTGTAAATTAGTTTGTGAGAAATTGAATCAACTTAACCTTCCACTATTCCCCACGGGGGCTAGAAAAATTCTATTGCTTACCCTGAGGGGATTGGGGGACCGGCATAGAGCAAGGTGGCTAAGAACTTTCCCTTTGCGCATCCCCCAGATGCCCCTCTCCTCTGTCTTGCTTTGTTCTGACTTATTTTTATGCATTGTATGACATCACAGACAGGTTCACATCACTGTGTCGGGATTTATGTCTAATATGTTTCTGGCCTTTTATCATAGAGTAGTATTTTAAGGAAGCCACGTTGGAGTCAAGTCTACAGTGTCCTGTTTTATCTGCTCTGGCCTTGCCACTCTGTTGCCATCCTTTGGCACATCTATACTTTCTGGTCTGACCCAGCAACACTGGCTTCATTCCCTACTGTTATTCTTTCATGACTGTCCTTAAGCAATTTTGAACTTGTAGCTTTTTAGACCGTTCATTGCAGTCATCTCTTCGACTTCAGTTACTTACAAATATTATTGCCCAAGAAAAGTTCCATGTCACACTTGCTTCCAGTCTAAGTTGGCTTCAAAATATTTCTTCTCTCTGTTCTCAGCTGAGGCGTCAGGATCTTCTACACTCAAATCTAAAAATGTGCCAGCCTTGCGGAGTTACAAGACACACTTTGACAACTGTGTTCAAATGCCTGAGACTTTGGGGTGGGGGACCTTCCTCACCAAAAAAATAAAACAGTCATTCTTAGACTAGAAGAAAAGATGACTTAGTAGGATGTTGTGACTTGGAAACTAAGCTATAAATATTTATACCAACTCAAAAAAAAAAAAACCCCACCATCATAGTTGAGTGTACACACACATACCCTCAGTGGCTCATGAATTAGCAATTAGTTAAGCTTTAGGAAGCAACAACTATGAGCACAGAAGCGCATGTCTCATCATCACTGTGATTGTTTTTTTCACTTTGCAGGAAAAAGTGCAGCATTTACAGAAGGCCTTTGCTTCACGAGTAGATAAATCCACGCAGACCGAACTTCTAGGCTGTGATGTAAGTAGCTGTATGAAACTATTTTTAATTTCTTCACTGGTCTTCAGACTTCCATAGCTTCTTTACCTCCACTGTGATGTTCTTCACTAACTGAATTGGATTGGGTTGTGCTCTATTCCTCACATGTTATCAAACAATCCCCAAACATCCTATAGAACTAGAAGAAAAAAAATTCCAGGCACCAAATGTCACAACAAAGTCCTACTTTGTTAAACTAATATCTCTAACATGAATTTCTGAGCTAGCAAATTTTAAGACACATAGAAACATATAGAAGAATACTAGAATAATGTTTATAAGAAAATGTTAATTTATTTATTAGGAATTTAATAAAGTTATTCTGTTTGCAATAACCTAAGGCCAAGCATTATTTTACAAGCATGTGGGGAAAATCCCAACTTTACAATAATATTTTAACTCTTAGGCTTCAGTGTAGGCAATGCAATTAATTTAATTAAAAGTTAGTATTTTTTCTTAATGTAAAATACTTGCTGATAGGCTTGTAAAATGTGTTGTAACCCAATATTCCTCCAGAAATCTTGTATGATTTTTGTAAAGCTTAACTAAATAACAATACTTTAAAAACATAGCTCTAAAACTTGTGTTTTGATGAAGTTCATAGCTTTAAAATTCCTTATGCTAAAAAGCAAAGAATTTTCTTCCTCATTGTTATCTGTTGGGAGAACCATTTCTTACACTTAGAAATGATGAGTAAGCTATCACTACTCTGTTGATAAGAAACTAGATGCATGCAGCTTTGAGTTTTGTGAAGATTTCACTATAATAATAACATATACTTATATTCAAATTTCATGATATCAGATAACAAAAAGTAGATGTCACTCTTATGTTGCAATGTAAACCACAATAATATATTTAATATTTTACTATATAATAAACCAGTTTGTAGCACAAATTGTTTTCAAAATGTAGTTTGAATTTAAAAGTCCTGAAATCTATGCTTTCCTAGGAATTTTCTGTATTTATTGTAATGTTTTCTTCTAGAGATCTAAATATTCTACAGATACTAATATTATTAGGGCAATTTTCTAGCCTAGTCTTATATGTTATGTTCATGCTGCTAATCTCTATTTTTGAGAGAAAATGAGTTATTAATTTTAATATAGCTGATCATAAGTAATCCATTGCTTATCTCTTTCACAGGACTTTTGCTCTTGTCCTCAATATAGCAATTTTAAATTGTGTATCAGATTTTAAGGTGTAACCTCATCTTATATTTTAGATAATTATCTGTGTATTTCTAAGTCTGGAAATCAGAGAAGTTTCAAGAAACTATAATAGCATATACTTCGTCAGACTGTATTGCAATATACATGATAGCACATTCACACTACAGGTTAGCTTAGAATCCAGCTACTTCAGATAAACTCAGCTCTTCTCTAGTTATCTGAATTTCAGGAAGGTGAAACTATTTGTTATCATGGGATCTGTGAGGTGTCTGGATTGTTAGGAAGTGCAAGGTGTTCTTAATACAATGACAAGGAAAACTCTTGTGCAATTGGGCTTGATTTCAGAAATAGTTTTTGGGAACCTGCATTCTAATAGGCTCAGTGACTCCCACAGAAAGAAGGAAAGAAAGAAAGAAAGAAAGAAAGAAACAAACAAACAAACAAACAACAACAAGACTTTGGTGGAATGGGAGTTCCACAAGGCGTTTAGACTCATCATGAATGCTGGTGAGAACCTCAACTACTTGCTGCCTCTTTCCTCCAGCATGCATCATGTACTTGGTTTTCTAAACATGTAAGTTTAAAATTTAAAAAGGAGTCACGAACATGGTATTTCTCTTAAAGTCCTCATCGTTCTTAAGTTGTCTTCATGTAATGAAAAACAGATCAGCCCTTTACCTGAGACCAAGGTGAAATACTTCCTTGGTATTAATTTCTAAAGAATCCCACGTTCAAGTGCTCATTAAAGATTGGGGAGCTGTTACATATGAGAGTATCATGTTCATTAAAATATACTAAGCATTTCCTATCCATGTATTATATAACACAATTCTCAGAATCAGAAAATGAATGACTACAGACACATAAGGAAATAACTACACTTAACTGCATGCAAAAACTGTAGAGTACTTTCTATATGAAAACATGGAGAAAAAACTGTAAATAAATTAAAGTTAGTAAGATGATTTTAGAATGATGAATTGTATAATAACTGGGACGCTTATGACTCATCTACATTTCACCAGGAGCAGGAAGTCTCATCTATCAACTGTAATTTTTTTTTTTTTTTTGGTTTTTCGAGACAGTGTTTCTCTGTGTAGCCTTGGCTCTCCTGGACTTGCTTTGTAGACCAGGCTGGCCTTGAACTCACAGGGATACGCCTGTCTCTGCCTCCCAAGTGCTGGGATTAAAGGCATGCACCACCACTACCTGGAACAACTGCAATTCTTAATTGTAAATAATTCAATATTTTAATGTGCCTGAAATAGTGCATGACTATTTTATAATATTTTCTTTATAACATATTATACATTTTATATTATAATTTTAGAAAACACGCACATATTTTATCTATTCATAATTTTGCTATAGCTTCTCAAGAAAGAGAGAAAGCATTTGTAGAAACTTGTATACCATCCTCAGCTCTTATATTTTCCCACCAGCTTCTTCTGAGCTGTCAATATCAAACACCAATTACTCTTTATGGATCATTTGTGACCCTGTGTCAGAAGGGTTAATGTCAGACTACAGAAGGTCAAGTCACCGTTACCATTCAGGGCATGGCTTTTGCTACACATCCTACATCAGAAAGGAATCCATATGAACACAGAATGAAATATGTTAATAAAAGACCATTATAAACAAATCTAAAGGAATTTAAAATAAACTTTTCCATGAAGAAACTTCATCAGAATTCTTGAAAACCAATAAATTCTGAGTTGTCACCTGTGCTAGTGAAACTGTAGGCAAGATGGATGGGTAGAGTTGAGAAGCAACAATGTTTGCTCTAAGACCACATCAACAGATTGAGATATTTCTGGTTGCATCAACCATGTAAATAAAGGCTCCCCACAGCATATATACTGCCTGTAAATATTTTGAAGCTTGATAGCTACTACAAATAATATTTTGATTAAAATATTTGATAGTAAATAGCTAAATTCATAGGAGACAATCTTAAATATTAGTGAGAGAATTCAGGGTTTCATTAATCCTGAGAAATAGTTTGCTTCCTTACTATGTTTTATAAAATGTTATTTTTATAAATATGATTGACACTAAGTGTAAATTTTCATTGCACATAATACATTAATTTCACTCAGAATGATCACATAATTTATCTTTTAGTATTAGAATTTTGAGTAAAGAGATTTACTGCTTTCATTTGTATATGTTTTAAATTTTTACAGAACATGTTTGTTAGAATTGAATTTAAGATTTTGATCATCTTTAAAAATGTGAAATCACAAAATATTCCATCAAATATTTAGTCAGTATGATCAGTCTAGCTAATATTACTTTTCATTTGACTATTTAAAATTGGTCAAATGGTAAATTCACTAATATTTTAACCCAGTGCAGTATATATGTATTTATGTATATGTATACATACACATATCTATATACATAAACACATATATATACATATATGTATGTTTTTATACATGAATAAATGTATATATAAACACATAAATACATACATATGTGTGTATATGGTTCGATTTAGTAATAGCCTGTGTTTTTCACCTTTGCTTTATAGATGAGGTTTCTTCTTATAGGCTAGAAAAATAATAGCAAAATGTATTATTCATGAAGACATTGAGAGAATTTCTCAGTACATTTTTCTGTGTATTTTGAAACTTCTACTGGCTTTATTAGATCTCATTTTGAAGCTACTCCTGGCAGTTAGTATACAGAGATCCAGTAAATATTTGAGAAGAGTTTGCCCTGTCTCATTTGGGACAGAAATGTAGATGTTCGGCCTTTACTGCAGTTGTTGATTAGCAGTGTTCTAGAATGGGAAGGTTTTTTTCCATGCTAATATACTGTCTCAGTTGAATAGTCATCAATTCAGCATTTGAATTGGTTCCTAACAGCCTGTACTGTACTATGTCTTCCTGGCCAGACTACATTGCTGCTGTCATCTTTCATAGTCAGAATGTCTGATTGTGTCTGCATATGTTCTGGTGTTACCAAATCCTCCATTTGTATTAATACTCAACTCAGGCATTTCTGTTTACACCTGCACATTGAACCATATATATAGCAAGCTATAGGGTTTTGATTGCTCTAGGACAATTATTTTTCATATTATATTATATGCTGAATAAGAACATTGGTTAAAAATGCTAACAGGAAAACAGGTTCCTTCTCATGTGGTCCTATAGATACTAAGTGTGTTCAATACTGATAGGCTTATAACAGAGCTTTGAAAATTTGTTGAATTCATATTCAACAAATATCACTATTTTCCTGAACATTTCATTAAAAGGCCCCGGGTAGTCTCCTATCGCGTGTGAAGTTGCTTTATATTGAACATTAAATTAAGGATAACAAATGAAGAAATGATAGAATGCGTCAGAATATTCTAAGAGCATTGTGCGAAGGGAGAGGCCCCTGGGAAAGACCTGATGTTTGTCTGTGAGGCTATGAGGTTGGGTGGCATCAGAAGAGTTGCACTGGGGCGCACTGGACTAGGTGGGGTAGGGTGTGTGCCTTGGAAGCAGAAAGGAAAGTATCTTTGATAGACATCCTATTATAATGTCCTCTCTGGAGACCCTTGAAAGTCTCAGTCAGTGAGACAATTGTGTTCTCCTTGCCACAGTCCTGGATATGAATAGTCAGGTTTACATAGAGACTACCTAGTATGAAAAAAAGGACTTCTATGTTATTAACTTTGGAAACAGATTATGTTGAGAAACTGACACTGGACAAACAAAGCCTACATGAGGTAAGAGGACCCAGGCTTCCTGTGTTCTGTTATCTGGGAGCAATGACGCAGGCCTAACCTTTACTATCCACCCTACAGAACGATGGACTCAGGCCTTCACTGGGTATCCACCTGAAGGAATAATGATTTAGCAATCCCCGTCATATCTACTTTTCATAAGAAATGAGAACAAAGCTTAGCATGGCTGTAGTTCCTGATAATCGCATATGTATTTGTCTAGTCCTCCCTCCTCTACTCTCTCAACCTCCTTTCTCTCTGGAAGATTTGATGTAAGCATATTTGTCTCTTAGTGTCTCTGAGAGATGGTTCCGGGAGCATCATTAGAACCATCTTCTAGTACTCAAGTTATTATAGAAAGGGTCCAGTAACTGCACACCCAGCTGTGTATAAGGGGCTTCTCCAAGTCACAGGCAATACTTGTGCAATATAAATAGTCTGTAAGTACTGGCTTCATTACTTCGAGGATGATACTTTTAGAACTCGCTCCACACTCTGAGATTTGAAGGTCGTCAAGGTTATCTGACTTTGCCAGTGGAAAATACTGAAATGGATTTATTAGGGAACAAAGACATTGGAACTGATATAATGAAAGTATTCAAAAATAAAGATATAAAGTGATTTTACAATGTAGTCATAGAGAACTAAGGGAATGTCTCATAAATGTATTTATGCAGAACTGGCACAGGAGCAGGAAATTTTAGAATATTCCATTAGAAAGTTTCTTAAAAGCAAGCCACATATATCATTAACCTTATGCACTGTAAAGTAAGAATGCAAGGAAATTATACTCTTTAGTGATGCCATATTAAGATCGTAATTACAATTGTAAATTTATGAAGCTGAATTAGTATATAGAAAATTTATACCAAAGAGTGTAATTTGCAGTTCAGAATACTTAAAGAGTCAGTTCTATAAATATCAGAATTATTTTAGATTTATCATTATTTTATGAATTTTATGTTTATAAATGGATTTATAGATTTGGACTTAATCCATCAAATTGATGTTATAGTCCAATGTAGAATTATTTTCTGAAAGAAAAAATAGTATAAAACATTTATCATTTTCTTCACTTTTAAGATAAAATCTGCAACTGGATGAGCTGTTCATTTTCTAAGCTCAAGGAAAGACTAATCTGTAGGTCAAAACATCCTGCTTTCCAACCCTTTGGTTCTTCGAACTAGGCTGCGAAAATGCAGCTAAGAAAGCTTTCCCTGCTGACTTGAGACAGAGTCTATCTAGCCTGGCTTGACTGGTGCTCACTCTATAGTGTAAGATGGCCTAGCACTCACAGCAATACTTCTGCCTCATAAATAGGCCTGAGCCAACACCCCAGGCTTAAGAGATTATACTTAACAGCGATTTTACAAGGAGTCACTGAGTGTGAAAGATTTAATTCTTCTTCTTTTGTGGACACATCAATAATATTACTCATAATTGTGATTAATGAAATGTGAAACTAATATGAATTTATGTAAACTATAAAGTATGCAGATATCAGTCGATGTGAAAGTATGTGGAGTTTTTTTTGCCACCTTTTATTCACATAAACAAAGTAATATCTCTGTATCATATAAATAAACCACAAGATCTTAAATTTTGCCATTTTAAATATAATAATTACTGCTTTACAGTAGAAAATATGATTTTCTTAATATAAGTTAATCTATGAAATTTTAGTCACTTTTATGTATCTTTAAAATGTACCCTTGTCACATGCGCACCGTCTGGTTATTAGATTATTTAGGCTATTATAAATTGGTATGATCCAAAGCCCATCGATGTTTACCTATAAAATCTGCCAACAGATATATTTCCATATATACCAAGCAACATGCTTCTAAGATATGCCTTCATCAGCATTCCTTGGCACAGATGACAGAAAATAACACAAATACTACTTCATAGAGTCTATTTGATAAGGGCCTGGTCCATTAGCAAATAGATGGTAATCCAAGCCAGTCAGAAGAGGAAATATCAATAGTCTCACATAGAGATGTCTTTAGGCTATGAATACATGTATGAAACTTCTGAATCTATCATGTAGTACCTCATTTTATGCGGGCTTATTTATCTAGGACTCCAGATGGAAATACTAGAACACAAACATGAGAAGGGAAGCAAAATAGTGCTACAGATTATGAGAAATGACATCAAGGAAACTTCCCCTGAGTGTACCTGTAAATATGTTATTATGTAAAAGAAAAGAGATAAAAAAAAAAAGCACTTGTCATACATGACCTTAAGTGGCCATCAAATGGTATCACATGCAAAGTTACCTATAAAATCTTCAAATATATATATTTTCATATATACCAAGCAACGTGTCCCTAAGATATGTCCTCATCAGCATTTCTTGTCACAGATAATGATTGAAAATAACACAAATATATATTAGTATAGTCTATTTTATAATAGGCTGGTCAATTATCAAATAGATAGCTATCAAAGCGTTAAGTGATCATCAAATGGTAACATATACGCCTTAAGAAGTATGTTTTTAAATGTAGGGTTTTAACCATTTCTCTGGTTATATATCTCTGGGGAGCTTTCTTGTAAAGACAAAGGGAGCTAACCGCTCTACATTTCACTGAACCAATAGCCTCAGAGTGATAACTTCAAAGCATTCAAGACTTTCAGCCTCATATTCTGTATACAGTCAGCCTACATGTCCAAGAAATGAGTAGTATTCTGTAAAATGGACGAGTCTCCCGTAAAATGCTATTAAAAAATATGCACACTGGACACACACACTACACTACACTCATACACACACACTACACTACACTACACTATACTACACACACACACACACACACACACACACACACACACACACACACACAGTACACTATACGCACTGCATGTATTAGTATACTTTGCAGGGTGAAATCGGAATTCCTCAAACCTCATGACTGAAAAGATTTTCCACTTCCTAATCATGTGATTTTATAATAGTTCCTGTTGTTTTTAATTCAGAACTGCTTTGTAGAAGTTGCTCTACCATCTCTTGCTCTTCTCTGCCTTGTGTACTGAACACTTTTTCTTGTAAGGCTCCTTGGTATGGATTCAGATAAGAAGGTCTCTCTTTGTGTGAAATTTCTTGTGAATATTCCAATGCTGATTGAGCTAACATACCATTAGATCTGATATGTGGTTATATTTTATAAATTGACATGTGGCACACATGTACATATAGTCTATATATTGGTCTGTAACACAATCTTGTAAATTGATCCAGTAGTCTGGCACATATCTTCAACAACATTTTTTTTCGGGACTTGGAGTGAGTGAAGTGTTCTTTACTTCTTAAACACCACACTTCCTTTTGTGATTACTAAATGAATGTTCTTGTCTTAAAATGGGTAAAATGTTTTTGAAATGTTTTAATTTCCTATCATGTGAAGTTTCAGCATTAAGGCAGACTAAAAGATTAGAGTAATAATACCTGCAGACTAAGGAAATCATCCTGAAGCTTTATATGTGGGGCTCCAATAATTGTGGTAAACAAAAGTCAAGAGAACCCTGTGATATTTACCTAGTACCTAATTTTCTGGCTGATTTTCAGTTGAGGAAGGCATAAAGAGATGAGGAAAACTCGATTTTGTGCTTGTTTAATTTTTATGCTTGTTCAATAAAAATAAAAATACAATTTGATGTCAGCTTTTCATTCTTTCATTCTATATTACTAAAATAAATTTTCTTTGTAAATGCTAATGACAAATGTTGGAATGATATTACAAACAGAATAGTTTTATGTTGACCTGTATTTGTAATTAAATTTTTAATAATTTAATATCTTCATTTAAAATTTCATTTCATTTTGTTATTTGCCATTCATTTCTTTTTGTTTTCTTCTTTTCAAGGCCCTGTGGAATCCTACATGCACTGGAGGTTTATTTAAATCAGTATATATGTCAAGCTAAATTTAATAATCATTTGACCATGAATAACTCATCACTGATACTTTGTCATGTTAAATATTGAGTGAAGTCAATTTTTCTATGATTCTTTTTGTTAACTATCTTTCAGGACATGTAATTCAGAAATTGTTTCATTCTAAGCGCCCTGTATATATTTGCATTTATAAACAATTGCCTTGGAATATTGATGAAGGTTCAGTGGACATATGTTTACTTTTACTTACTGTATTTTTTTTATAAAAATATACTTTTATTTAAAGATTATCTCTACATACAAATATCCTAAAATGTAATATTCCACTTGGCAGTAAATATTGTTTGATCATCCTCCTTACCTATATCATTTGTTTTCTTTATGATAAACTTTGTGCTTTTTGTGTCACACCCTTTATGTATTTGATAGATTGGAAATGAAGCCTTAGTTACCTCATGCTAGTGGGATAGTTCCCAGTAATGAACTGAATTATCTGTAGCCTCTTAATATCACAGTAACACCAGGAGGTGACCCTGAATATCTTCAAATGGAACAAATGAGTGAAGCCTTTATCTAACCACAGAACATAATAGAAAAGCAGAAGCAAATTATATCCTTTCGAAAACAGGTAAACAAACTTAGCTATTGATCTAACAGTGATGGAAGTTTATTGAATGTATGTGGTATAAAAAGAGGCCTTACCTTGAATGAAACTTCTGTGGGTCGTGTTGAATTGCCTTCCTATGATGGCCCACCTCATCATAGTACCTAAGAGGCTTGCACAGTAGCTAGAAGGCACTCGTGAGTGGTATAGTTTATTGCAAGGATCATTCGGTGTTGTGGGTACGATGTTGCTCAATACAAGGTTCACAGGGCTCAGGAGATAAGAGCAGATCTGAATGAGCCTCTACCCTTTGCAAAGACATAATGAAATACATACAATTATCAATGGTAATGTATAGAAAAATGCCATAAAATTTATTAAGTTATTTGGATCTTTATGTAACATAACTTATGAATGACCAAATGTTCAGTGTAAATTATGGTGTTAAATAAAATCACAACTGTATTTATTTACACATAAACCTTGTATGTGCCCTTATTGACTTCATGTCTTTAAGCATTATTCTAGATTCCAGCATACAAAAACATTTCCGTTTCTCCTAAAGTCTTCTAGAGTTTATTCTCTTCTAGTCCTTTAGATGTCTTACATGTGCAAACTTTATATATATATAGACAAAGAAGGCAAAGTTTCCTCCTCTTTTGTGAAGCATCCCCATCATAAACTATTTTTTATCCACTTGTATAATCAGTAAATTTTGAAGAGGAATTCAATTAAAGACAACTTGAGGAGAGAAACAACAAAATCTAAGGTTCATTACTAGAGACAATCGATAGCCAAAAACACTTTTGATTTCCTCAAAAGCCATGAAGCATTGACTGTCAGTGCAAATAAAACAAATCACACTCCTCCAAGGTACAACTTCAGAACAGCCCTTTAATTACAGCCCACTGTTTACACTGTGACCTGATACCCCTCCCATCTCTCTCTACTCCCCTTCTCTCCTTTTTTCTTTCTTCCATTACCGAATATGTAACAGCATGTTTACAAATCAATACTTTCAATTTCAATAAGTAGTTTCAGAATTTTTCATGTGTTTTCTCTAGAGTGTATTTCTGTAAGCATCACTCTTCATTTAGCTATAATACTGTTGCTTTGCAAGTCTTACTCCATTACACAAAACATGTATAAAATACTAATTGGTGTGTTAAAGTTAGTTCTTTATAATGCATGAAAACTATAAAAATAATCATTTGCACTTCATGGTGCAAACACACTATGAATAATAATTATTTTCAAAGACTGAGCAATAGGCATTGAGTATGTGTGAGTGCATGGTTTGTGTGGCACCAGTGTTAATTGATTAATAAAATCATTATACCTAAATATTTACTTACATATTAAATATAATATATATTTTTTATTTATTCTAGACCCAGAGGAAAGTATAGTTTAAAAACATGCCTTTTACATTGTGTTTTATACTTATGTTTCCTTATATTTCCATAAATAGGATTCTGTCTTATTTTAATTTTTCATGTATAAACCTTCTCAAAACAGATACTTCTGAATTGTTTTGCTCGTTAAGTGTGTATAGTGAGAAGAAAATTTAAAATAAGAAAGTTCTGTATCAGGTAATTACAATCTAGATTTATTTTTTGTTTTTGTTTTTTTTTTAAACTTGATTTATTAACAAGATCTACCTATTTTGGTACATGTAAGATATTAATATATTATACACATGCTTTCTGTTTCAGAAACAGATTCCTGCTTTTCATTAGGAATACAGTTGCTTTACCAAAACTTTTTTCATAAATTTTACTTAAAATATAAAAAAAGAACTATCAGGTGAAACATACACACACACACACACACACACACACACACACACACACACACACACATAGACATTAAAAGAAGATTTTTAAAAAATACCTAGCAAATTTACATGAGAGACAGCAACTCTCATCTATCTAAACAGTAAATTATAATCTTTTTTATTAGACAGAATGCAAATTAAGAAGACTTTTTAAAAGGAGAAGTACAGGCCTGTATATATGGATGTTTTCGCATGGTGGGGCTGAAGAGATAGCTTCGCAGTTAAAAGCACTTGTTAACTTTACAGAGGACCCAAGTTTCGTCCACAGCATCCACATGGTTCTTCACAATCATCCGTAATTCCTGTTCTAAGAGATGTGGCTCCTGCTTCTTCTTCTCAAACTAGACATATGCACGGTGCACATAAATACAAGTAAAACATATAAGCAAAAAAAAAAAAAAAAAGGAAGGAAGAAAGAAAGAAAGAAAGAAAGAAAGAGCTGTGGTGAGATTGGGGGATAGAACATAAAGGACAGGAAGTGCCAAGAGCTGAACCTCGTCTATGTGCTTAGTTGGTCTACTGGCTTCTCTGTTGGGTTTGGCCTTTGGATTTCCAGAGAATGCCTGCTGGGATTGGAGGGTGGGGAAGGAATGTTGGAGAAGGTATGCGTAATCTACTGGAGATGGGGGAAGAGAGGAGGGGGTGCCACAGAAGGTGATCTGCTACAGAGATGGTGATGAGACTCAAGCATTGGATTTAAACAAGAGAATGGATAGGTGAAGATCTGCATGCTACCCTATATGCTTCTGTGACCAGAAGGGCCTTTGAGTTCCCAGGGGATGTCCACTGGAGTCAGAGATTGGGATAAAGTGACAATTAGAGAAAAGAAAGTTTGGAGGGAAAGATCTTTGTGATCTACTGAGAAATGTGGCATTGAGAGAGAGAGAGAGTAGGGGTCACAGCAGGTCTTTTGCTACAGAGCTGGCATTGAGACTGGTGATTGGTTTAGAGAAAATGAGAGAGAAGAGAAAAGCTGTATTCACCCTACACATTTCTCTAGTTTATGTGGCTTAAAGTCTTCCCAAGAACTGTCTGCTGGCGTTTGAGGCTTGGATAACAGGGTGAGTCTGGAGAAAGTTTGGAAGAGAATGTCTGAGTGATCAGTTGATGATGCAGGCAGACAGGAAAGGGGACCCATAGCAGTTGCTCTGCTCCAAAGCTGGAATTGCAATGGGGGTTAGACTTGGAGGAGACAAAGAAGAGGTGAAGATCCCCAGTTAGGCTCACTGCTTCCCTGGTTGAGTCCTGCTGTAACTGTTTTAAGACAGATAATCATACTTGACAATATTTATCTCAGAATCATTATTGTACCTGTCAAAGTAATGCATCGTGACACTGTTGTTCCAGCAACACATTTATTCATTTACCTTCCAGTAACTTTATCCTTAAACACATATTTTCTTCTGTAAATATCCCTAGAGATTTTAAGTGACAAATAAAATACCTTAAATGTGTGAACAACAACTATGAATTTCCTGTTCCTAAATAACTTGTTTTGATACAGAAATAGATAATTTGCACCAAGACATGTAGTTGTAATTCATTCTTTCTCCTAACTAATGTGCTTTAAAATCTTCCCATGTTGTCTCCTAAATCATGCATTACATTTCACTTTTCATGATGTAAACATAAAATCTCTTTCAATCATTCATTACACAATGCACATCTTAATGAGAAAGTCATCTATTGAATTTTAATTCTTAAAACAAGCTGCATACTCTACATGAGTTAATATTGAAGGTAAAAGAAAAGCTTGTATTGTTTACAGTTCAGTGATTCCCACTCTCCCAACTAAGTCAACTACTTTAATTTCAAATTAAAGAAATAAACATTAACATATTAAAGTTATGATTAGCATAACTCTAAAGTTATTGCTTTACACACCTCAAATGTCTGTGTATATACATATAAATTCACTATGAATATGTATATGGACTTAGATGCTAATTTTTTGACTTAAAGTATTCAGAATATAAAATGTGTCGTGTTAACTTGCAAGATAACTTGATCCAGAATATGAAATTTTTCATTTTTATTTGTTCTAAATATTTTATTATATGTTTTATTTACATCGTATGGTCTAGAGACTGTACAAATAAATTTAGAAATATGTGTTTATGTGTCATTTTTATAATTGAAAATTCTATTGATTGAACTTTTAAAGAAATGTACAAATTTTGAGGTTAGTTTCTGTCATTTGACAATGTTTAACTCTATGTTATAAAATATATAATACTAACACCTCTTTTTACACATTATAAAAAAGAAGTAGCTGAAATATCCAAAAGATTAGTTTCAGTATGATGTCTTTACAAACTTTTCTGAACACCATGATATGTGTGAATTCCCAGTATTTCCATTTAATTGTTCATTCAGGTTTTATTTTTGCTTAATTGAGACATTTGTTGAAAATCTCCTGTGTTGGTTCTTGTTCTGTTCAGCCAAACAATGCCACAAACCAGTTCACCATATCATAACATCTGGGAAGATTTTCACTCATGATCACAATACTGTTTAAATTATAGTTACAACATCAAAATTATGTTCAGTATAATAATTTCAAGATTATAGTATATTTTAACACCATTTATGACCAACTTTCAGCTTACTGGTTTGAGGGATTATGTCATAATTGGTTCAGAGAATGAGAAAGATATTGCTATATTAAGAACGTCAAGAGAATCACTCACACCACACCTCTTTGTGTTATGTGTCCTTCTGTGGTGTTGTTCTCTGGTTGTTATAAAAGGGCACCAGCCATCATATCAAATAGTTAAGAATTATCTTAAATATAGAAAATAAAATAAATAATTATAAAATGAGATTAGATGATCTAAAATGCCCAGGAAACTAAATAATCTAAAGGAATTTTATGTTTAGTTGTTAAAATATATTAAATGCTACAAAATCAGAAAATGCTATGGATCGGTGAGGGTGTGCTAGTCAGTATTCATGGCAGTGGATAAGAAGTAGCACTGGGTAGGCATACAATGAGTGGTGAGACGTCTCCCACACTTGGGTATTTTGTTCTTATATGACACATGGATAAAAACAAAATATTAAAATATAGTAAAACACATTACTTTCTTTCACTGAATTCTTGAGTGCCTGTTCTATGCCATAACTGTGTGGAAGTTTGAGGTAGTCAGTAAGAGTAACTATCATGTTATTTACATCTCACTTAATTAACATCAGGACTTTACATGGCAGGTCCCTTATCATTACTGAACAGATGGGACATAGAAACAATAAACCGTCACCCGATGCCTCAGTGCACATGCTTGTTCCTGAGCTGGTCTCACATCAGGGAGATGGCCTTTATCATCACATTGTCCACCTCCCCCCACCAAATAGTGACAGCTACAAAAAGGGGGTGGGTTTTCTTACATCTTACATATGAGGACTAAACGGTTAGAAGAGCTGGAGGTGTAATTATTACCTATCTGATAAATATTAATTTATAAAATATAACTAACACTTTATGGTAAAGTGGAAAGTCGGTGGACACATTTGATAATATTTTTGATTACAGTATGATAGTCTAGTTTATTTCCTGGAGAGCAGAAATGAGTTTGAATTTCAGTTTCTCACATCACCTCTCACAGGGAGCTATGATAGTGAGATCCTCTACATTTACATTTTTATCTGAGAGATTAACTCATCTTAATGGAGACTAAGATACACTTTTATTACTAACTCCATCTGTGGAAAGCTAAAATAAATAAAGAACAAAGCAAAACCACAATGCTGGGTTCTAATGTCACTATCTAATAATGTCACCATTGAAAAAGGCTTTAAAAATATTGCATTACCGTGTTCCTAGCTATCTGATTCAAGTAGGTAGGATCTGGCCATTTTTCTTACGGAACAGGCTGCTTGCAGTCCTGTGGAGTCAGAAGGTACATATTGACAAATCTTTGGCAAGCATACCTGTTAATTAAAATCAGGAAGGCTTATGCCCACAAGCCTGGTTATCTTGGATATGGAAAGAGCCACTTTAGCACCCCTGGGTATTCCTGAAAGCAATATGATTGCACAGGAGAGTATTTGTTTATCCTCATGTACTAAAACAGATCTGATGTGTTGCTTTGGTATGCACACTAAGACAACCACATGTCACATTTCTAATTTCCACAGATATGTTCAGCATCACAAATGAATCAGGGTGGTGCCTCTCAGCAACCCTGGTATACACTTAATAATCTCTTACTCGGATCTTTGCCAGTATAGAAACTTTTGTAAACAGAGCTAATGAGACTATTAAACTAGACTCAGACTTTTATATGTAGACATAAAGAGGGCAAATTATTTTATATCTCTAAGAAATCCTTGGGTGTGTTGCAAGAATGTTGGCCTTTGGTTCCTTCATGCCCAATACCTCATACCCAAGGATTGATGAGCAAATATTGTTTTGTTTTGTTTTGTTTCTTTCTCCATGGTCATAGGTTCGCTTATTTTGCACAGAATAGACGGAAATGGAAGCATGCCTTAAGCACATGACTTTCAGTCTTACACTCTTATCCAAGAAGGAATTATATAAATTTATTTTTACAGAAATCACTCAGAACTGAATGGCTTGCTGAGGAATTCTTTACAGGATAGAAGTCTTTGAGCCAGAAAGGAAAATCAACACTGAAAAACTTCTATTTGTAAAATAGAAAATGATTTTTTGAGCATGAATTTAGTTTTTAGTTACCTTCCTTTTACAAACTTCACAAAACACATAGAGCACTGGAGATGGGAATTAAGTGTTTCCCATCTAAGTTTTCATAAGTTCTTCTGCTTAAAACATTCTGTGTATGGTTCATAAGCATTGTTAGAAACTCAACAGGCATGTAAGAAATGTTTTTCATAAAATGTCATCGAAGATATGTTAGAAAAAACACTCAGACCTAACTTGGCAAAGTAAAGTAGAGTTTTATGCCTAGGCACCAAGAGAGATGCAGAGGAAAGACTTCTAACAAGTACAGATGATAATACTTTATTCTCAATGCTTCTAAATGGTTTCAGTCTTATTTTTATCACTGAAATAAGAAAGAATTTCCAGGAGGAAAAGGGTGTATATTATAGGGATTGTAACTTGTAGTGATCATCACTGGTTATAGTTGGCTAAGCAGTCAAGATATTTCAGAATGTTAATTTTACTACACACATACATATGATCCTTCTCTTTCCTCAGGTTCCTATTGTGAAAGCTTAAATTATTTTACAGGAAAAAAAATCACTGAAAGTATAGTATTTTACAGAGAAGTTTCCAATATACATTTACCTTTTTGATTTAGTATGGAAGTATTTATTAGAAACTAGTAAAAACAAACATAAAAATATTATATTTTTAAAAGATTTATTTATTTATTTATTATGTATACAGTGCTTTGTCTGCATGTACACCTGCAGGCCAGAAGAGGGCATCAGTTCACATTATAGATGGTTGTGAGCCACCATGTGGTTCCTGAGAATTGAACTCAGGACCTTCAGAAGGGCAGTCAGTGCTCTCAACCTCTGAGCCATCTCTTCAGCCCCCAAAATATTAGGTTTTTAAGAAAGGAGAGGATAGATAGATGATGATAGATCGATAGATGATAGATAGATAGATAGATAGATAGATAGATAGATAGATGATAGATTGATAGATGATATAGATGGAGATATAGAGATATATCATCCAGCCATGTTAACTCTTGTATTTTCTTTACGCTGTGACACCCGATTGAAGGCAGCTCTATTCTTCAGGGAAGAGTGGATCAGCCTGAAGGAAAGTTTGGAAGTCACTTCTGAGAGCTGCCACTGCGATCTAGTGGGAAGAGGCTAAGAATGCTGTTCAGTACCCATGTGCACAAAGCTGCTCCCAGCATCCAAAATGCTCACAGTACAACAACAGGGAGACTCTTCTCTAGACAGTAGTTGTCGGTTGTTTGAACTGTTTATTGGTACAGTGTTTTCAGTACTTTTCATGGAATAGCAAGAATTGCTCACTCTATCAGAACATACCTTTTCCCCAGGAAGCTCCATGCCACTGTACTCCTAGTAACATGTTCATTTCTTGTCCCATGTCCTACAGCTCCTGCTCTCTAGATCTCAATTATAAGAAAGTAGCCCATTTTCTTCATGACTGTCACAGTCCAGTGTCATTTTCAATCTATTGCTTGTCTGTGGTAATGATTGTCTGAATTAATTGTCCCATCACTGTAAACATAACACCCAACAGGAAAAAAAAACCTGACAGAATGACATGTATACATTTTGCTCATGGATTTGCAGGTTTTCATGCACTAACATGGCAGTTCTGTTTCTAATAATAGGTATATATTTTAGACATTATTTGCCGCTTGGTAGACAATATAAGAGAATGTAAACAAAGGAAAGAGAAGCCTTCAAAAGCCCTCCAATAGTAACCTAGTTCCTACAGTTTAGCCTCGGTTCTTCAGAGTCCAATGGCATCTCATAACAGTGCTATCAATGGAGAAACAAGTATTCAAGACAGGAGCTCACAGGCACCCTTCAGATTTAAACCATGACATTCTGCTCTTAGTCCTCAGTGGTTCATGGGATCCCCACAATGCAACATACTGTGGGGGAAAACAACTTCAACCCTCTAAAAAGCTTTGAAAGTCCCAACACTGTTTAAAAGTTCAAGATCCAAAAACTCTACTGAGCTTGAACTTAATATCTTCCTTGGCCACTAACCCATGACAGCGGCCATGGAGAATGAAGAGGACACCCTCTAACTAGACAAGATTCCTAGTGGAGTGAGGAGAACACCAACAAACCCACAAGAACTTTGGTTTTTTTTTTTCATTTTTTTCTCCTTTATTAATTTATTCTTGTTACATCTCAATGGTTATCCCATCCCTTGTATCCTCCCATTCTTCCCTCCCTCCCATTTTCCCCTTATTCCCCTCCCCTATGACTGTTCCTGAGGGGGATTACCTCCCCCTGTATATGTTCATAGGGTATCAAGAACTTTGATCCAACACTTAACCCTGCTTATAAGATATTAAGGGAAAAGAACAGATAGCAGAGAGATTGATGGAATGTCTAACCAAAGACCCACCACATAGAAGAGAGCCAACCCCTAACACTATTAAAGATATTAGGTTATGCTCACAGACAGGAGCCTATCAGAGTTGTCTTCTGAGAGGCTCAACCCAGCAGGGGTTCAAGACAGATCCTGAGACTTATAGCCAAACACTGGGTGAAGGATAGGGAGTCTAGTAGAAAAGTGAGGGGAAGGTTAAAAGGACCTAGAGGTGACAAGAGCTCCCCAAGAAGACCCACAGAGCTAACTAACCAGAGCCCAAAGGGGCCTGTTGAGTCTGAAGCACCAACCAAGGACCATGCATGGACTGAACCTAGGTCCTCTATATAGATGTAGCTGATGAGCAGCTCAGGCTTCATGTGAGTCCACTACTAACGGGAGTGAGGGTTGACTCTAACAATGTGAACCTTTAAGCATACTTACTACAGACCCAAATGCACTGCCAGTGACCACAATGGTTACACTGTATGGTGTCAGTAAGAAACCAAGAATATGTCTTACCTTATCAGCCTCTCCTGAACACTTTATTAGTCTTTTCATTGCCATTGTATCCATCTATTTGCTATAACAATTAGATACAACAAACTTCTCTGGACCACATCTGGAATAAATATTTATTTCTTTGTTCAAAGCACTATGGATTTGTGATAGCTACACTGGTTTGCACTTGGGCTTACTGAACGTAATCCCTGTAGATAGGTGGTCTCTAGTGGGCACTGTATGTCTCCTCATTTTTCCCTGCCTCTTCAGGATGTAATATCATTGTCTACAACACCAAAGACTGAACCATGCAAAAGACTCCAGCTGTTGTTAGAACCCTCAACCAAAGCCTGCTTCAGTATAAACTTCAACATACTGCAACAGGAAGTATACTCTGCCCACAGGAGGAGAGACATGGTCAGTGCATGGTGAACAGAGTCCAACTGCCCATCCCAGTTACAGCCTCCTCATCTGCCATGTGTTAGCAGTTCTTCTGCAGTGATTTTGACTACAATAAGCAGTCCTGTGTAAACACTGAACAAAGGGGGGAATTTTGATATTCTAAATGGAAACACAGAAGACAGCCTGCTGATTATCCTGTCCTCAGTATCTGTTCACACCATGCATTTGGCTAGATGTTTGCTCTCATTCTTTCTAGTTCACAAAGTAAATATCAAGCAAATTCTTCGAGGGAAACAAACTGAGGCTCAGGGAAGATATGTTTTCCAAAGTTCACACCATGAAAAAGCAGCAAAGCTCAGTGGCATGCTGCCTTAGTTTAAACTTTGTGTTTATGGGCACTTCACTAATTAATTTGTGGCTTGTACCATTTAATTAAAAAAAAAAAACAATTAGTGTCCCCACTGTATGAAATTGTAAGTTAAGGATAGATTAGCTACTATTGACTAAGACTTAATCTAGGGCAGCAGCAGAGGATGGTGGAGAAACCAAGTCCTTGATGTTGGGCTGTTAGGTTGCTATTTCTTTCTGTTTGTCTCTAACAGGAGTTTGTCTTGATTTCCTCCCTCCATTTGTCTGGACCCATAACCACAGTGTATCTATCCTTCCTTACATGTGGCGTCATCTCCTGCCCTTAACTTTGCCACGTGATACAGACCCTTTGTGCTCTGGACATCATTGCCATTTATTGGCTCTTCTTCAAATGAACAGCCCAGTTCATTGGCTTCAGAGTTAGATTTCACTTAGCTCACTTCTAACCTGCGTTCTGTAAAAAGAGCATGCCAAAACTAGCCTCAACCCATGACTCAGCAATAAGGAAACTTTCTTATAAAAATTATACATTTAATGGCATGGGTTAGAATAAAGTGATAAATAAAATTGTATTTCACAAGATACATCCATGCACGTTGCTTTCCTTAATGATTCACTGTTTCTAAAAACTTTATTCAATGCATTTTTTATGCTTAAGACTATAACACACAACTCAAGGATACACAGGCAAGGCTAGACATCATTCTGTGGTAGATTCAACCATTAAGAAATTTATTATCACTAGAGAAAAAGAATGAGATGTCTTGGCTCTAACTTTTGTATTTTCTTTCCCATTGGTAGAGCCACTTCTCCCTTCAACTGTGACTTCTGTCTCTATACTCACCACCCTCCAGAGTCACTAAAATGTTGGCAATAGCTCCACCTGGAAACTCAGCTGTCCTTCAGTTCTTAAGCTGATGCAGACAAGAGTGACAATGACTGACCTGACATACATCTCTCATAGCCTTCTGTGGAGGTGAATTTTGTGTTTTCTTCTTTCTCTGACAAATGCTTTGCTCTGACTGGTGGGCTTTCCGTTTGATTCAGTGTCACTGCCTCTAGATCTTGCATTCTGTCAATAGAAGCTATCTATTTGGAAGTTCAAATCCCTGCTCCATGTTGTGTGAGCTAGAGTTATGGCTCCTTCTCGTAACTGATTCCAAAACATTGAGTGACTGAGTGGAGCCATAGGATGACTGAGTGGAGCTGCTCTGTGACATTGTGGTACAGTTTTCACCAACTTATGTATTAGGCACTTCTATAAGTGCTTTGTAAACACTACATGAAATGTCGGCATGGAATTACCACTTGGTATGTGGGGCAAGAGAAGCTAGAAGTTGTAATAAACCAGAAAATTGAGACCAGCATGTATGCTCTAATGATTGCAGAATCTATCAAGCTATCAAGCTGTCTCTATGCTGACAGCTCTGCTCTTATTCCAGCTACCACAGGCCCAGCACTGCTGCTGACACTTGTGTACTGACAGGCCACACAGACTGTGTTTATATTCAGCAACTTCATTGTTTGAACTCCAGAAAACCAAGTTGCTTTACGCAAACTGAGATGTCTTGGGAGTCCAGGTCCCTAGCCATTTTATTTCTTGAGTTCTACTTGAAGAATCTTAAGTGAGTCTCCAGGTGTCCCCCTCACTTGCAGTCTTCTCAATGTCTGACATTTGTCAAGTGTTTTGCTTCCTTTGAATACAAAACGTTTAGCTTTCCCCCTTTTCATACTCACATATAAAGCTTCACATACATATGCCAGAAGATATTAACATTGGATCATTCCAGAGGCCAAATTTTATCAGCTATGTGGCCTCTGATCCATTTTTCTGCTTGAACCCAATGAAAGAGACATCTTAGATACATGCCTCTACCTACACTGGCTGTAATACTAGGTTATACACATAAAATTGTGGAAAAGAAACCTTTTGTCTGTCTTAGTAACATGTTCTATTGCTGAAGAGAAGCAAAATGACCACAACAACTCTTATAAAGGAAAACATTTAAACTCTGAAGGCAGCAGGAAGAGGAGGGGAGGAACGCTGGGTCTGGATTGAACATTTGAAACTCCAAAGCCCACCTCCAGCTACATACTTCCTGTAACAAGGCCACATCTATTCCAATAAGGCCATCCCTCCTAACAGTGCCACACCCTGGTGACAAGGCAGTCAAATCTATAAGATTACAGTGGTCATTCTTAAGATGTACAAGGGTAAAATTAGAACAGAGACTGAGGGACTACCCAATCAATGCCTTGCACAAGGCATTGCTGTCCTCTGAGATGTTCCACCCAGTAGCTAATTAAACCAGATGCCAAGAATCACAGACAAACACTGGGCAGAGCTCAAGGAAACTTGTAGAAGAGTAGAGGGAAGGATAGAAATGAGGGTACAAGTGCACCACAAGAAGACCAACAGAGCCAATTAACCAGGGCCAGGAGAGTGGGGAGGGGGGGACTTATAGAGACTGATGCACCAAACAAGGACAATGCATGAACTGTACCTAGTCCCTCTAAACAGATGTAGCCAATGGGCAGCTTGGTCTTCATGTGGGTCCCCTAGTAAGAAGAGTGGGGCCTGTCTCTGACATGGACTCTGTTGCCTGCTTTTCAATCACTTTGCCCTGGCAAGGCTGCCTCTCTGGGCCACAGGGCAAGATTTGGCTTGATGTGCTTGGCTGTGGCTCCCTTTGCTTAGTAGGAGGGGGAGGGGAAAGAGGAAAGGAGAGTGGGACTTGGAGGAGAGGGAGGGAGGGAACTTTAAAGTGAATGTAATGTAACAGGGATATAAAGTGAATGAATAAATAATTAAAGAAAAAGAACACAGTTTAAAAAAAAAAAACCCAGCTGCTTAAATGGGTATTTGAATGTTAATATAATATTTAATTCCTTAAAATCTTGTACATTAAGGAATACAGAAAGAAATCATTGATATGTTACATAAATTTTACTTTAAAATATATTATTTGGCTGGGTGCAGTGGTGAACACCTGCAATCACAACACTTGTAGGCAGAGGCTACCTGGTCTACAAAATAAGTCTAGGACAGCCAAGGCTATGCAGAGAAACTCTGTCTTGAAAAAACAAAAGAAGACAAAAATCAATATATTATTGTACTAGCAATTTACGTTTTGAATAAAAAGGATTTAGATAAAGTTATATAAATGATCAGTTGATTACCCAGTATTATAGAGTAATATTGTGATAAAAGAAGGCTAAAGTGTACTGTCCCTTAACATCTTAGTGTTGATAACATAGAATAGAATTGGTTTAAACTGGTTATTTGAATAATGTAAAAAGGTGGCTACTGTCTACTGAAATGAGCTAATTGGAATGAATGCTTTTATTTTGCTTGAAAGCATGAACAGAAAAAGTAAAGGGGGAAAAAGTAGAAAATACTGAATACTCAGAACACTGAGATGATTTTATTTGGGGAAACTTGTATTCTTGAATGTTGTGGTAAAATGAACACTTTTTCTGTGCTTTGAGAATTATCATTTAGCGGTCCTGTCACATTGGGGAATATTTTATTCCAATTTTAAAGTGCAATTTAAAGGCAAACTCCTCATCCATAGTAATGCAACCCACCAGTTCACCAGATTCCTTCTATGTCATGAGCTTTCTGTGTCACTTATGACTTCACAGACTCTCAATTATGATGTCATGTATACAAACATTATTTTTACATGAAAGATAAAAATTATAGTGTGATAACTGAGCATGAAAACGGAAAAGGGGAAAATTATTTTTCTTTCTTCTTACAAAACTTAAATGATAGCTTTGTCCAACTATAGTTAAAACTGTGAATACGAGCCTGTCACCCCTGTATTTAGCAGCCCATTTAGACATAGAATGAAAGAATAATATTTTGACAGCATTAGCTTGATTTTAATAGGAATATTTAAGTCTAAATTTACTTTGACAGTACAATAAAAGAATAGTTAAAATTGTGAATTTTCTATGCCCTCTAAACTTGCTCCTCAAAATGTGTCTCAGTGACTCATGAAGCTAATATCCTAACTGATTATAATCACACTACAAGTGAAAAAGCATAATGAACAAGTATAGAACTTAAATGTGTGATGGTGAAGCAAGCTGCATTTGCTAACGTAATGCTCATTAGAGATGACAGAATATTAATTAATGGCAACAGGCAAGATTTGGCTTAGGGGCTTACCTTTCACCTTCAGGCTAATGTTACAAGCATAATAGGATTGGGTTGCTTTACCCTGTAACCACAGTATGCATATTTTAAACATAGGGCTATTTTAATATTCATTTGTTAACTTTGGTATAATGAAAAATTCTTGTAGTCACTGAAGGCAATTTATTAGTAGTAATGATAATACAGCCAGAGTAGCATGAAAGGGGCAAATTATAACATGGATGTAAGTAATTAAATATTGCTAGATTTCAGCAAAAAGAAAAATCATGTTTTTAATTTGAATGTCATTATTCATTAGCAAGGTAAACCATCAGGGTTCAGTGTATCACTAATTATTCAGATGTAATTTTTTTTAAAGTTAGAGTTTTTAATACTATTTATAACTTCAAAATCAATGTTACATTGACCATTACAAATGTATCTCTATGTTTAGGAACAGAAGAATCTTAGAAACTAATGTTACCTATAAAGTGCTGAGCAGATCTGACATGAACTTATTCTAAAATTAAGAGGCTCTGAGGGGTTGATTCCACAAACTCTCAGGACTATACTTCTTGATTTTGGATTCTCAGTGTCTGAGCTTTGAACACTGGTAAACAAGTGATATTGAAATGGTTGTACATATCACTTCTAATATATTTTATCAAGTCATTTCTGTCCCCAAGCCCCTATGTGATACATTTATCCCTTAGTAACAGGATATGTTATTAAGACAGGGTTTATAAAATGCAGTTAAAATTAAATATGATCCTGTAAATGCCACTATGCCCTAATCCTGTATGTTTTGTATTCTTATTAAAAGGAGGTACTATGAAGGAAACCATAGAAAGCTCCCTGTTGAGGTTATCAAAAGACAAAGTTTTACAATCCAAAGCTGTGCACACATTGTCCTGGGAAGCCTAGCCTTCAGGATAGGACATTTTATATTTCCGCATTTGAGCTGTCCAGCTTGTGGCACTCCCATAGAGAAGTGAATGAGCACAAAATTTTATGACAATTTAAAAGCCTCAAGCTAATAATGTATATTCAACAAGCTAGGACTTACTGCCAAATAATATTTCCTCCTCCTCCTCCTTGGAGCAAAGGACACGTAGAAAATCTTTCATTTTTACTCATATATATGATTTCCAAAAGGTCATTAGACACCAACTGATATGTTTTAAGGCAAGAACTCTCTTTTACACTATTGTTAGACATAAGAAATAACATAAAACTGACATATCTTACAATACGTTCACATTTTGTGCAGTGGTATTTTTTATAATTGATGATAAATAATAATAGTGTATTATTCAAAGTTTTATGTGAACAAAAATCATTTAGGGCCCTGTGACACTTTCCTAGAAATACAAATACCCTTCCACATGTACAGAGCCTGCACAATTGAGTGGACTCAACAGTCCCAGGGCTATATCAGATTATTATAATGGCAACTGCAGACTCCCCATTCCCTAGAGGTTCCATTTAAATTGCATGGTCCAGGACTGGGAAGATGTCTCTAGATAAATATGTAAGTATAATAATAAATATGTATAACTATTTTTAAAACAGAACTTCTGCCTAAATTACGGAGGTAAAAATTACCTATAAACTGTAACTAAAGGTAATTCTAAAATGGCAGAGCAAGGACGTATGAAAATCCAATATCTAGAAAGTAATTAGAAGAGTAGTATGAAGTGAAAGAGGTGGTTGCTTTTGATACCTAGAAATCAAGAAAGACTTTCTTTTTTATTTTTATTAATTTATTCATATTACATCTCAGTTGTTAGCCCATCCCTTGTATCCTCCCATTCCTCCCTTCCTCCCACTTCCCCCCTACTCCCCTCCCCTATGTCTGTGTCTGAGGGGGACCTCCTCCCTCTGTATATGCTCATAGGGTATCAAGTCTCTCCTTGGTGACCTATTATCCTTCCTCTGAGTGCTACCAGGCATCTCCATCCAAGGGACATGTTCAAATATGGGCCACCAGAGTTTGTGTGAAAGTCAGATCTCCTTCTCCACTCAACAGTGGAGAATGTCCTGTCCATCGGCTAGTCTGGGTAGGGGTTCGAGGTTTACTGCCTATTTTTTCCTTGGCTGTTAGCATAGTTTGTGGAGGACCCCAGGGCCCAGACTCGCCTGTAGTTTTCCAGGACCCGCTGGATCCTTCTATTTCCTCATTCTCCCAGGCTTCTCACACCTAAAGTCTCAATAGGATGTCCTCCCCTCTTACCCACTTTCCTGGTAGGTACAGTTTTTCATGGGGACGTACACCTTGGACTAGTATCTCGATATAAGTGAGTATATACCATTTGTCTCTTTTTGCTTCTGGGTGAACTCACTCATTATGACAATTTCTAGTTCAATCCATTTGTCCACAAATTTTGGAAATTCCTTGTTTTTAATAGCTGAGTAGTATTCCATAGTGTAGATGTACCACAGTTTCTTTATCCATTCTTCTACTGAGGAACACATAGGTTGTTTCCAAGTTTTGGCTATTATGAATAAGGCAGCTATGAACATGGTTGAGCATATGTCCCTGTTGTGTGGTGGTGTACCTTCTGGGTATATTCCAAGGAGTGAAATAGCTGGGTCTTGAGGAAGCCCTATTTCCATTTTTCTGAGAAAGTGCCAGATAGCTTTCCAAAGTGATTGTACTAGTTTTGCATTCCCACCAGCAATGCAGGAGTGTTCCTCTTTCTCCACACCCTCGCCAGCATGTGGTGTCAGTTGAGTTATTGATCTTAGCCATTCTGATAGGTGTAAGATGGAATCTCAGTGTCGTTTTGATTTGCATTTCTCTGATGACTAAGGAGGTCAAGCATTTCTTTAAGTGTTTCTCAGCCATTTGATATTCCTCTGTTGAGAATTCTCTGTTTAGTTCTGCGCCCCATTTCTCAATTGGGTTATTTGGTTTGGTGGTGTTTAATTTCTTGAGTTCTTTATATATTTTGGATATTAGACCTTTGTCAGATGTAGAGTTGGTGAAGATCTTTTCCCAGTCTGTAGGCTGTCGCTTTGTTTTCTTGACAGTGTCACCTGCCTTACAGAGCTTCTCAGCCTCATGAGGTCCCATTTATTAATTGTTGATGTTAAGGCCTGGGCTGTTGGTGTTTCAAGAAAGACTTTCAATAACACATGAGTGAAGTCCAGATGCATTTGGTAAATTCAGATGGCTGAATCACAGTTATGGGGCACCCTGCTGTGTTTTACCTTGCTGTGCTCCATACCTCCTGTTTTCTTGGATGGTTTCTCTTGACAGCCAATGTGTTGGCACCAAAGTTAGCTGAGGCTAAGAATGCTCAAGTCATGAGATGAGCTTCATGAATCTGAAGACCTTTGGTAAAACCCACTCCCACATTTATCAGTACTTGCTCTGCCTCTGACGTAGAGTTAACTCATTGGAAACAACCGTACTCCAAGGACTTTAGTTGAAAACAGTCAACTATTAAACAGTATAGTTTCTTGGGGCTATTATACAAGATGGATATCTTATAAAGTGTGTGTGTGTTTGAGAGAGAGAGAGAGAGAGAGAGAGAGAGAGAGAGAGAGAGAGAGAAAGGAAGGGAGAGAGATTGAGTGTAGGTTGCTATGTACTGCAGTGCATGTATAGAGGTCAGAGTCAATCCTTCACTTTGTTGCATCCTTCTGTGTATTCCAGGATAACCAGCCTGGAAGCTTCTGGGGATTCCTTTGCCACTGCCTCCATCTCCCCATTAAATCATTGAGACTACAGATGAATATCATGTTCATCTTTGTGTTGGTTTTTCAAGACTCAAATTGGGGCTGCAGACTTGTGAAGCAGTTGCTAACTTCATTCCTGAACCATCTTCCTAGTCCTGGACCATGCAATTTAAATGGAAACTCTGGGGAATAAAAATATCTGCAGTTGCCATTATAATTATCTGATATAGTCCTGGGAATCTAGAGTCCATTCAGTTGTGCAGGCTCTGTACATACGGAAGGGTATTTGTATTTGTAGGGAAGTGTGACAGAGCCCTGTTCTTTCACTGCTGGCTAGACTGAAGTTCAGTGGAAGGTAGGAAGTGAAAAAGTTATGCCAGAATACCTAGAGAAAATCATTTTGCAGAGGCTGAAATGCTTCCTGATCAAACCTTTAAGGAAATTAGGATTCAGTCACAAGTCAATGGCCAAGATAAAGAAAGAGAACTTTCAGTCGCCATATATGACAAGAACATGGTGTTCAGAATTAGTGAGCTTTAAGGTGCATTTGTAAAACATGTATTATAAAATATTTTAAGTAAATACTTATGTCAACAACAGCAACGAAAATGAATACATGAAAAGAAACAGAATACATGATAATATATCATACATTGTTCCATCAGGAATATATAATCTCAGGAACATAGTGGTAAAAGAATAAAAAAATGAAAAGAACTTCAAAACCCAGTGAAATATAACATTCATAAGTAAATTATGGGCATAGGGCAGAAAGTATCAGAGAGAATATTTGAAGACATGATGTTCAGAACTTTTCAAAATTTTACAAAAGCAGATTAAATTATTGATGAGTAAGCTTAATAAGCTCAATCAGGTAACATTTAAAGAGGTTTACTTGCCAACACATAGTAGTCAAACTTGAATGGTAAAGAATCTTGAACACAGAATAATCAAAGCAACTCTAGGCATACATATCTTGGAAACAGTGGTAGCAGGGGGCAGATGCTATATTTATAGTTCAAAGAGGAAAAAGAAAATGCCAAGAATCCAAACTGCCATTAAAAATGAAATGGACAGGCTGGAGAGATCCCTCAGCAGTTAAGAGCACTGTCTGCTCTTTTAGACGTCCTGAGTTCAATTCCCAGACACCACGTGGTGGCTCACCACCATTAATAATGAAATATAATGCCCTCTTCTGGCATGCAGATGTACATGCATTAGAGCATTCATATATATAACATAAATAAAAATCTTAAAAAAATAAATACCCTCTCACCTCTCTTGCCTCTTCTCTCCCTCCTCTCTCTTCCTCTCTTCCTCTCTTCCTCTGTCTCTGTTTCTCTCTGGGTACCCCTCTCTCCTTTCCTTCTCACTCCTCACTCATTTAACCTCTCCATCTAAAAAATAAAAAATTAAAATAAACAACAAATAAATAAATAATGAAATACAATTGAGACTCTCCAAGATTAACAAAAAAAAAAAATCTTAGTGAGTAGATGAGTAGCAAGCTCTCCTGATAGAAATATTAAAGGAAGTCATTCACCGGGGTAAAGCAGGGAGCAGTGAACTGAACGCACACAAATAGGAACAGCATCAGGATAAGTAACTGCCCAAGGAAAAATGTAAGAAATTCCATAAATTTATTTGTCTTCATAACTTTATTATTCTAATTTCAAACATAGGTATGTACAGTACTGGACATAGAACTATTTTGATGCATGTTCATGAATCATAAGAAAACATTGCTGAGATAAGATACTCCTTCAGTTGACCTAAAAATTCATCACAGTCACACTTACCTCAGCCAGTCCCCCTGCATGAGCTGGAAAGGGAACGCTGTATTTCATGTAGAAATGAAAAGTCTTCAGAAAAGCCAAGTTGATACTGAAAAAGAAGAGTGACATTTGAGAGCTTACTCTTTCTGCAGTGTTAAAAATTTATTATAAATCTGCTGAAATAAGGATGGTGTGGTACTGGCATACAGTTAGACCCATTAATAAATGAAATGGAATCCGAAGTTGTAAAGACAGTTGATTTTGAATGAGTGCTAACATGTTGAAATGGTAAAATAGCAAATTAAACAAACTGTGGTGGAGTGACTGGATGCACAGAATAACATGGTAGGACCCCTCCCTCACATGATATACAAAATTTATTTCTGAGTAAATCAATGAATTAAAAGTAAGTCTTGGGAAACATGGAAATAAATATTGATATAGTTTTAGGCAAGAACTACATCAATTATTAGTTAAAGAAAAAAAAAAACCAAAGGTTTACCTCAAAATCAAGAATTTGTAGTTGAAAGTGATGTCAGCAAGATGATAAAGTACATATTTTCTCCCCTTATTTACTTACAGAAACACAGAATTTCAAATCTACTCATAGCTCAGGGAACTTTGGGATCCAGAAGTGAGGTTCCAGTTGCTTCCTGGTACAAATTACCCCCAAATGAGGCAGGGTCATTTTGGTTTTCCTTTGACACTTCTTCTGCAAGGAAGGAAGCTTAGTGCCAAGAGAGACTTCTTCAGCCCAGTGCCTTCTCTGGTGGAGCAGATCAAAAGAATAGTGCATGCTTGGCTTCTGCAGCTGTGTATGACACTCGGGGGCCTGGAGAGCTGGCTCAGCAGTTGAAATCACTGGCTGCTTTTCCAGAAAACCTGGGTTCGATACCCAGCCCCAACGTGGTGGCTCACAACAGTCTGTATCTCACATTCCACAGGATTAGATATTCTCTTAGTCATTTCCGTAGGAAAATAAACAGTAAACAAGTTAAAGACACTAAGTGTTGCACTTATGCTTTATGGCATGCAGAGCGCTAAGAGGTAGACAGGACTAAGTTATCTACAAGCAGCAACATCTGTCAGTCTTATTGACACCTCAGAGTTCTGTTTAGGGCCAAACAAATGGGAGATCTTAGGTCTAGTGTGGGTATACCATGTCATTCTTGTTTTAAGGATTTAACAACGTAGTAAAAGTAGATGCAATGTTGGAAAGATCTGAGAAATCCCAGGAGTGTCTAATCATCTTACTGGCAGTGAAGGGTTTTCTCTTCAGAGAGTAAATATTGATGGGGGCAATTACGTCACAAAAGGCAACAAAAGGAATCTATAGGAATAAAAAACAATGCCAAATAAAAACCCAACAACAATAAAATTAAGGAAGCATTATACAATAACATTTTGTCAAACTCACTGATATAATCAGAGATATATAAAATATTTGACTAGACTATTTTAAAAGATTTTTAGTTAGACCAGAAGTCAAAATAAAAGCATACAAAATTTTAAAAGACAGAAAAATAAACAAGGTATGAACAAAGTGAGATTTCAACAAAAATAAATAAAGAGAGCTGAAGAAAAGTGGGCAGCCGGAGAGACTGAAGTGAGAGGGACCATTGGGAACTGACTTATGTGAAATGAGCACTCTCAGACCTTGCAAATGATGAGACAAAATGATTCCGTTGGAAGGGTAAAAAAGTAAAATAAACGTATAGTAAATCCATGGGATTTATGAGACATCATCATTGGAAACAAAATATGACTTGCAGAATCTCCAAAGGAGAAGAGAGACAGAAAGGAGAAAATTCCTTGAAGAAAATGATGCCCAAACTCTTCCCAGATCTTGATATTGATATGGACTCCATGTTAAGGAAGCCTAAAGCTCTTCCCAAAGAGCAGTGCAATGAAAATTCACAGTGAGGCTTTGCAACCACATTCTTCAGGGTCAAGAACAAGTGGTTTTTAAAAATAGCAAAACAGGGTAGCTTACTACAAATTGTGAGAGGAGCCCTTGAGACTGGACGATCTCTCAGCACAAAACAATTGACCTTCAGTAAGGAGTATGAAACAGTCTCAGATCAACAGAAGCTGCGTGAAGGGGCAGGCCAGATTTAGTACCCTGTTCTTGCTTTGCTCACCATAATAGCCTATCCCTCCAAAAAATTTTTTAAAAAGCATTTACAAAATGTTCAAATAGAGTGTAGTAACACGATACATTACTTATGAGAAATGCTAAAATTAAATGCTTAAAATTGAAGCCACAGCATGTTAAGTATTAACTTGTAACTATGAAAGTATAAAATATCCAATGGCTGAGAAACACTTAAATAAATGCTCAAGGTCCCTGGTCATTAAGGAAATGCAAGTCAAAATGACTCTGAGATTTCATCTCAGAATGGCTAAAATGAAAAACTCAAGTGACAGCACATGCTGGCAAGGATGTGGAGAAAGGGGAACACTCCTCCATTGCTTGTTGGAGTACAAACTTGTACAACCACTTTGGAAATCAATCTGGTGCTTTCTCAGAAAATTGAAAATAGTGCTACCTTAAGATCTAGCTACACCACTCCTAAGCATATACCCAAAAGATGCTCCATCATATAACAAGAACATTTGATCATCTATGTTCATAGCAGCTTTATCCCTAATAGCCAGAATCTGGAAACAGCCTAGATGTCCCTCAGCCAAAGAATGGATAAAGAAATTGTGGTGCATTTACACAATGGAATATTAGTCAGCTGTTAAAACAAGGAAATTTTGAATTTTTAAGGGAAATAGATGGAACTAGAAAAGATCATCCTGAGTGAGGTAACCCAGACCCAGAAAAACATGCATGGTATATATAAGTATATACTCACCTATAAGCAGATATTAGCTAAATAATACAGGATAACCACACTACAATCCACAGACCTAAAGAAATTAAATAAAAAGGAAGACCTTAGGGAGAATGTTAATTCTCCTTCAGAAGGACAAATAGAATAGACAGCAGAAGCAGTTGAAGAGAAGGAACAGGAAGGGAGCCTACCATAGAGGTCCTCTGAAAGACTCTACACAGCAGGAGAGCCAAGCAGTTGGTAAAACACACAGACAAACTACAGGGTGGAGCACAGGGAGTCTTATGGAAGAGTTGGGGAATAGCGGGACCTGGAGTGGTCAGCAGCTCCTCAAGGAGACCAAATCCAGGAGGAGGAGATGGGTGCTGCAGAGATTAGTGCATCAACCAAGACCCATGCATGGTGAGGACCTAGAGTCTCTATTCAGATATAGTAGGCAGGCATCAGAGTTGCCTTGTGAGTCCCAAAATACCAGGAGTGGGCACTACTTCTGAGATGAGCTCTGGCCCCCACAGGTTGATCACTTCCCCCTGGCAGGGTGGCCTTGCCAGGCCACAGAAGAAGAGGATACAGGCAGTCCAGATGAGACTTGTTAGGGTGAGGACAGATGTTAGGCGAGGAGGGCTCTCCTTCATGAGTACTAGGGGAGGGAGGGCAGGAGCTACAGTTGGGATGTAAAGTGAACAAATTAAAAAAAAAATTAAGTCAAAATAAGCTAAGCATATTTTCAAATTAAAATACACACATACTCAGTGTCTTACGTTCTTTACCTGTTGTGGGGAGCTGTCTTAATGGAACAACCAATGGATGGTTAATTTTGCTCAATTCAGGTGGGAGCCCATCATTGCCAAACACTGACAATGACAAGACCTTGGGTTATGCCAATGAATATATGCTGCTGTTGGGTTCCCTTTCTCCATTTTTACAGTCCAGACTCTCTTCAACAAAATGGTGTCAATCACAACGGGTGGCATCTCAATTCAGTCAGGGTCATCAACCAGGAAATACCCAGAGACCCATCTCCCAGGAGATTCTAGATTTTGTCAAATTGATAATTACCACCAACCATCATGCTTAATGACTAAGCATATGCCACTTTTAGCTATATTGATAAATAATTAAAACTAAAATAATAGTGTATACACAATAGAAATATATATGCATATTTGTATTTTATTATTCTTTGACTTTTCTTTATAGTATGTCATAGTATAATCTTTGATGTATTCTTCTTAAAGGATTTTTAGTATGTAAAATATGTAAATTGTAACACTAAAAGCATAAAGAGAAGTATTAAAAGGGTTTCATTTCTCTATTTGATTGAAAGTGCTATCAAGTGAAAATAGCCTAATAGCTATAAGGTGTTTTATGTATGTTGCCTGGTAACTCAAATGAAATCCTGAAGCAGATAGACAAAGATGAAAGAATCTAATGCACAGCCCACAAAGGAACAGAGACTTACGAGGGCACTTAATAAAATATTAACAGTCTCATCCTTCTGGATAGTATAAAAATACTAAAGCCAGAAATAAAAATACCTCCAATGAACACCTAGGTTAAAAATAAATAAGTTCAACATTAGCCTTTAGTATATACATTGAAAAAAGAGTGACAGAATGGAAAAACAATTCCATGTATCTGGGATAAAAAAAGAAGATAGGAATACTTTTATATCAGGCAAAACAAACTTTTATTAAAAGCTGTCAGAAGAAAAGTTATCAAATGCTAGATATAGGTTTAGTGTTAAACTTGTATCATATTGTAACCACAATGACTGCCCAAGAGCAACCCTAGCCAGCTCCCTACAGTGTCTCCAGCATAGTGTCCACTAGCTGACCACTGCAGCACAACGTGGAGATTTGCCAATTGACCCTGATGGCCTCCTCACTAGGGATGTACCTGAAGTCGTCAAATTAGCTCAAGATAAGGTATGTTTAAATCACAATATCAAATAAACAACCCAATTATATACCTAAAGTAACTAGGAAAAGAAAAAAACTAAATGATAGCTTGCAAGAGGTGTAAAATACATTTAAGGCAAAAATCAATGAAATAGCAGGAAGAAATGGTGGAAGAGATTGGTGAAAAGAAAATTTGGAATAATAAACGAAATTTGCAAACTTTAGTCAGAACAAGAAAGAAGAGGATTAAAACCTGAAATACAAAGTGAGACATTAAAAAAATAAAAATAAAAAAGAAAGAAAACGAGAATTGGCTCATACGAGGCTGCTATGAAAAAAAATGTGTCAGCAATTTGATTAATCTGCAACATAGGGATAAATTCTTAGATACAATTTGCCAAGACTAAATCATAGCAAAATAGGGACTTTGAGCAGAGTGGTCACCAGGAGAACTAACTACTGATATGATTTGTCCACCCTGCCTGGGCAGGGTTCTCTTTTAGGCCATCTTTCAAACACATTTTACTAGATAATGAGAGATTAGGACATAATTTTCTAATGATTTTCTCAGTATCACTGTCATGTGGTTTCCGCTCTTTATGTGTTCTCAATTCCTTTTCAATACCCTTGGCACCACGTGAACAGTAATCAGAGATGTTGTTGTGCACTCACTAATGGCATCTGTACTTCATATTCATGGGTTCTGGCTCCTGCTGAGTCCATCGAAAACAGGAAGCAGGATGTTTGGAGCTCACTGTCCTGCAATCTGGACTTAAAGTGTGAGAATATGACCATGCGTGCACCTAGGACATGTCTTCTATGCACTGCAAGAGCTGAGGTGCTGTGGGACCCAGAACACAGGTGCTGTATTAAGTGTGTGGGCTATGACCTGGTAACCCCTATCACTACCTCACGATACTTAAGCCAGTCATTTATTGATTTTATTAAGGTGTCATGATTGATAAAATGAATGTTTCCTCATTAAGTTTTTGTGTGAAGTCAAAGAGCTAATTCATATAATGTGCTTAGAACTACATGTGTACATAAAAAGTCATCAATGCATGTTTTCCATAAATAATGGGTTCAGCCAGGCAGTGGCGGTGCATGCCTGTAATCCCAGCACTGAGGGAGGCAGAGGCAGGCAGATATCTGTAAGTTTGAGGCCAGCCTGGTCTACAGAGTAAGTCCAAGACAGCCAAGGCTACACAAAAAGCCCTATCTTGAAAATAAACAAACAAATAATAAATCAGTCAATCAAGGAATAAATAAAGTGTTTCAGTCAAGATACACATTGCTCCTATCACCAAAAGTACCTCCCCAAAGCTTGTATATTCAAATTTTATGTTGCTTTATTTTCTTTTTTCCTTCACTAAATATAAAACAAATTGAGATATTTATATTATTAAAATCTAATAAAGACTCCAGGTATGTGGTGAGTTGAATATCTGAACATTTCTTTTCAGTATAAATATAATTCTTCAGACTAAGCAAGAATAAGTCATAATGAGCTTGCCTTATCTCAGATTTATTTGCAGTGATGTCTTTGTAAAACCCAATTCAACATTTGACTCAGTTTCCATCAGACCAGAAAGTATTTCTTGGGAGAACATGAAGTTTACATGTTGACTGTGCATACTGTGAGGAAGTCACAGGCGGTGACTGTTTTGTGATGGTTTGAGGAGCTAATGTGTATTACTAGATAGATTTTGGAAAAAATATATCAAATAACATATGCATTCAACTTATTAATTTATTGTTCTTCCTGCAAGTGCTTATTGTCTAATAGGAGGTGAATTCTGGTAGCTCTATAAGCCGGATTCAGTGTCACAGAATAGGATTGTACTTCCTGATTCCTCTGAATATATTTATTTAAACCTTAGAGTTACAGCGGGCTATATAGTCGGTATGACTGAGCGATTTTGAGTAGAGCTCTGTGCCAGAGTCTCCTGTACAGACTGAGGTGAAAGACTTCACTGGGTTGAGCTGCTCTAGTTCTTTTGTTAATGAAACAGGTGCAGACCTGTACTAACTGAGTCAGCACTATTGTAAGTGTTGGGAATACAGCCGTGAGCAAGGCAGGCACAGGAACAGACTTCCAGCCCCACGCTTCCTACCTCCTACAGTCAGGGGATGTGGAAGTGCTAAGATGAGAGAATACTCTGTTATGAGCACAAAGTCCCTGTGCCTGCGATGCTCTGAGCAAAGAACAACTTGTGAGCAGTGACTGCTTTAAAGCGTTGTGAGTACAGAGCTAGTCAGCGCTCGGTAGAGCTCCCTGTTAGGTGGAAGGAGTTCGCATGCATAGATGATGTGAGTAAGAAGACCGGATTGAGCTCTTGATCAGGAATCCAGTAAAAAGGGAAGAGTTGGTTCAGGGAGACTAGGTAGAAAGCTGTCGCAGGCCTGCGTGCTACTGACAGAAGTGGGAGGTCACACCAAAATAAGGATGGATCCAGCAGGATTCTCTGTGGCTTTATGAAGGGGAACTGAAAGAAGCACGGCCGTGGGACAGAGAGCCAAGAAAATGGTGAAGTAAATTTAGGCATGAAGGAACGCCTGGGCAGGCGCTTAGAAGACATGAATCAAGAGATCAGATCTCATCCCCATTTGGATCTTGAGCTACATGAAAGGGAGAATGCTTCATCACAGTCGTTTTCTTCTTTACTTTGATCTTTAACATTCAGGCAAGCAGTTGGTGCCTTGCCCTTAGTCCTCTGCTGATAAATTACCATTTCCGTGGTTGTAGGGAATCAGCCTTCACCTCTGCACAGAGTGCTGCAGGGAGGCCTGAAATGCCAGAGTGGTAATTCTCTCTTGGGGAGGACTCAAGCAATTACTCACTGGAGGTGTACAAACACACAGAGTCCTGAGCCATCAGCGGAAAACACTGGCATCTAGCATTCCCTGATGGTGTTAGCATTAAGTGAATGAATTAGTAACATTTGTAATAACTGTAATTTCCCTCTTTTCTCAATTCTCAGACTCAAATGACATTTCTTATTATGGGCTCCCTAATAAGCTTTGATCAGGATCAAGTTTTTTAAAAAAAAGCCTAAACAACCACAGTCCAAACCTGAATAAAATCTTCATCAAATAATTTATATTTTATCTATGTAAAATTAATTTAGGTTGGCATACAATAATAATGGGCTCTGTACTGATATTTTAAAAACACAGGAATCATTGTACTTTGTTGTCGTTTGGTATATATTTTCTGAAGTAACACCCTTTTTACACTGTCAATTTGGCCTGGATTTGTCAGAGTTCAAAGATTCCACACATGATGTTTGCAGTTGGCAGCTGTCAGAAGAGGAAATTGTTATATAAATATAAATTGTAATAAAAAAGAGTGAAATTTATTTTCTGAGAAGCTGAAAATACTTTAAAGACTCCATAGCATAACTTGGATCAAGCATAGAATGCTTACATTAAAAATAGTTACTTCCATCTGACAGAGAAGTTTAGTGTTGCTGAGGAATTTGGGTTAAAAAGATTATCAACCTGAGTTAGGAAGAAAAAGGAGCTTTCAAATTAGCAAGAGTTACCAACTAAGAACATCTCAGTTAACTACACGGAGACAGAGTCTCATTAGTGACAAAATACTTAGGGTACTCTTGTAAGACCACTAATGAAGTCTATGACAAGTAATCAAATGTATTGATAATCCCCAAAGTGATGAATTAAAGCAATGAAGTTTAAGCCCAGCTTTGCCTC